>NC_047085.1:342675012-342985591 GCF_902459505.1 Geotrypetes seraphini
TCAAGCTTATAAATGGTTGCAGTTGAAACAGGCCATTCAGAAAGTGTTCCCTGAATGGCGAAATTTAAAAACTCAGTATAGCTTGCCAGGCCTATGTTTCTAGACAGATTTGCTAGGGAATCATGCTATCAAGTGGTATAAATTAATATCTGAATATTTGAACAAGAAGCCTAAAACTAGTCTAAAAGACATTTGGAGCATTGAGATAAAGCAGCAGATTTCTGCTACTCAATGGCTATGGATTTGGACTTGGAGAATGAGATGTACAGCGTCAGCATTTATGAGACAAACTTGGGTTTTTTCTTTTGCATAGAGTTTTTTGGACCCCAGTTCGTTTGCAGAAGTTAGACAGTTCAAAATCTAATAGATGCTTGCCCTGTCATCTTGAAATAGGGACACGATCATTTGTTGTTGTTTTGTCTTTTGATACTCAACTTCTGGAAATCAATTTGATTCTGGAGTCTTCGATTCCGTTGTCTTATGAGGTGGTGATCTGTGGTACATTGTTGTCACCTAAACCTCCATTGGATAGATATAAAAGTAGACTATTTGCCATAATGACTGGAATAGCCATGCAAATGGTTACTAAAAACTGGAAAAATTGGTATAGACTTAATTTCTCCTTTTGGTGGGATTCTTTATATTTATGTTACAAATATGAGAAAATGAATTCAATTAACGTGGGGTCCATTGACAAATTTTGTTAACACTGATTAGCTAGCTTATCCCCTTATTTCCTATTTGATTTACATATCCAGGGAGGAGGGGGTATTATATTTTCTTGTATTCATGGACCAAATGAAAGTGCTGTTTATGATTTTTACTGTATGTATCCACTTTGCTTTTGTTCTTGAATTAGGGTGGGAGGGGGAGAAATGTTTTATAGTATTTCTTTGATTGATTGTAAGTGCTGTCTTGAAGTCAATTGTATATATATTTTAATGCACTGTTTTTGAATGGAAAATTAATGAAGAGTTAAAAAAAATTATTTCCTCATGCGAGAGATAATATGTAGAAATAAAACAAAAGAAAAATAATCCAAATACCTTTTTTTATTGGACTAACTAGAGCATAGTTAATTGGCTTTCAAAGGTAATCCTTCTTCAGATCAGAGATAAGCAAATGAAAACTATCAGTATAGCTGTTTTCATTTGCTTATCTCTGATCTGAAGAAAAAGGATTACCTGTGAAAGCTAATCTTACCATGCTCTTGTCAGTCCAATATAAAGGGTATGACTTGGATGCCTTTTGTTTTATTTATTTATTTCTACATATTACCTTTTAAGAGTGGATTAACACGAATGCCACACCATTTCTCTCATATGAGAGGAATTCCATCTCCCTTTACCATTGCAGTCGCTCTTCTTTGAACCTGTTCTAATTCTGCTACATCTGAGTGCAATACTCAAGATGAGGTCACAATTGATGTCGTGGGGAGGAAGACTTGTGGGCCCGGTGCTTGTGCAATGCAGTCGCTGCAACGGGGAAGCAGGGAGAAATCCTGGGCTCTGAAAACGGGATGGACGTATGGTCACATTAGGCATACCATATGTGGTTTCCTGTCAATCTAGTGGATAATACTGAAACTGGATTGGAGTGTGACTTTTTTTTTTTTCCTCTTTGGACTGGGACTTTGAGAGGGAAGAGTATTGGATATCAATTGCTCACCCCTGATATCCTGAACAGTAAATATCAAATTATTAGTTTATAAGCTGTGTTTGTAGAGTTCCTGTTCAGTAAAGCAAGTTGAATTTAATCACCGAGACTGCAGACTATTTACTGAAAGTAAAATAAAATGAGCCCAGGAAAGAGTACCCTTTGGCCTACTGTAGTAAATCCAGCCCCAGCCTACACCCAGCTCAAAAACAGACTTATTTTGTATACCCTGGTCTTAGGTTCCTAACAAGAAGAGGTAGCTGGTGTCCCAAGACTGTGTGATATACAGTGAGCCTTGTGGTGATTTCAAGACCTGACCTCGACTCGAGGCAGTATCGCACACGAGTCTTTCACCATCACAATCAATTTATTCCAATCTTCATAGCCCTTATACAATCGGCTGCCTGGCTCCTTCCCTTTTTCCCACCAGCTGTGACCTTCCATACCTATCCCCTAACACCCCCTCCCCCATCACCAAAATCCTGCACATACAAACTGCCCCAACCTTCCAATCACACTTCCTCTTACACACCATTTTTTTATTATTATGATCCCTTAACCCTATTCCTTACCCCAACTACCTTCCTCCTCCCCTCCCCACTCCCCTTAATCTCTAAATGATGCAGCTCTTCCAAGGTTAATATCCCCCTTCCTGAATCGGGGGGGAGGGGGGGGTCTTCACTAGTATTTGGTTTCTTAGGTTTTTTTTCATACACAGTAAATTGAGCAGCTGACCTCTCTAGTTTCAATGCATCTTCAACTCCTACCTGCAGTGTGAGTGCAGTACAAATGTTGTTTTTAAGTATTAAACTTATTTCATCATCCAAGAGATTCCCCCACTGTTTTTAGCTCTTTCCACCTTGGAGTGTGGATTTATCAGCCAGTTACTTCAAGTCTTGCAGACTACTCTGCCTCATCATTAGCAGTTGAGCTAGCCACTTGAACAGTCTCCCTCTTTATCTTCAATCATAAGCTTCACCATTCTAACAATGTCCGACCCATTCTCTGTTGTGGTATAATCCTTTAATTAGTGAGAGAGCCCATGACCTACATTTTCAGCTACTCATTGCAAGAGCTCTTAGAACAATTCAGCCATCAGTAATGAACTGGATGTTTATTCCAAATATTGATCTATCCATTCAGGTTACACAATCCAACTTCCAGCCTGTTGTCTCTTCATCCTTGCTATTAGCATGCCGAGTGATTGCATTTGTGTCTGCTCTGCATCTCACATTTTGGGCATTGATTGTCAACTTCTCTCTAAGGCCTTGGATTATGGGATCAATTATCAGTCTAAATCCTGAATCTTCAGTTAAAATGAATGACCTATTACATGTTAAAAGCATTTACAAGTTTTGATTCATCAATATCTAGTACTATTCTTTTTTTATGCAGTATTATATGTAAAGTAGCTTGGTCAGCCTCCTTTATTTATTCTGCAATTCACTGCTACATTCATCTCCCTTGCTCTGGGTGGTACCTCTGTAAGTACCTTTCCGGGTTACTTGAATGATTGCCCTTCATCACTGCTTTTGATACCGAGTCCCCAAAGCACAAAAGTCTGCCATGCATGTAAGACTGTAGCCTCTCTTATTTGCATGGCAGCTCAGCCTCTAAGGCACAAAAAAGTTCTCAGGGGCTTTTGCTTATGTGTGGGACACACAGGCACAAAACACATGCCAATAGCTGTGCCCATATCCAGCGTTAAAGCAAGCACTATAATGTTATAGGAAGAATTATCTACCAATAAAATATATCACTCTTAAAGAGAGGAATATATTTTATATTAAAATAGATGTTAATTTGAGGAATGTACTGCCTCTTTACAGCTTAGCTTTCTATAATATTAAAGAACAGAAACTTAGGGCTCCTTTTACAAAGATGCGCTAGGGTTTTAACGCACGGAATAGTACGTGCTACATTGCCCCGTGCGCTAGACCTTAATGCCAGCATTAATCTGGCGTTAGTTCTACACGTGTAGCGCGTGGTAATTTCCTGCATGCGCTAAAATTGCTAGCGCACCTTAGTAAAAGGAGCCTTAGAGCATTTAAAGACAAACTTGGATTTCATTTTTACAGAGCAAATTGTTTATAAGATTAGGCAGGCATGCAGTAAATGTTAAGTCCAATTCAGGGATCTTACACAAGGGAAATGTGCTACAAGATAAAATATTGCCAGAAAGCAGAATGATTAATTTAAGCTGGATTGAAAAGTTACTGTGATACAGGCCTTGCTGGTTGGATTCTTTAGTTGTAGAGGAGAGCACATGGCCTATAGAGGAGATATGGCATCTTGATTGCAGAGGCAGAATTACAGTATGGTGTTTCCAACTAGGATCCCAAAGAAAGAGAGCATGGTGAATTTCCTCTTTTATGGATTCTGGGGGATTGAAATCTGGTAGGCTGAAAATATCCAATCACTGAAGAATCTGGCAGAGATTCAATTCAAAACTATTTTTCTGTTCCTAGATGCATAAGGTTATCTGATTTGACTTTTTGGCTGGAAAGTTTCTGATTTAATTTTCATAGTGTCTTTGCTAAGTATTTGATAAGGTCAAAGGCAGTCATTGTTTTGAAACTGCAGGTGAATGTCATTCTTTCAGCCTTGAATGGCTTAAGTTCTTGCTATATATTGTGGCTAGACAAGGTCTTATTGAATTTTAATAGTGTCTTTTACCTTGGAATTTCAGGTCCCAATACTAAGTATTATCCTTGCAGAATGGAGGCAGTTCACACTGTTAATTGCAGATTGTGGTCTGAGCAGATACTGGACTACACCTAAGTCACAGAATAGAGGTACTTAATACCTTCTGAAGGCAGTGCTGGCTCAGTCTCTAAGAAGCCAAATCAGAAATACACTTTATTTATTTATAATTGATAAATCCAGCAAAAATCAATTAATCATATAGTAATGTACATGGTAGATGACGGCAGATAAAGACCCGAATGGTCCAATCAATCTTCCCAACTTGATTCAATTTAATTTTTTTTTAACTTTTTTTCTTAGCTATTTCTGGGCAAGTATCCAAAGCTCTACCCTGTATTGTGCTTGGGTTCCAACTGCAAAAGTCTCTTTCAAATCTCACTCCAGCCCATCTACACCCTCCCAGCCATTGACGCTCTCCCCAGCCCATCTTCAACCAAAAGGCCATATACAGACAAATACCATGCAAGTCTGCCCAGTACTGGCCTTAGTTCTTCAATATTTACTATTATTTTCTGATTCTAGATCCTCTGTGTTCATCCCACGCTTCTTTGAACTCCGTCACCGTTGCCTTGACTCAGGCAATAATTTTGTATTGTGGTGGGAGACTCGATCTTGAGAGAGGTAGATAGTCACATAGCTGGAGGAAGGGAGGACCGGCTAGTGACTTGTCTCCCAGGGGCCAAGATACGAGACGTCACTGATAGGATCGAGAGGATCCTGGACGGAGCAGAGACAGAGGAGACTGCGGTGATAATCCACGTCGGAACAAACGATGTGAGCCGGAGGAACTTCAGCATGGCCACGCTGACTGACCAGTTCAGGGTCCTGGGACGTAAACTGAAGCGGAATACCCGGAGGATAGCATTCTCAGAGATCCTGCCTGTACCGAGAGCAGATGCAAAGAGGCAGGCAGACCTCCAGGCTGTGAATACATGGTTGAGGAGATGGTGCCAGGAGGAGGGCTTCCACTTTGTGAGGAACTGGACGTCGTTCTGGGAAAAGAGTAGGCTCTACCGGCGGGACGGCCTGCACCTGAGCACAGAGGGAACTAGACTACTGGCCGCCAATGTGAGGAAGGAGATCGAGAGGGCTTTAAACTGAGGAGAGGGGGAAAGCCGACAGCTGATCTGATGTTGACGCTTCGGACAACAGTATCCAGAACAGATGCTGAACGGGCTGACTGCATAGAGGAAGTAGAGAGACCGATGGATCTTATGATCAGACAGCGAGGGAAACAACAGGTAAAGGGAGCTTGCTGGGAGGAGACTAAGGGGCATGGGGACACAGGGGGACTGGGTGGCACAAGGGCGAAAACGGAGGGCAATATAAGGGTGACACAAGGCGAGGGGGATCGAACAGAGGCCAGGGCCCAAGAGGGGGCAAGAAAACCCGGAGGAAAAGCGGGGAAGTGGGGTGACGGGAATGTGGGGAAACTGAAAGCTACGAGGGTAAAAGCTGAGGGCAAAGCAGAAATACAGGGAACAGGAGAGGCGGCCCAGGTATATGCAGAGGTGGAGGAAAAACGACGGGACCTGCGATGCTATTACGCAAATGCAAGAAGCCTCACGGCCAAAATGGGTGAACTAGAGGTCGTGGCCAAGGGGGAAGACCTGGATATAATTGGAATTACAGAAACATGGTGGACAGAGGAGAATCATTGGGATGTAGCGCTGCCGGGGTACAAACTCTACAGAAGGGACAGGACCCACAAGAAGGGGGGAGGCATAGCACTATATATAAAGGACTCTATCTACTCGGTCGGGATGGATATGGCAACGAAGGCAGAGGGGCTGGAATCACTATGGGTCAAATTGCCAGGACACAAGGGTGCAGGCATAAAACTGGGGCTGTACTATCGCCCACCTGGTACGCCGGAAGGAGTCGGACACGACTTGGAAGCCGAACTGAGACAGGAGTGCAGGACTGGAAGTGTGACAGTGATGGGGGACTTCAACTACCCGGGGATAGACTGGAGTACGGGTCACTCCAACTGCACTAGGGAAACAGGATTTGTAGAAGCTGTGAGGGACTGCTTCATGGAGCAACTGGTCAGGGAACCGACACGAGGGGGTGCTACTCTTGACCTCATCCTGAACGGATTAGGGGGGCCTGCAAGTGGGGTAGAAGTGGGAGGACCACTAGGCAACAGTGACCACAATGCGATCAGATTCACATTAGAAAGGGGGACACCCACAGTAAGGAGGACCGCAACAACTGCGCTCAACTTCAAGAAAGGGAACTATGTTGCTATGAGGGAAATGGTGGGGAGGAAGCTCAAAAACATCTTTAGGATGGAGACTGTGGAAAGCGCCTGGACCCTAATCAGGGACACCCTGCAGGAAGCACAAAGAAGGTACGTCCCCAGTTTCAGGAAAGGCTGCAAGAACAAGAGGTCAAAAGACCCAGTTTGGATCTCAACAGAAGTAAAGAGGGCAATAAATGACAAAAAAGTATCCTTCCGGAGATGGAAAAAGGACCCAACGGAGGAAAATCAACAGGCGCACAGGAATTGCCAAAAGGAATGCCACCGAGAGGTTAGAAAAGCAAAAGGAAAATACGAAGAGGGGCTGGCCAGGGAAGCGAAAAACTTCAAGGCATTCTTCAGTTACGTAAAGGGGAAGCGACCAGCGAGAGAGGAGGTGGGGCCGTTGGACGATGGGGATAGGAAGGGAGTGATAAAGGAGGATAAAGAGATAGCTGAGAGGTTGAACACGTTCTTCTCGTCGGTTTTCACGAGAGAAGATATATCTAATATACCGGACTCAGAGGAGCTCATGAGTGGGGAACAGGCTGAAAAATTGGAGCACATAGAGGTAAGTAAGGAGGATGTCCTCAAACAGATAGACAGGTTAAAATGCGGCAAATCACCGGGTCCGGACGGGATCCACCCAAGGGTTCTGAAGGAACTAAGACAAGAAATAGCGGACACAATCCAGCATGTTTGCAACCTATCCTTAAGAACTGGAGAGGTACCAGAGGACTGGAGATTGGCGAATGTCACACCTATCTTCAAAAAGGGATTGAGGGGTGACCCCGGGAACTACAGGCCGGTGAGCCTGACTTCAATTATAGGGAAGATGGTGGAAGCTATGATCAAGGACAGCATTTGCGAGCACATTGAGAGAAATGGCCTACTGAGAAAAAGCCAGCACGGATTCTGTAAGGGAAGGTCGTGCTTAACGAACCTTCTGTACTTCTTTGAGGGAATAAGCAGTCGGGTGGACAATGGGGAACCCGTCGACATCATTTACCTCGATTTCCAAAAGGCTTTCGACAAGGTTCCACATGAAAGGCTGCTTAGGAAGCTGTGGAACCACGGGGTGGGAGGGGATGTGCACAGATGGATCGAGCACTGGTTGTCGGGTAGACTGCAGAGGGTCGGAGTAAAGGGCCAATTTTCTGACTGGCGGGGAGTCACGAGCGGTGTGCCACAGGGATCGGTGCTGGGGCTTTTACTCTTCAACATATTTATCAATGACCTGGAAAAGGAGGCAAAGTGCGAGGTTATAAAATTTGCGGACAATACCAAACTGTGCGGCAGAGTTAGCTCCAGGGAGGAGTGTGAGGACCTGCAAAGGGACCTAGACAAGCTGGAAGACTGGGCAAACAAATGGCAAATGCGCTTTAACGTGAAAAAATGTAAGGTCATGCATATAGGGAAAAAGAACCCGTTGTTCAACTACAAAATGGGGGGAGCATTGTTGGGAGAAAGCAGTCTTGAGAGAGACTTGGGTGTACTGGTGGATGCATCACTGAAGCCATCTGCACAGTGCGCAGCGGCCTCGAAAAAAGCCAACAGGATGCTGGGCATCATAAAGAGGGGCATAACAACCAGGACGCGGGAAGTCATCATGCCATTGTATCGATCGATGGTGCGTCCTCATCTGGAATACTGCGTTCAATATTGGTCGCTGTACCTCAAGAAAGACATGGCGGTACTTGAGAGAGTCCAAAGGAGAGCAACGAAACTGGTAAGAGGGCTGGAACACTGCCCATACGCCGAGAGGTTGGACAGGCTGGGGCTCTTCTCTCTGGAAAAAAGGAGGCTCAGGGGTGATATGATAGAGACCTTCAAGATCATGAGGGGCATAGAGAGGGTGGATAGGGACAGATTCTTCAGGCTGAAGGGGACAACAGGTACGAGGGGGCATTCGGAGAAACTCAAGGGAGATAGGTTCAAAACAAATGCAAGGAAGTTTTTCTTCACCCAAAGGGTCGTGGACACTTGGAATGCGCTACCGGAGGAAGTGATCGGGCAGAGTACGGTACAGGGATTCAAACAGAGACTGGACAGATTCCTGGGGGATAAAGGGATCGTGGGATACTGAGAAAGTATAGAAACCCAACCAGGTCGTGCATGTGCAAGACCGGAGGGCTAGGACTTCGATGGGAAGATAGGACTCATCAGGAAACCAAGGTGGCATGGGGGCCCCTTCTGATGATTTTGGCAGGTCATGACCTGTTTGGGCCGCCGCGGGAGCGGACTGCTGGGCTGGATGGACCTATGGTCTGACCCGGCGGAGGCACTGCTTATGTTCTTATGTTCTTAAATCCAGCAAAATTAATCATTCCATGCTGCAGCATGTTCAGCTGAGCCGACACCGGAGCCATGGTCATCTGAACCAGCAGGGGAAGAGCAGAACCATGATCAGCTGAGCTGGTACCAGATCTGTGTTCAGCTGAGCCACAATCAGCTGAGCCATCAGGGGGAGAGCAGAGCTACAATCAGCTGAGCTGGCAGGGAGGAAAGTGGAGCCATGATCAGCTGAGCTGAAAACGGTGCTAGCTCAGCTGATCACAGCTCCATACTCCCCCTGCCGGGTCAGCTGATCACAGCTCCAGTGCCAGGCTCAGTTGATCACAGGCAGTGGGAGAGTGATGGCAGTAAGGAAGAAGTAGGTTTGGGACTTTGGTTGCAGTGGGCCGGGGAGCCTGGGAGCAGGGACAGGAGAGCCTGGGAACTACTGGGCCTGCTCAGAGTAGCTGTGCCTACTGCTTAGCCTTTCTGAGGAGATGCCAGGCACATATCTTTCCCCCTTTCACCAGGCTATTCCACACAAATAGCTTGCATATGATTTGCATGCTATTTTTGCTAAATGACTGTTAAACTTTGGCATGGAAGATATTCATATTACATGTGATATATTTTCAGAAAACAGCAATTAATTCCAAATATGTCTTGAAACAACTGGCACAGTCCCACTGAGGTTGGCCAGCATTTTACAACTTACTGCTTCAGAGGTTAAGGACCACCACATTTTGCACCTGTTTGTTTACTAAAGAACATTAAATTTTGCAGTTAACATGCCTTAATACAAGAAATTAAAGTGTGTACTAAGTACAAATTTAATGCAGCACCTATCGGTGGAGTTATGTCCAACATTTCTTTTGCAAATCGCATGTGGTGTCTTAGTTGCATAGATAAACTTAGGGCCTGATTCTTTAAGCAGCAACTAAACCACAGTCACCTGGGAATGCTGTACTTAGTGCATGTCAATCTTAATTTATTCAATTGTGCCTAGTGGCATCTAAAGAGGACTTAGGTGCCAGTGGGCAGCTGAGCCTTAGGTGCACCCTATTTATGCCAGGGTTTTCTTGGCCTGGGTCCAAAACAGACATGCAACACATGCCTATGATCTGCCCCTAACCATGCCTACTTTCTGCTAGGCACCTTGGACTAGATGCCTACTGAGTTAAGTGCCTACCACTCAATTAATTTTAATTTAAGCTGATTATGAGGTGCTAATTTCTTATCAGAGCCAGTTAAGCTTTTAAACCCCTCCCCTACTTTTACAAAGACATGATAGTGGCTGCCGCGCAGCAAATGTTCAAAACACCCACTGAATCCCTATGGGTATTGGAGCAATTACCATGGCCTTTGTAAAAAAGAGGGCCTAAGTTGGACACCTAGATTAGCCAGGCACACTTATCTAGACTCATAACTTAGGTGTAATTTAAAGAAGCAGGGCCTTAGTGCCTCCTATTTAGGCGGTGCTAAGTTGAATTGTACTAACTACAAAATTGTTAACTAACATGGTAGTTGCTGTGTTAACTGCAATATACTTTCCTGGCCCATTCTCTGCTGAGTATAATTAGATTGTAAACTGCCCACTTGCTTGTTTACTATAGGCGGGATGTGTGGAACAGTATCCCAGAAGTGTTGGTGGAGACAAAGACTGTGTCTGAATTCACGGAAGCGTGGGATAGACATGTGGTATCTCTTAGAGGAAGAGATAATGGTTACTGTGGATGGGCAGACTGGATGGGCCATTTGGCCTTTATCTGCCATCATGTTTCTATAATAAGCCTTCAATAAGCTCGGAAACTTGGAAACTCACATCTCTTATTACCAAAAGCCCATGCTGCTCCCTGTGACCCTGGGCAAGTCACTTAATCCTCCACTGCCCCAGGTGCATTAGGTAGACTGTGAGCCCACCGGGACGGATAGGGAAAATGCTTGAGGTACCTGTATGTTAACCACTTTGAGTGTGGTTGTAAAACTACAAAAGGGCAGTATACAAGTCCTAATCCCTTTCCCTTAATACTTGAATTAGCATATTTTAAATATAATGCTACTGTGTTAAACAGGTTTTTTTGTTTTTTTTTATTCATTTTTTTAAAACTTTCAATAAGTGCAACATAAGATACAATCACTTTACACTTTAACATAACTTAATATTCCATCAAAGTCTAATTCACATCAAATATCCCTCTCCCCCCTTATACCCAACAATTATTCTTAAGCATAAGAAAACATAAAATATCCCCCCCCCCCCTTCCCCATCCTGGACGTGTATGAACAAAGGGAAAAAATAATATTCATTCTGTCAATATTTTGTTAATGGCTCCCCAAAATCCCTAAATTTCTTAAAATGCCCCGGCTGTATGGCTATTGCCTGCTCCATTTTAAAGATTCGGCATAACGAATTCCACCACAAATTATAATTCAGCCAATCCCAATTTTTCCAGGTTTTCATAATTTGCTGTATGGCAACCCCTGTCATGATGAGCAAAAGTTTATTATTATTAGAAGATATTTAGCTCTTAGCTCTCATTGATGTACCAAGTAACACAGTATCATACGATAATGTCACCGGATTTTCCAGTAAATTGTTCATTTGGACCCCAAGTAGTGCAAAAGCAGCTACTGTGTTTATGCAGTTAACAAATGATGCACCAGTTTACGCATTAAGGGGCAATTATGCATGTATTTGGTGCTAGACACTAGGTACTAAAACAGTGAACATTAAGCTAGTACCGTATTTTCACATAGATAACGCGCACCCGTGTAAAACGCGCACATGGGTATAGCGCACAAAAAACACATATTTATGTACATAAATTTTTATATACCGCGCACACCCTTATACCGCGCATGCTGCCCGACTCTCCTTTCGCCCGCCCCGACTCTCCTCTGGAGACCCTGACTCTGTTTTCGCCCGCCCCGACTCTCCTTTCCTCCTTGAAGTCCTGTCCCTAGCCTGAAAGCCTGATGCCCCCCCCGACGTCCGATTCACCCCCCTGCAGGACCGCTCGCACCCCCACCCCGAAGGACCGCTCGCACGCACCCGCACCCCCACCCCCACCCTGAAGGACCGCTCGCACCCCCACCCTGAAGGAGCGCTCGCACTCCCACCCCGAAGGACCGCTCGCACCCCCACCCGAAGAACTGCTCGCACCCCCACAGCCTCCCCTCCCTCCCCCATGGAGAAGCTGTCTACCTTGTTTCCGGATGCCAGCCCAGCTGTTTCCTCTGCCGGCGGTCCCGCCCCTTCTCTGAGCCCTGCTGTGCTGCTTTTTCTTCCGGCGTCCCGCCCTTTCTCTGACATCAGAGAAAGGGCGGGACCGCCTGAAGAGGAAGCAGCGCAGCACAGGGCTCTGAGAAGGGGCAGGACCGCCGGCAGAGGAAGCAGCTGGGCTGGCATCCGGAAACAAGGTAGACAGCTTCTCCATGGGGGAGGGGGGAGGCTGTGGGGGTGCGAGCGGTTCTTCGGGTGGGGGTGCGAGCGGTCCTTCGGGGTGGGAGTGCGAGTGCTCCTTCCGGGTGATGAATCGGGCGTCGGGGGGGGGGGGGGGAAACTATGTAAAAAAAATTTTGTACAACGCGCTCACGCGTATAACACGCAAGGGTATGCGCGGTTTGTAAAAACCACGTATAACGCGCGCGCTATATGCGAGAAAATACGGTATTCTATAACAGCAAATCTATACAAGTGCAAGTTAGCAAATTGCAACCACTTTCGTCTGCAGTCCATTTGTGATTAAATGTCACAGGTGTGCACATAAGAGAAAGTATTCTAAAAACATGTACAAAAATAGCCAGAAGGCTCATGACCTTCCCATATCCTGGCTGCAAAAAAACCCCAGGAGAATCACCCCCACAGATCAGTAGCATGCAAAGAAACAGTGGAGAGTCCAATCAATAGTGCTCTTTAATAGCCCAATGACAACACATACATGTTTCAGCCAACATGGCCTGCCTCAGGAGTCTTGTAGAATATCATCAAAGTAGCCAAAACACTTATTTTCAAAGAATTCCTCTTGCTAAAAGCATCTTCCAGGGTATATATGGATAGTTTCCTGTGTTTTATTTTATTTGAGTACTGGGTGGGAGGGTGGGGGAAAATTTAATTGTATGTTAATGTCTGAAAGTTTATTGTGCTTGTCTTGCAATATTTTATGTATATGAATTACTTGCACAATTGTAGTTTGAAAATCTAATAAAGATATATTTTTTTAAAAAAAGCATCTTCCAGATGAATCTGGTGTTATCTGCTTTTGCTTTTCCATCACCCTAGTGACCCATGCTTAAATGAAGGAAGAGCAGCCTGCCAGGACATATTAGAGAAGTCCATGGGAATTAAGGATCTGCAAGCCATGTGTAAGACTTGACAGGGTGATGAAAAAGCAATAGCAGATAACCCCAATAGAAAATCCACAAAACTCAAAAACTTTGAGCGTAGAGGTCTTGGTGGAGAATAAGTCAGCAAAATATTAAACAGTTTTGAAGCAAGAAAACAAAAATTCAAAACTATCGACACATTTAAGGTCCATAACCAAAAAAGCTAAACTAGTTCTGGTTAACATTTAAAAACATTTACCTAATCAAGGGCATGAGAGAGCCATATAATCCAGAATCCTCAACTGATTTAAAACTGCTTCATTAGGTGACTTTAACATTCATGCATCATTTTTGTGCACAAATGTAGTTTTAAAATAAATAAAGAAGTTATTAATAAAAAAGAACATTCATGCAGATTTGGCTGCTTCTGACCTTTTTTTGACGGTTTTAAAAGGATTAGGTTGGTCTCAGATTATATCTGATTCCACACATTAGGCAGGGCATATTAGATCTGTGTTTTGTGGATTCATGATTGCAAATGTTGTTGATTTATCTGATAAAATGGAGCCTGTCCCAAGGTCTGATCACTGGCTTATTAAGTTAATTCTGGCATTGAGTATTTGTAAATTACATACTTGTGAAACTGCCAGTTTTCTGACAAAAGATGCGTTTGATTTAGGGAAACTGAAGCATATTTGGTTATCACAGCTGGAAGATTTGAGCACTCTGGAACTTACTAATGCAGTTGAGGTTTGGTATGAAACTCTTGTCAGCCTATCTTGACGGTTTGGCATCCCTGAAAAAGGTTAATAGAAGTCATGCTGCTTCTTAGTTTTCCAATCAACTTAGGGCTCCTTTTACAAAGGCACGCTAGCGGTTTAACGTGCATAATAGCGCACGCTAAACCGCCAGACGCGCTAGCCGCTACCGCCTCCTCTTGAGCAGGCTGTAGTTTTTGGCCAGCGCAGGGGTTAGCGTGTGATAAAAAGTCGCACGCATTAACCATGCTAGCGTGCCTTTGTAAAAGGAGCCCTTAGAGTTTTTAAACGGGACCTGAAGCACAAGGAACGTTCATGGCATAAATATCCTGATACATGTATAATATGAGCATTTAAAGATCAATAAAAGTGCTACATTAGATTCTAAAATGGAATATTTTGATGGGAAAATCAGGGAAATAACATCATCTTCAAAATAATTATTTAAAGTTGTTAAGAAATTGACTACAGGGACCCCATTACAGAAGGATTGCTTTATATATAGTGTGTATATATATATATATATATATATATATATATATAGCCAGGCTTTTATATTCAGAACTTAGCAGAATTTCATGATGTAGCACTTTCTACAGTGTCTTTGTCTCTTGCTGAATACTGGACAGCATTTCAGTCTGTTTCTATGAAGCAGCTTTAAACAATCATTTAGAGCAGTGGTTCCCAACCCTGTCCTGGAGTCAGGTTTTCAGAATAGCCTTAATGAATATGCATGGAGCAGATTTGCATGCCTGTCACCTCCATTATATGCAAATCTCTCTCGTGCATATTCCTTAGGGCTATCCTAAAAACCCGACTGGCTGATGGTTCTCCAGGACATGGTTGGGAACCACTGATTGAGAGTTTAAGTAAGTTTTCATGTTTGCTTGATCCTTGTTCTATTGGGATATAAGAACATAAGAATAGCCTTACTGGGTCAGAACAATGGTCCATCAAACCTAGTCGCCCATTCTCACAGTGGCCAATCCAGGTCACTAGTACTGTAGCATGATATTATCTGCAAATACCACTTTCTCATATGTTACCACACTCCGTACACAAAATGGTCTTCGTTATCCCTCGCTCCCTTTTTCTTTCTCTTCCTCTCTTTCAAGATTTAATAAGTTTTTTTTATATAGTTTATTATAGTAATTGCATCCTTAGTAGAATGTGTGCTTTTATCTTATATTCTTAATTATTATATTTAGTTTGTTGGTGGTAAATTATTTAAGTTTGCTTGAAATTATGGACTTAAAAGTAAAAGTTATTTCTAAATGCCCCTATTGGATGGAGTCGAAAAGAAAGGACTTAGCCATTTACCCTCAGACAGTGTTAAGTGCAGGACAAAGTCTGGCCAGATGCAGAATACACAAAAGCATGACTGGGTGTGCCAGTACCCCTGCCCCCCAGTCTGCAAGAAAATCTAATCATGACAACACTGAAATAAAGGCTGGACTGTTCCATGATGGGATGTGATGCCCTGCACTATGATTGGATGTGATGCACCTGAGTTCCAATCCACTCACATCTATAAAAACCAGAAGATGTACTAGTGCTCTTTCTCTTTTCCATCGGATCACAACCTGGCTGGATACTCTCTTATTTTCTCCTGGGGATAGCCATGTGCTTCCTGCAAACATGTGCTCGGCCTAAGGACTTTCAACCAGCATTTGTGAGTAACTTTAATCATTTAACCTTAGAGAAGTTTAGTTGAGTGTATCCTATTATCTTTGCTCAAAAAGATCCTATCTGTAACTGCTCTACCTACTTGGTTTTAATGCTTTTAAATAATTTTTCAGTTTGCTTATAAATGTTCTGAGTCTTAGGGCCTCTTCTATCAAACTGCGCTAGTAGTTTGTAGCACGGTGAACCAGGTTGAATGGCCCGTGCTTCTCCCGATGCTCATTGAGTTCCTATGAGCATCAGGAGCAGTGCAGGCCATTCAGCGCAGCTCTCTGCGCTAAAAATTGCTAGCACAGTTTGATAGAAGAAGCTATTAGTTCTTGAATAAATATTCACATACACTTCTACCTCCGTATTCATGGTTTCTGCACTCGCGGTTTCACTTATTCACGATTTTTCGCATGCTGACTCCGCCCCAAAAATTATGTTATGATTAAAGTTCCTTTCCTTTTACTGTACCGAAAAAAAGTTTAACGTTTACCAATATTCACTCTGAAAAACTCTGCTTCCATGCTTTCTCCCACCAAATCGATGCTTCAAGTCTTTCACCCTGAAAATAGCTGCTTCCCAGCGTGCACAGAGAAAAACGCTGCTTCCCATCATCCATAAAGAGAAACACTGCTTCCTAACATGCATGGAGAAAATCGCTATTACCCAGAAAATCGCTGGGAATCGCTGCTTGCCTTCTAACAGCTTTGGGAATCGCTGCTTGCCTGATAAAAGCTACTAAAAGCTTAGTGAATTGCTGCTTCCCTGCTAAAAGCCCTAAAAGCTGCTAGAAGCTTTAGGAATCACTGCTTGCCTGCTAAAAGCCCTAGAATATCTGGGAATTGCTGGGAATCGCTGCATGCCTGCCATAAGCCCTAAAATATCTGGGATATTGCCTCTCCTTCAGGAACAGGTCAGGTCTCCCACCATGGCTACAAAGCGCAAGAGTTCAAGTGCTACCGAAAGTGCTCCCAAAAGGGAAAAAAAAAAGTGTAAACCTTTTACAAGAAAAGGTAGAATTATTGGATATGATTTGGAAAATAAAGTCCTCCTCCGCTGTTGCTCGACATTATAGCATTAATGAGTCAACCGTTAGGTACATAAAAAAGAATGAAAAAGAAATCCGTGAAGCTGTTGTGGCAGCTGCGCCAGCAGGTGCGAAGACATTACATGTTGTGCGAGATGCCAATCTCTCTCGTACGGAAGCTGCAACATTTCTGTGGGTACAGGATTGATACAAAAAGAGAATCCCACTAGACTCTGTGATGATAAGAGGAAAGCCAAAGTCTTTGTATGATAACTTGAAGAGCAGGGAAGGTGGAATGTCACAATCCACCGACCTTCTGGCCAGTCAAGGGTGGTTTGATAAATTCCATCACAGGTATTGGCTGCATAATGTTAGAGTGACAGGAGAAGCAGCATCTGCCAACCAAGAGGCAGCTAGAGAGTTCCCTGCTACCTTTTAAGCAAATTATTAAAGAGAAGGGATATGAACCTGAGCAGGCATTCAGTGCCGATGAAACTGTTCTCTTTTGGAAGAAAATGCCACAGAGGACTTTCATTAGCAAAGAGGATAAGCGTGTACCAGGTTTCAAGGCTGCAAGGGATAGATTAACCATGCTGCTTTGTGCAAATGCAGTAGGCCATATGATAAAGCCAACACCAATTTATAAAGTCGTAAACCCCCGAGCCTTGAAGGGAAAAGATATATTATATTTAAGTATTATTACAGAGCTACGTTTTAATCAAGCAAGCTAATTTTTCCCATATTAATATTTCTTTATATTCCTCTCTAATATTTCCCATATTAATATTTCTTTATATTCCTCTATAATAAAACCCTAAGCGTGCATGCGCACTTAGGGTTTTGTGATTCCTGCGGCGTGCTGTGTACTTCCCTGGCCGTATTCCATTTTGGAACACAGAGTCAGGGAACATGCCGGCGACTCCCCCCTCCCACCCTCACTCACCAACAACTGTCGATCCCCTTCAAAGCAACCTGCTGAGGTTTGCCAGCCGGCTGTAGCGAACCTCGCAGGCCGTTCTCCACCTGGTAGCACGTTCCCTCTGATGTGATCGCTTCAGAGGGAACATGATACCGAGGTGGAGAGCGGCCTGCGAGGTTCACTACAGCCAGCCTTGAACCTCAGTAGGCTGCTTTGTTGAAGAGGAGCAGCAGCGGCGGCAGGAACCATGGATGGAGGGAGGGTAAGAATAGGAGGGGGTAAACGGCCACAGAGCAGGCAGGTATGGCACAACAGGGGGCCAGGGGGAGAGGGAAAGGGGGGCTGCTTTGGGGGGAGGGGTGTGCTGGGGGCAGACAGCAATCATGGGGGGAACAAAAGGGGGCCATGGAGCAGGCAGGTATGGCACAACAGGGGGCCAGGGGGAGAAGGAAAGGGGCTTCTTTGGGGAGAGGGGTGTGCTGGAGGCAGACAATAATAATGGGGGGGCAAAAAGGGGCCATGGAGCAGGCAGGCATGGCACAACAGGGGGTCAGGGGGAGTGGGAAAGGGGGCTGCTTTGGGGGGAGGGGTGTGCTGGAGGCAGACAACAATCATGG
Organism: Geotrypetes seraphini; assembly: GCF_902459505.1. NCBI lineage: Eukaryota > Metazoa > Chordata > Amphibia > Gymnophiona > Dermophiidae > Geotrypetes > Geotrypetes seraphini. The sequence goes on from NC_047085.1 coordinate 342,693,209, forward strand.
GGGGAACAAAAGGGGGGCATGGAGCAGGCAGGCATGGCACAAAAGGGGGCCAAGGGGAGAGGGAAAGGGGCCTGCTGTGGGGGGAGGGGTGTGCTGGGGCAGACAGCAATCGTGCTTTGCTCTGGGAGGGGGGAACAGAAGGGTGCCATGGAGCAGGCAGACATGGCACAACAGGGGGCCAGGGAGAGAGAGAAAGGGGGCTGCTCTAGGAGGAAGGGTATGCTAAAAAGACAGATAGCGGCCAAGGAGAGAGAGAGAAAGAAAGACAGATACACACATCTATTCTAACACCCGTTAACCGTACCTGGCCAAAACCCAGAGTATCCACATTCCATGCTACCGATCCAGGCAGCGTTGTTACCATCATTGTCGACTACTGTAATCAACTCCTTAGAAGAGGGTTGTGTCCCCTCTAGATTAAAGAGAGCTGTAGTTTGTCTCTTGCTAAAGAGTCAACATAATGCTAAAGTGATTTCCAATTATTGTCCCATTTTTTCTATAATCTTAGAAACAAGTAGTCCTGTTTCAGGACTTTTTGGATGAACATAAGGTTTTGGATGACTATCATTTTAGATATTGCCCTTAACTTTCAACCGAGTTGTTGCTTTTATCTACTCTTGAATCTATAACAGGATTTGATCATGGGGAATCATTTTTGATGATTTTTCTAGATATTTCCGTGGCATTTGATACCATCAGTCATCATACCATACCACATAGTTTCTTATATCTCACGATTTTCAGCAGGAATCATTGTGACTTATGATGAGATTGGGATCAGTTATTATATTAGGAATTAAATTCTAGAGAGCGTATTGGATAGAGATCAGTCATCATAAGAAGAGCTACGTTTATAACATTCTCCTGAAGCCGTAATCGGAGGATATTTTTTACTTAGGTTTAGGGCAGGATTAATTTGTCGAGGGCCCCTAGGCACACAAGTACACTGGGCCCCCTGCCCCGCCCCACCATGCCCCCAGGCGGAAACAGGAAGCTGCGTCAGAGGGAAGCTTTGGGCAAGCAGCACCGCTTGCACAATTACAGTTGCCGTTGCCTTTCTTACCCGCGTTACTTGCATGTCTTACTTTCCATCAATGGGGGGCCCGTGTTGCCGATCGATGCTGGAGGGGTCCATCGCCGTTTGGGAAAAACAATGTTGGTATCCTCCTTCATCAGGCCCCCCTGACCATTTCGGGCTCTAGGCACGTGCCTACTTGGCCTATTGGTTAATCCTGCCCTGCTTAGGTTAATGTCTACGGGGATTGGTGGAAAGGTGTGGGACTGGTTCAATTCTTTTCTATTGGATAGGAGTTTTCAAATTCAGCTGTCAAACGACTGTTCTGAGTAGTATCCAACAGTTGGAGGTGTGCCTTAAAGATCAGCATTATCTGCTGCCTTGTTTAAAATTTATTTGCAACCTCTCTGTATGGTTCTTTCACAATTAAGTATCAGCTATCGGTTTTATGCCGATGACATACAGTTTGTAATTCCAATTGGAAAATCAGCTTCAGATAATTTTGTTCATTTGACAGTCTGCTTACAGGCAGATTAGTAATTAGATGTTTGCTAATCATTTAAAGCTTAATATCAACAAAACACAGATTTTGCGCCTAGGACAGGGGTGTCAAAGTCCCTCCTTGAGAGCCTCAATCCAGTCGGGTTTTCAGGATTTCCCCAATGACTATGCATGAGATCTGTTAGCATACAATGAAAGCAGTGCATGCAAATTGATCTCTTGCATAGTCATTGTGGAAATCCTGAAATCCCGCCTGGATTGCAGCCCTTGAGGAGGGACTTTGACACCCCTGGCCTAAGATGTAATGAAGAATTGGCAGAATTTCTGTCTGTTTCCTTTTGTAATGTTCAAATTCCCATACTTGATTATTGCAAGTATTTGGGAATATTTCTTTTAAACTGCAGATATGTAAAAGCAGTGATATCTGAAGCCACCTTGCACTTGAGACTTTTGAAGAGACAAAAAGATTATTTGTCTGTGGATAATTTTTGTTCTGTGGTAGTTATGATACTTCCACCAATTTTGGATTACTGAAATTCCCTCTACCTTGGTTTGCCAAAATGTACAATACAGGCTTTGCAGCTAACTCAGAATGCTGTTGCAAGGTTGATTGCTAACGTATCTAAGCCGGAGCATATTACACCAATCCTTCGGGACTTGCATTGGTTGCTAATACTGTTGCGAATAGACTTCAAGGTACTGTGCCTTCTTTATAAGGTGTTGAATAACCACAGTCCATTTGTGTTGGCTACCTTGTTTAAACTATACCATTCTTCATACTATACCTTGCAGTCTGAGGGCAAGTTGTTGTTAGAAGTGAAATCAATTAAATCTGTGAAACTTTTGACTAATTGGCGACCAATGTTCTTTATTCAGGGTATTTGCTTATGGAATGCCCTGCTGGTAGAAGTTAGAACCCTGCCTAGGGTACTGCAGTTTAGAAAACATTTGAAGACAATCCCCCCTTTAACATATTTATTAGGAGATTTTATGTTTTAAATTTGCCTTTTTTGTGCCAGTCATTGTTATGTTATTAGGTGGGTTTATTGTGTATGTTTTATTGTACCTCGCGTAGAACTGGTGGATGTAGCACAGTGGTCTCGTGGCCCGGGGTCCTCATGCAGCCCACCAGGTACTGTTTTGAAGCCTTCGGTATGTTTATCATGATCACAAAAGTAAAATAAAACAGTTTCTTGATCATATGTCTCTTTAGCTATAAATTACAATATTATTATTAAGACTTGGAAAGATGTATAAACTATAGAGTTTTACCTCATGCAAAGTTGTCACTTCTTTAATAAGACATTAACTATTTTTTTCTGAGGCCCTCCAAGTACCTATAAATCCAAAATGTGGCCTTGCAAAGAGTTTGAATTTGAGACCACTGATTTAGCAGACTATACATTTTTAAAATTAAGATAAATAAATAAACAAGCTGTAAAAGGGTACAGGGGCCCAAGGCCTAACAAATAAGGGTCACCAGAGAGTAGTCACAAATTGATCCAAGAAGGACCCACACAGAACCGTGTTTGACTCTCTTAATCCTTTGTGTAAAGCACTGACCAAAAGGAGAACTTTAAAAATATATATATTTCTGCTACTGAGCATGTGTTACTACTTATTATTTCTATAGTGCTAATAGATCTAAGAAGCACAGTACACTTTATGCAATTTGATGGTAAAAAAACCAACACCTAAGCGCTATTCTATAAACAGCACCTAAAGTTAGACTACTAAACTAAGGGAACACCAGTGGCATATTAAGGGGGAGGGGGTGAGGAGGACGGTCCGTCCTGGGCACCATGTTGGTGGGGGCACCGGCACCCCTCCTCCTCCTCCCCATGCCCTGCCTCTTCCCATTCCTCCCCTCCACATGTGCGCCCCCCTTCCCCCACGCCTCTAGTTGAAGTTGATGTTTGCAGTGGTCAACATCATTCTATTCATGCCCCTGTCGGCTCTGCCGCTGATGTCATTTCCGGGTGCCACGCTGACAGGGTTGTGAGGAGCGCGTTGTTGACCACCGCGAGTAACAATTTCAACCAGAAGGGAAGGTGGCTATGGAGAATCAGGCTCTCAATATTGTTTGTTTTATTTTATTTATAACCTGCCTTTCCCAAGGCGGCTCACAATATAAACATAAATAATAAAAGACATAAAATACATATAAAACAAACAAGATAAGCAACCAGCGCTTTCATCAAAACAAGTTTCTTAATGCCCATATTTCATCTCACAAATAAATGCCTCTTCAGTAATTTCTTAAACGCCTCGAGATTGCTATGCATTCTAATGTGCAAAGCTAGCCGGTTCTATTCCTGAGGGCCCCTACAGGAAAACACAGTTGCACAAGAGATACTCAATCTCAGTTCCCTTACCAGTGGCATAAACAAATCGCCATGATGGACAGAACGTAACTTGGATTATTATTATTATTATTATTAATAATAATAAATTTGATAAATCGCCTATTAGAATCCCTAAGCGATGTACAAAATCAAAAATAGAGTATAATAAAAAGAAACAAACATTTAACAAAGTACTTTCGTCAAAAACAAACTTGAGTTGGGAGGGAAAGGATCAAAGTTACAATTTTCTGGTTGGGGTAGAAGAAATGGGAAAAAACAAAAGGATAAGGGGAAGTAAACCACAGCACAATTTGGAATCTCGCTAAACATTAAAATATTAAAAGCATCTTTAAATAAGTAAGATTTTAAAAGTTTTTTGAATGTTATAACGTCCTTTTCATTTCTAATATATTGTGGCAGGGCATTCCACCATAGAGGTCCCATCACATATAATTTTCAAAGAGGGGACTGTAAGAAGGTTTTGACCCGAAGAGCGAAGTGTGAGGTATTAATAGTCTAGATATGAATTGAGGTTCGTCGAAGGCTAGAGTTTTAAAGATGAGCAGTATTATTTTAAAGGTGATTCTATGACCAATTGGGAGCCAGTGAGCATCTATTAGTAACGGTGAAACATGATCGTATTTCCTAGCATAAAGGGGCATAAGCTTGAATAATACCCACTAAACTTGCAGGAGCCAAACCGTTCAAACACAGATAGACCATCACCAGAAGTCTAAAGTATATTCGGCCTTCCAGTTTCAACCAGTATAACTTCACATAATATTCTGTGACATGTTCAGTCCTGTCCAAATGATAAAATGTTCTAACCACTGAGTTATGAGCCACCTGTAATGCACTCAACAGGGACAATGGTAAACCCAAAAGCACAAGATTACAATAGTCCAAACATGATAACACCATTGACCCTAAAGATGCTAACAGGTAAATACAGTTCAAACCTATTAAAGAGCTGCAATCTGAAAAAAAATCTTTTTTTAAATCAAATCTTGAACATGGCTTTCGCAGGTCAATTTCGAGTCCTCCACAACACCCAAGTACCTAACCTCTTCAGAGAGATTTTTTGAGGTAATATAAATGCCAATGCTGGTGTTTAAGTTCTTCCCTTCCCCACTGCTGCTGAATACTGACATGATAAAATATATTTTGATAAAGTAAAATTGAGATCACAGTGTGAAACTGATTAGCTGATTTATAGCAGTACACCTTACCTAATGAAATATTTGCTCAGTACAATTCCTTTTTTTAAAAAAATAATCTTTTTTTCTATGAACTTACTTTTTAAAGCAGCAGTAGGTAAAAGCCCCTAGCTATTCTTGTATTGTAAGAAACCAAAGTAGATATAATTAAATTCATTTTTAAAAACTATTATGATTCCAATTGTTGGCAGTGGGGCTTCTGAGATTTTCATTGGTAGAATTCAATTTCATGTACCAGAATAATAAATCAACAGTAAGTAGAATCTTTTTTTTCTTTTTTTTAGTTCCATACTTCTAATAACACCTGCATAGAGTTCAGCTAAGGAAGTGTTTCCCAAGTCAGCCCTGGAGTATCCCCTTGCCAACAGTGGCATAGTAAGGGGGTGGCAAGAGGGGCAGTCCTCCCCGGGTGCCATGTTGATGGGGGTGCCGACACCCCTCCTCCTCTCTGCCCCCTGCCTCTTTCCATTCCTCCGCTCCATGTTCATGCCCCCTTCCCTTCCACCACACCTCTAATTGAAGTTGTTGCTCATGGCGGTCAACAACGTGCTTCTCGCAACCCCCGTCAGCTCTCTCACAGATGTTCCTTCTGGGTGCCACGCATAGCAGATGTCAGGGGGAGAGCCGACGGAGTGGCGAGGAGCTCATTCTTGACCGCTGTGAGCAACAACTTCAGCTAGAGGTACGAGGAAGGGAAGGAGGGGGCATGTATGGCAGGCAGGATCGGGGAAGAAGCAGATGGGGTGGGGTGGAGTTGAGGACAGGGGCGGGGTGCCACTGCCTCGGGCGCCTCGCACCCTCACTACGCTACTGTTTGCCAATGAGGTTTTTGAGGATATTCACAATGAATGTGTATAATAAAGATTTGCATACAATGGAACCAGTGCATGGAAATCAATTTCATACATATTCATCTCTATTTATTTATTTCATTTTCTATACCGTTCTCCCAGGGAAGTTCAGAACGGTTTTACATGAATTTATTCAGGTACTCAAGCATGTTTCCCTTTCTGTCCAGATGTACCTGGGGCAATGGGGGGATTAAGTGGCTTGCCAAGGGTCACAAGGAACAATCTGTCCTCTATTTTCTGGAATCATATGGTAACCCTACCAATACCTTAAATACTGTCCTGCTCTTAATAGGTAACCAGTAGAGAATGAATCGGTGGCTGTTACTCGCGGGTAGCCCGCCAAAACAGGGAGAGACAAATAGTGGTCGCTGCGGGGACGGGGACAAGGCCATTCACCGCCCCATGGAGCAGTGAATGGTCTTGTCTCTGCAGTAAAGTAAGGGAATGCGCACGGTCATGGATCGCATGGTTCAGCAGCCTCCTCCCATCCAGTCACCGCATCCCGTCATCTCCCTCACTCCCTTCCTCTCACCTTATGTGGCAAATTTAATTTTTCTTCTCCCAGCGGCACGCTTTCAACAAGTTGCGTGCGTGGCTGCTTGAGTTGAATCTTCTCCTCTGATGCAACTGGAAACAGGAAGTTGCATCAGAGGAGAAGATTCAACTCAAGCAGCCGCGCGCGACTTGTTGAAAGCGTGCCACTGGGAAAAGAAAATTAAATTTGTCAAATGAGGTGAGGGGAAGAGAGGGAGGGGGACGGTGCGATCGGGCGGGAGGGGGTTGCTGGACCGCTATATCTTTTTTGAAAATGTGCAGTTTCCTCTCAGCTCTTACTGATTCCGTAAAAGCACTGCAAAAAAAGCACAAGGGAGCTAGGAAAAAGGTGGAAGAGAATTTGTGCAAAAGAGCGAAAAAGGAAAAGAACAATAGGAGAAACAAAGGCTAAGTTAGTAAGAGACATGTGAAAAGGAAGGGGAAGAGCAGGCAGTGAGTACTGTATATGACTTCACTGACAGACAGAAGATGCGATTCCTGTTAGATCTGGAAAGGGAGCCTGTTCCCATGGGGCAGCTCTGGTTGTAGGAGCACAAGGTAGCATAGCCTGCCCAGCACAATTCTGGGCTCAGAGCTGGGTTCTCAGACTCTGACTCAACTGGGATAGTGCACTTGGGTCCATGGTGAAGGGGGAGGGAAGAGAGATGAACTGCCAGACACAACTCAGCACTGAAATCTGTCATGTAATACACAGCCTGCCAGGCTTTGGAGATGAAGATAGCAGGACAAGGCAGGGAGGGAGGGAGATGCCGGGACAGCGGTGATCGGGCAGGAGGGGGCTGCTGGACAGCGCAATCCGTAACGGCACATGTTCCCTTACAGTAGGAAGGAGGGAGTGTAAAGGAAAGAGATGTTGGACCAAGAGGATGAAGTAATAGGGAGACAAATATTGAACGCACAGCAGGAAAGAGAAAGGGGCGAAGGGCAGGCAGGTGAGCCAGATGCTGGAAGCGGAGGGAGAAAGAGGGAAAGAAGCTAGATGGGGTTGGACAGGAGAGAGACACATTGGTGTGGAAGAGGAAGAGAGGTGAAATCTGGACACAGGAAGGTAACAGAAACAGAGGGGAAATTATGTGCCTAGGGACAGAGACATAAAGGGGAGATACATGGGGATGGTATATGGACACATGGGGGGTAATGCCGGACACAGAAGGGAGATGGTTTGTGCAGATGGAACTAGATGGTTTGCGGGGATGGGACGGGGACCGAGCTCACGGGGCGGGGATGGAGACTGAGCTTGTGGGGGCAGGCCGGGGCCGGGGACGGGGACCGAGCTTGCGGGGATGTGACGGGGACAAATTTTTTTCCCCGTGTCATTCTCTAGTAACCAGTGTGATTGTTGTAAAAGAGGATTAATATGTTCAAATCTCCCGCCCCCTCACAAATAAGCTGTGCAGCAGCATTTTGTACAACTTGCAATGTTCTACACCTGGAGGCATTGGCGCAGTCTTTGTAAAGGGTGCAGGCATCCATCCTCCTTTCTCCCCCACTCCCTCCTGAAACCTTCCCCCTACCGCACATGTGCGCCCCTTCCCTCGTACCTCTTTAATTTTTCCTGCATGAGCAGCATTACAAACTTGCTGTCCACGTCGGTGTCACCTCTCTCTGACGTCGCTTCCGGGCCTAGGATGTAACGTCAGAAGGATAGCAGACATGACGCGGGCAGCAAGTTTGTGCTGTTGCTCTCGCCTGGAAAATTTAAAAGGTACGGGGGAATGGAAGGGGGCGCGCGTGCGGCCGGTAAGGGGGGAGGAAAGGAGCGGGAGAGGGGAGGGACACCACTTAACTTTGCTACGCCACTGCCTGGAAGACACCATCCCTAGATATAAAGCAATTCAATAATCCAATTTCTGTAATTTCATACTTTGAAGCACAGTGCTGAAATTATTCAAATCATCAACTTCAATTTCCTCTGGCCATGCAGGATCTTCTATTCTCCCTACCATAAGCAATTCTGTTTTAGACAGGCTGAAAGATCATTTCTGATGCTGCATCCACACATTCACAGTTCTTAAACATAATGTCAATCGGGCATAGAGAAAAAAAAAACCTGAATGTCATCCACATATAATCGGTAACTAATTTGCACTGGCTTTTACAAAGCTGTGGTAGAGGTTTCTACCATGGGCCAGCGAGGTGATTGCTCCAATGCATAGAATTTCTATGAGCATCAGAACATTTATCTTGCTTAACCCACGGTAGAAATCTCTACCGTAGCTTTATAAAAGGAGCCTTCAGTTCTTTAAAAACATTACCTAGTGATGCTATGTAGAGATTGGCATTATTTTTGACACTGATCCTCTACTCTAGATAGATTGTGAGCCCACCGGGACAGAGAGGGAAAATGCTTGAGTTCCTGATTGTAAAAACCGCTTAGATAACCTTGATAGGTGGTATATAAAATCCTAATAAAACTTGAAAAAACTAAAACTTGAAACTACTCTTTACCTGAATTGACCTATCCTGAAAACAGGAAGTAAACCATACATATATTGATCCATCTAGTCCCATTGCTGCCAATTAATTCAACAGAATACTACTACTATCCACAGTATCGAAAGCTGAAGAGACATCTAAATGATACCACACAAAATGCTTTATTTTTATGTAACCCTAGTCTCGAGCATTGATCATCATTTTCAAATCAGACAATTTACTACCACTACAACATATGTAAGGATTTTACTGGTGATTTTAGAGCATGGGCCTCCGTCTGGTAGACATGTGTTTACATTGGAGATCACAGTGCTCTAAAATTCAGTGCTATATATAATGGACAAACTCATGTGACAAAGCTGCAAAATATTATAAACCATGAATATATGTTTTGTCACTTTCTTATCACCCACCCCTGTTTCTCAACCGGCACACCCCTCCCTCTTCCTGTGACACTGCCATTGAAATGCTTTAATGTTTCACTTATGTATTCTTTTTAAATTTTTTATTAATTTTCAACCTTTGATAGTGCAATACAATTGGTTAATCATGAATACTGCATGAAACACACTATTAACTATACAATTAATACATTAAATAGTCATTTTCACTCATCTTCAACTTAATTATTAATACAAAAATGCATATGATGATTACAATATTGTGATTAAATAATTTAATCCCTCAAAATACATATCCCTCTCCCATCCACCCCCCCCCCCCTCCCTGGATGTGTAAGGACACCTCATGAAAAAGAAAAAGAAAGCAACATGACCCTTATTGTACTGCAAGAAGAGTAGTCAATGGACTCCATACATCCTTAAAGGACTTACTATTTCCCAAACATTCCGCCAACATTCTTTCATATTTATATGTGGTACATACATTTACCCACCAAAAAGTGTAGTTAATCCTGTCATGGTTCTTCTAATTATGAATAATCAGTTGAACACCTATTCCTGTCAAGATCAGGAAAAAGCGACTTTTATACTTATCTAAAGTAGGTTTAACATGAAGTAGCGTACCACAAATTATCGCCTCATAGGACAGGGGAATAGATGAATCAAGAATGAAATTTATTTGTCCCCAATTGACTTCCAGAAATTAAGTATCAGTGGACAGAAATATAACAGATGATCCAAAGTCCCTATATTAATATGACAATGCCAGCATCTATTAGATTTAGAATTATCTATTTTTTATAAACGAACTGGGGTCCAAAAAATCCTATGTAATAAAAATAACAAAATATTAAGGATCTGGTGTTCACTTATGTATTCTGATATTTGTCATTTGCTTATTTCTGATCTGAAGAAGGATTAAATTTGAAAGCTGATTTAAAAAATACATTGTTGAAATCACATGACGCCATGAAGCAGGAAAGATGCTGATCGCGATCTCTCCTGCCGCTTCCTCTCTTAGCCCCTTCTTATCGGCACTTTTTTACCGTGCCCTCCACCGCGTTGCCGTGCGGGCTCGTTGCCTAGCGCCCCGACTACAGTCGGCTGTATTTAAATGCCTGCGATGTCGGCAAAAGTCCCGAGGAAAGACCGGGATCGGCAGAAAGCGGGGGACAGCAAGATGGCGGCGCCGGATAGCTCTGAGGTGGCGGGGAGTCCGGCGTGGGTGTCGGAGGTTGCTGCTGAGGTGACTGCCGCGATGGAGCTGATATTAGAAAAGCGTCTGCTCCCCATTGATGCAAAGCTGGAGCGAGTGCAGGAGAAGCTAGACGCGATGGGGCAGGAGGTGTCTTCCTTTCACCAACGAGTGGAGGCCCTGGATGACCGCGTGCTGGGCGCGGAGGGCCTGCTAGGTAACCATGCCAAAACTCTTGCAGCATTGGAGGATCGTCTGGAGGACCTGGAGAACCGGTCTCGGCGCTGCAATCTGCGGTTTGTTGGCCTGCCTGAGGATTTGCCAGAGTCTGATCTCCGTTCTACGATGGAATCCTGGATTACTTCCTCCCTTACTCTGCCACCTGGTTTGGGGCCCCTGTGCATTGAAAGAGTTCACAGGCTGGGCCTTAAGCGGTCCATGCTGGCGAGACCGCGGGTGGTGATTATTAAACTGTTAAACTATGTTCATAAGCAGGCTATTCTCCAGGCTCTTCGTGGGGGTCAGAATCTGACTTATAACAACAAGAGAATTTTATGTTTTCAGGATTACTCTGCCAAAGTTTCGCAGCAGCGTCGAGCCTTTGCCCCGGTGTGTACGGCGTTGATACAACGCAATATTCGCTTCACCTTGCTGTACCCGGCAAAACTTCGGGTCCAGAGCAATGGGGCTACCACTTACTATACCACTGTGGCGGAGGCAAAGTCTTTCCTGGCCCAGGAGCCTACGGCGGGACCCTCTACCAGTGCAATTTCATCTTCAGAGGGGCCGGCTGAGTGAGGAGGTGCCCTGTTGATCAAGTGGATCTGTGCAACTGCTTGCTTGTTGACCGCAGAGTGACCGATAGCCCAGTTGCCCTTGTTGTGGGTTTTTTTGTTTTTTGTTTCTATTGACCTTGGTTACTTTGAGGTGCTCTGAGCTCTTTTTGATATATGTACATTAGAGAATGACACGGTGAAAAAATTGGTCCCCGTCACCGCCCCGTCCCCGTCTCACCATCCTCTGCACCGCCCCGTCACCGTCATTCCCTTCACCGCCACTGCCACCCCATTCACCGCCCCGTCACCGCCACTGCAACCCCATTCACCGCCCCGTCACCGTCACCGCTGCATACATAAAAGCCTCAAACGGGTACGATTTTATATAATTTTCTAATATCTCCCCTATGTATCTGCCATTGCCCCCCCCTGTGTCCATATACCATCCCCATGGCATGTCCCCTTTTTGTCTCTGTCCCTATGCCCCATGCACATAATTTCCCCTCTTTCTGTTACCTTCCTGTGTCCAGATTTCCCCTATCTTCCTCTTCCATACCAGTGTGTCTCTTCTTTTCAACCCCATCTAGCTTTTTTCCCTCTTTCTTTCCCCCCCCCCTGCTTCTAGCATCTGGCTCACCTGCCTGTCCTTCCCTTTCTTTCCTGCTGTGGGTTTTTCTTTCCGTTTTCATCACCTTGGCCCAGAATCCTTTTCCCTTTCACTCCCTCCTTACAGTCTGAGCCGGGAACACGGGTGATCGCACGGTCCTCGCAGCCCCCACCCGCCTGCCCAATCGATCCTAGTGTTTAGCCAGTTCTCTCCCTTCTCCTCACCTTAATTTGCAGGCTTTCTTTTTCAGCGACCTGCACGCTTTCCCAAAGAGCCGCACACGCGCGGCTGCTCAGTGTTCAATCTTCTGCTCTGCTGCAACTTCCTGTTTCCGGTTGCGTCAGAGCAGAAGATCGAAACTGAGCAGCAGTGGCTCTTTGATAGTGTGCGGGTCGCCAAAAAAGAAAATCTACAAACTAAGGTGAGGAGAAGGGAGAGAGCTGGCTAAACACTAGAATCGATTGGGCAGGCGGGTGTGAGCTGCGGGGACCGCGCGATCCTTCATGCCTCACTGCGGGGACAAGACCCATTCACCGCCCCGCGGGCGGTGAATGGCCTTGTCCCCGTCGCCGCAGCGACTGCTAGTTTTCTTCCCCGTTTTCGGCGGTGACCCGCGGCTAAAATGCGGTGGCCGCGGGTAAACCGCCACCGTGTCATTCTCTAATGTACATTCCTGGGGCCATTTATGTTTCCTCCTGGGGTGGAGAGCACCGTGCCTGGACTTCTCCTGCATCTCTGAGCTCTGCAGGGTGTGTGACTCTGTCTGCCGGTCCTCTGGCCTGTTGCTGAGGTTCTTGAGCTCCTCGTCTTGGGCTCTGGGCACATGGAGCGGAGGAGCTTCGGAGACCCTGGGTTTCTCTTCCCTATTTGGACTCTTCTTGTTTGCTGCGTCCTTGTGGACTCTTTGGACAAATTGCTGTCTTGGTTCCATTGGGGCTCCTTCTGTGTGTTTGGAGGGGTCTGGGAGGGTGGGGACTGGGGGGAAGCTTGGACTTTAGTGTGGTGGTGCATGTTTGGGTAGGGTGAGTGCTGGTTGTTGTGAGTTCGGGTGCGGAGAGGATGAGTGTCTTTTTAATTTTTTTAGGATCTCGTACCTTCATACGCGGCATGGCTGTAGGTTGCACTGGGCGTGGGTGCTACTCAGTGGGGTGGGGTGGGTTGGCCTGGGTTCACCTAGGTTGTGTGTGGTGAGAGCTGGGGGTTCTAGTTGGGTTTAGATTAGTCCCTGCTTGCTTATGTTTGATGCCTAGCAGGGCTGGGGTTTGTTGGCCTCTTTGCCCTCGCCTTGGGTTCCCTTGTGGGGTTCCTTTTGGGCTTTGTTTGTGTTTCCTGCTGGGTTTGGGTGTTGGGCAGTTTCGGCTTCTTTGGTGTTTGGGGTTGGGGAGGGAGTGGGCGTCGAATGTGATTTGCTTTTCCTTCGGGGAAAGCCTTTCTTGGGGGGATTTAGAGGGTTGGGGGTTTTATTTTATTTTTTTTCTGGGGTGGGTTTTGAGTTGGGATTTGGGGGACAGTCGGGGGGTTGGAAGAGTAGGGGTGGGGTGGTGTGGGGGGGTTTTGTTTTTTGTTGGGTGGGGTGGTTTTTCTTTTTTTGTTTTTGCGGTGCCTGATCCCGGGAGGCCCTGGGGACTTGTTTTGTTTTCTGCTAGATGCTGTAGGCTGGGGCAGCATCTTGGCAGCCTCATACTTTTCATCACTTTTGCACTGTATCTGTTTCATTTTTTTGTAAGTTGAATGGTGAAACTTCTTACTTGGAATGTTGGAGGCATTAACTCACCTGTTAAGCGGGCAAAAATTTTACAAAACTTGCAGAGACAGCGAGCAGATATTGCTATGTTGCAGGAGACACACCTTACTGACTTAGAACACGCTAAATTGAGAAGGGGCTGGGTGGAGCGATGTATAACGGCGGCTGCAGTTGGGAAGAAACGGGGAGTTGCTATTCTTTTTCGGAAAGCGGTGGCTACTCAGATTACCCCGGTGGCTATTGATGCCGATGGTCGATATGCTTTTTGTACGGCGGTGATTGGGGGTGTTCAGGTGCTGGTGGGGTGTGTCTATGCTCCCAACACTTATGATAAATCGTTTTACGCCCGTTTGAAGACGTTTCTTTTGTCTCGTGCTCCTCTTCCGATGATTGTGGGGGGGGACTTCAATGTCGCCTGGGATGCTTCCTTGGATAGATCTCGCTCACCTAGGGGTGGAGAGGGTATCGAGGCTAGGGGTCTTCCTCAGTTGTGTCATCTTCTGGATCTATTGGATGTTTGAAGACTCTTGCATCCAGGGGAGCGAGATTATACCCATCTCTCACGTGCCCATGCTTCGCAATCTCGTATCGATTATCTGCTGGTTTCTCGCTCGCTCTTTGCTAGGGTTCGGAAGGTGGAGATAGGGCCTTATGCGATTTCAGATCACGCATGGGTTTGGATGGATTGGGATTCGGGTGTGGGGCCTCGCCCACCTGGGTATTGGGCTTATCCTTTGTGGCTCCAGGAAGACCCTAACTTTTTGCCCTATCTTCTGGGGGCGTGGAAGGATTATCAATATCATAATAGGCAACATGAGGAGAACCCGGTTTTGTACTGGGAAGCGGCGAAGGCGGTCCTTCGGGGAGTGATTATTAGTTATGTTAGCCGGGTGCGGAAGACCCGAGATAGGGAGTTGTTACGTTTGTCGGACCAGATGATGAGAGCTCGGCGTACCTTTGCTTTGCGTCCTACGTCGGGAAACAGGCAGAGTCTGCTTTCCTTGCAGGCGGCGGTTTATGCACTTTTGCATCAACGGGCGACTAAGTCTTTGGCTTACTATAAATACCGCTTATACGTCCACGGTAATAAGGGAGGGAAACTTTTGGCCCGTTTAGTCTCGCAAAGGGAGAGCCTTAAGAAGATTTTGCACCTTCATACTGCAGAGTCCGGGCGGGTCACTAGTGACACGGATATATGTGATGTCTTTCACCGTTTTTATGCAGCTCTTTATGCTCCACCTCCGGATTTGGGACTGTCTGGGGATCTCTATTTGGAGGGGCTCGATCTCCCGTGTCTTTCGGAGGAGCAGACGGGTCAGTTGAACGCGCCTATTGAGGTGGGAGAGGTGGAACTTGCTATAGCACAAAGTCCTACCTTGAAAGCCCCTGGAGTCGATGGGTATAGAGCTGAATTCTATAAACTTTTGCAATCTGAAATTGGGTCGCCGCTGGCTAATATGTTTAATGTGATGATCAATGCTGAGGCGATGCCTGAACATCTTAATGTAGCTCAGATTATTGTTCTTCCGAAGCCCGGGAGGGATCCTACTCTGCCAGAATCATATAGACCTATTTCACTACTTAACTTTGATGTTAAGCTACTGGCAAGGATACTGGCTAACCGATTGGCACGGGTGTTGCCGCTTCTTCTACATGAGTCCCAGGTGGGTTTTGTTAAGGGTCGATCGGTGGCAAAGAATCTGCGCAGAATTTTGACTTCTTTGGATTATGCTTCATGGGTTGCGGCACCTTCTCTTCTTATTAGTTTTGATGCTGAGAAGGCGTTTGATCGCGTTCGTTGGGATTTCTTGTTTGCTACTTTGGCTAAATATGGGTTTAGAGGTCGTTTCGTTTCGGCGATACGGGCATTATATGCTTTACCAAAGGCTACTTTGTGGGTAAATGGTTGTCGTTCTTCTTTATTTGAGATTCATACGGGAACTCGCCAGGGATGTCCGTTATCCCCTTTGTTGTTCGTGTTGACGCTTGACCCCCTCCTTCATGATATCTATTCGAATCCGACTATTCGGGGGATTCAGTTGGGGGATCAGAGCTTTAAGGTGGCTGCTTTTGCGGACGATCTCTTGGCTTTTCTGACGGACCCTTCTCCTTCGTTGCAGGCTCTTTTGGAGACCATGAGAGAGTATGGTGATTATGCGGGCTTCCGTTTGAATTTGCTTAAGTCTGAGGCCTTGCCTTCCTCACTGGCCCTGCGGGTTCGGTGGGGCGCCTCCTTTCCTTTACGCTGGGCCCCGGGCTCCTTTCGGTACTTGGGGGTCTACCTTTCGGTTTCCACGACTCAGCTTTATTCACTTAATATTCCTAAGCTTTTGGCTGATACTAAGGTCCAGCTGGAGGCCTGGGAGGGCCTCCCTCTGACCCTGTTGGGCCACATCTCTTTGGTTCGCATGGTGATTTTTCCGCGATGGCTGTATGTGTTCCAGACTTTGCCGCTTCGTTTGTTGAAAAAGGATCTTAACAGTTTACATTGTTTGCTGTCCCGTTTCTGTTGGAATTCGCGCAAACCGAAGGTTCGTTTTCCCTATTTGGTGGGTGGCTGGCAACAGGGAGGACTAGGACTTCCTGATTTTGGCCTTTATAATGAGGCCTGTTTACTGCGCCATTTGAAAGACTGGCTCCTGGGTGAACATCAGTATACCCCGTTGGATTTTGAACGGGCCTTCTATGCTCCTCATACCTTGAACAGTCTCTTACACTTGCCCACTAAGGATCTTCCCCCTGAGTTCCGTGCGTGTGTTTCTTTGAAGTCTATGCGTGCTGTGTGGGGGAGCTTGGTCGGCAGACTGGGAGGGGACCCGCGTGTGTCGAATCAACTTCCCCTACGGGGGAACTTGTCCTTTCCTCCGGGCCGGGATAGCCCTGCTTTTCTCGACTGGGCGGCCCGCGGTTTTCATCTTTTGGAACATCTGTTGACGGAGGAGGGCGGTTTGCTGCCTCTGGATGCTTTGAGGGATCGATTGGGTGGGGGCTGGGGTGATATTTTTGCCTATTGTCAGGTTAAGCATTATATTCTTTCTCTTCCGCAGGATCGCCTTGCTTTCCCAATGGGGGTGCGTCTTTGGCTTTTTTTTTGACGGGGTGGCAGTTTCTTTTACTTCGGTGTCGGCATTATATAGGGCCTTGTTGGAGCTTATGGATACTAAAGAGCTGTTGCAGCTTAGACGAAGCTGGGGTCGTGAACTTGGCCTGGATCTTGGTGCTTGGGATGTTTTGCGAGCGGTGCGTGGGGTCCCACATCTGATCACGGGGGCTGAGTATCGTGAGTGTTATGTTAGAGTGATTTATAGGGCCTATCTTACTCAGTCCAATTGCATAAAATGGGAGATATTGACTCCCCTTTGTGCTTGAAATGTGGCAGGGACCCCAATACTTTCGCTCACTCTTTTTGGGATTGTTGGCCTATACAGGTTTTTTGGAAGGCTTTTGTTCGATATTTCCGTGGGTTATTTTTGAGCGCCATTGTGGGTACTGTGGAACAGTTGGTTCTTGATCTTCCTGGGGCCTTTCGCGGTCTTCCTAAAGGGGGTACCCTTTGGTGTCGTAAGGTGTGTCTCCTTGCTCGCAAATGCATTTTGAAATCTTGGACTGTTTCGGAGCCTCCCTCTTTTTGGACCTGGAGAGCGCTGGTGCATAATTTGGCCATGTGGGAGGCCCGTGAGGCCGTTGGCCACCCTCGTCGCCAACGTCATATTTTGCTTGTGTGGGGAGTTTATTTGGACTCCTTAACTCCTAGAGGGCGTAGTCTCCTGTTGAATCCTCTGGCTTAGCTGGGTTGTGGTTCTTGGCATCTTCTCCTGGGATCGGACACCGCATTTTAATTTTTTATTTTAATTTTTTTTTTATTTTTTAATTTATTTATTTTTTTTCTTTCTTCAGGGTTGTTGAGGGGGGGATGGGTTTTTCATTGGGTCTGCCGGGGGCCACCAGAACACGGGCCTTTGGTACTTTGGAGTTACGTCTTTTAGCTTCTGTTAGTTGTTGGGGGTGGGGGTGGGGTGTTGGTACGGGGGGAATGGGCTGTTTGGGGGGGGAGGTTGGGGCTGGGGGGTTGTTTGTTCTGTTTGTCTCTACACTGCACGGACTTGTGTTTTTTGGAAGCTTAGCCCTTGCCATTGTTGTATTTGTTATTTGCTGTTTTCCTATTCATTCTATTAAAAAGACATAAAAATACAGTTTGTCCAATTAAAAAAAAGATATCAGTTTATTCTCTTTATGCTTTTGTTTTATTTGTGTTCATTGCTCCCCCGGTCATTCGCAGTCCGCCATTCGCGGTATTTTCCGACCACAAATGACCGGGCAGGAGAGGGCAGCCGGAGAGGCAGGAGAGGGCAGCCGAAGCACCGGCAAGTGAAGGAAATCACTCGCGGTATGCTCCGACCATCTCTTCCTGTACTAAAATCGGGCCTCGCCAATCAGGAGCTGCGTGTCAAAGCAGTTCCTGATTGGTGAGGCCTGACTTTAGTACAGGAAGAGACGGTTGGAGAATACCGCGAGTGATTTCTTTCCCTCGCCGGTGCTCCGGCTGCCCTCTGTTAGAGAGTTGCGTGGGGACAGAAATCCCACCCATCCCCACCCGTCCCCGCCAGGATCCTCTCCATCCCCATCAGGATCCTCTCCGTCCCCACCCGTCCCCGCCAGGATCCTCTCCGTCCCCACCCATCCCCGCAAGGAATTACCTCCATCCCCGCCCATCCCCATAAAAAGCAGCAATTACTTCTGACAGGATCAATTCCACAGTTTCTTTTGTGTTTACGCTGCTGTTTTCCTTGTGGAATCTCTTTGGTGGAACCCTTTTTTTGTTTTCTGTTCAGGTAATTAACTTATAAACCTCCTCTTTTACTAAGGCTGACATGTCCATTATATTATATGGACGAACCCTGCTTCCAAAGCCTTCCGTCCCCGTGGGAGTCCCGTTGGCTAGAGGGGGGTCCCCGTGGGAGTCCCGTGGATTAGGGGGGATTCCTGCGGGACTCCCGCGGGACCCACGGGATTCCCGCGATCCCCATTCCCGTGCAGACCTCTACCCTCTGTCTCTCTGGCTGCCCTCTTCTGTCTCCCCTGCTAAAAACCGTATTTGCGGTTTTTTAACATTCGAAGGGGTTCCTGGAACGGAACCCCTGTGAGTATTGGGGGAGTATTGTATATGGTTCCCTGATCTGTGCTGTAGTTGATCCACCAAGCTCATTGCTATTAATATTTCTCAGTTTTAAATTTCCGTACTGCAGCTGTAGCTGGCATTTGAAATATGGTTTGGGCTATGTCTCATTGACCATTTTTTTCCCACACCGAACAAGTGTGTTTTGCAATTTGAATAACAAAATACCATCCACTCTATGGTGCACAAATTGCCATAAACACTTTGGAAGTTTCCACAGAACATTTTGTTTACCGGTGATGCAGAACTGCATCCCTGGAGGAAATCCAGAGTGGATTTTCAAGTCGCTATGCACTTCAGAGTTAATGGATAAAGTGGTGTGGATAATGTAATTTGCGGTAATTAGCTGAAAGAACTTGCAGTAATACTGGAGAGAAACTCTTCAAGAAATGCATATGATGGTAAAAAGCAACCACTGTGCTTTTTGTAGGAAGTGCTCTGAGGCCAGGGGAAATGTTATCGAATTCTAAATTCAAGCTAAGATTGAACTTGCTACAATAAAGACATCAAGAATAATGTTTTAGCATTTGTAAGTTAGTATTTGTACGTAATAAAAATAAGGAAGGACAGTGTACCTGGAATGCACATCTATTCTGCAAAGCAGTTTAGACAAAGGAACAGGGGTCTCCAATTATCACCCTTAACAAGTTCTGCAAACTCCACAAAAATAATTCCATATATGCAGCCTCATTTGTATGCAAATCCTTTTCATGCATATTCATTACAACTATTCTGATAATGGTATACAGCCCCTGGGAAACAGAATCAGACATCCTTGCTCTGAATAATGAATAGAACAGTGGGAGAAAAAGCTGAATGTCAACCTCAACACTCTAGGAAAAAGATTTTTAAAAAGTACAGGACTGTTCTTGGTAAAACTGGTCACATGAGTGATCTTGTGATGATGTAAGAAAGAGTAAGTTATACAGTGCACTCTAATGTTTGACCGAGGCTTGCAAATATGGTAAGTGCTACTGGGCACTAATAGCAGCTAAGGGACACAGTAAACATATATGCAAGTTTTTTCAATCCCCTCAAACCAATGTGATATTCAAGTACAAACAACCCACTAGAGAATGACCCGGAGACACATTTGGCCCCATCCCCGCAGGAAATCAATTTCCCCATCCTGTCACCATGAGTTTTTATGCTGTTCCTGTCCCCGCCCCATTCCTGCAAGCTGTGCCTTAAACGCACAAGCCTCAAACACTTATTTTAAATTGTTTGAGGCTTGTCTAGATGAGGACAGAATTTTCAGGAATGGGACAGGGACAGGAAAAGAACTTGCTGGGATGGGACGAGAAAATGAGTTCCCGTGGAGACAGGGAAAAATTTGTCCCCGTGTCATTCTCTACTACCCACATAGCTCGTGTTTGAAGATCTTAAGGCCATGCAGCTAAAAAGTATTTGTCCAGTATTCAAAAAGAGTTACTGGAGCAGGAGAGACTTCTGCCAACTTAAACCCACTTTGGCTGCCTAAATGCAGATATTTGGAGGCTCTTAGCTGGACAATGCAGCTGAATGTCCCAGCACTCCAGGACGGTCTGTCGGCAGAGCTTAGGCAGGGCCTGGGAAGAGCCTGGCTTTAACCAATTAACAGCCATATTCAGACCACTAACCTGTTCAGTGAGCAGCTAAAATTAGAACAGCAAAAAAGTTGAGTAGGGTGGGGAATCGGGGCAGATCTTTCTTTTTTTCCAGAGGGAAAAGAGGGCAATCAGAACTAGGAGGAAGGGAGGTCAAACAAGCAGAGGCACTGAAAGGATTTTATGTGGGTCCTGGCTGAATACTGGCACCTGTGATTTTTGCTGGATATGGCCTGAACATGGCCTGGCACTGAATATCCAGGGCAAATTCTGCCCAAAGCAGTCAGTGTTTTACAAAAACACTGACCACCATGGGCTGAATATCAATCAGTGTGTGTATACTTTAAGCTAAATCTTCTTTGGAAGCATAAGTACATGCATTGGTTATGCATATTGTTTTGAAACTTTTATACACATGGGAGGGAGAGAAAAAAGAGATGTTGCATCTCTCTTTCCCTTCCACCCCAAGACCTAACATTTCTCCTTCCCTTCCTACCCTCCTTCCATCCCTAGGTCCAATTTTTCTCCCTTTTTCTTCCCAACTGCCCTCCCATATCATATCTCTCCCTGCCTTCCCTAAGTCCAGCGTTTCTCCCTTTCTCTTTCCAAATATCTTATCCTCCTATTCTATATCGCTCCCTCCCTCTACACCAGGGGTCTCCAAAGTCCCTCCTTGAGGGCCGAATCCAGTCGGGTTTTCAGGATTTTCCCAATGAATATGCATTGAAACATAAGAACATAAGCAATGCCTCCGCTGGGTCAGACCTGAGGTCCATCGTTCCCAGCAGTCCGCTCACGCGGTGGCCCAACAGGTCCAGGACCTGTGCAGTAATCCTCTATCTATACCCCTCTATCCCCTTTTCCAACAGGAAATTGTCCAATCCTTTCTTGAACCCCAGTACCGTACTCTGCCCTATCACGCCCTCTGGAAGCGCATTCCAGGTGTCCACCACACGGGTAAAGAAAAACTTGGTAGCATAGATCTCGTGCATATTCATTGGGGAAATCCTGAAAACCCGACTGGATTCGGCCCTCAAGGAGGGACTTTGGAGACCCCTGCTCTACACCACCCCCAGGCCCACCATCTCTGCCTTTCTCTTCCCTACTATCCTCCCTTCAAGTATTTCTTTCCCCTTTCCTTCACAGCACCCCATGTCCAACTTATCTCCCTTTCTCTTCACCCCCAACTCCCGGGTCTGGCACTTATTTGGAACACCTTCTTGGTCTGGCATGTCCTCCCCCTTCTTTGGAACACCTTTTTGGTCTGACATCACCTTCACCTTCATTCAACTTCTCATCCATTTTAGTTGCAAGGAACTCAGCAGCGGCAGCGATTCTGAAACGCAGCCTGCAGCCTCCGTCCATTCTTTCCTTTTGCCCTGGTCCACCCAGGTGGAAAAAGTAAGTTGCGTTATTGGGGCGGATCACGGTAGAAGGAAAGCAGGGAGGAATGCTGCAGGCTGCGTTTTAGGATCGCTGCCGCCAGTTCCTTGTAACACAAATGAATGAGAAGTTGAATGAAGAGTGAAGGTGACGTTTAAACGGCTTGCTTAGAAGGGGAAGGACATGTTGGCCCACAGGGGAGCCCCCAGAGCCTCATGGGGCTCATGGGGCTGCCCTGTTTGCCGCCACCCCCCTAAAACCAGCCCTGTTTTTTTTGTTTTGTAATTCTTTATTGATTTTAAATTCAAGTACAAAGTGCAAAAATTTTTACAAACAAGTAATACATTGAACAGCACTTACATCCAATCAAATAATAATACAAAATATTTCTCCCCGCACCCCTCCCCGGATGAATGTGAAAATCAAGCAGGAATTAAAGGCTTATACAATTAATCAGATTTAACATATTCCGTTAATGGACCCCCACGTTGCTTTAAATATTTTATTATGTCCCAATATTTCCGAATTCATTTTTTTATATCTATAACATTGACACAAACATCCTGTTTTACAAAGCCGCACGGCAACAGCCCCGAAGCCCTTTAAATCTCTATGGGCTTCAGGGCCATTACCACGCAGCAGCGCTAGCGCGGCTTTGTAAAACAGGCCCAAAGTTTCCCACCAAAAGGAAAAATTTAGCCTGTCCCAGTTTTTCCAATTCCTGGTGATCATTTGCATGGCAACCCCTGTCATAATTATAAGAAGTCTGTTTTTATACCTATCTAATGGATTTTTAGCTTTCAACAATGTCCCACATATGACTACATCGTAGGACAATGGAATCGATGTTTTCAGTATCATATTAAAAGCCCTACTTTTGAAAATGTATCTCCAAAAGTAGAATTACACTCTTTCACAGGACTGCCCCTGTTCCTAGCGAGGAAGCCTTGCCAGAAAAGGGAAATGGGGTAAAAACCCTTGAAAGTATTCCTAAACCTGCTAAGAAGAGTCCCAAAGCAGCCCCTAGGAATATTTACAAGCCAAGCCTTTCAGCAATGAAACCTCCTAAAGCAGGCAGATCTGGTTTAGCCAGTTATAGGAAAACAGATGAAGAGACTACATCTCCCATCAGGCATAGAGCCAGGGAAAGGAAAGAGCAGGGCTGGAATACAAGCCACTCCCAATCGGGTTCAAATTGGTGAGAAGCTCTCTGAGAGCAGATTACCCTAACACACCTGCAGGGAAGCCTAATCAACTTCCTGCAGTGAAAGAAAAGGGAGTATTTTTCTCAAAGCAGAGTAGGTAGCTAGCTCCAGGGTCAGCCTTAGAGTACACACCTGCTCCAGACCCAGCGCCAGTCAGCAGGTTGCAAACCATGGATTGTAAGCCCAGAGAATCAGGAAGCCACAGTCTACCAGTCCAGGCAGAGGTTGGGGAGATAGAAGCCACAAAAAATGGTGAGTCTATGTTTGGGCAAAACAATGAGATGGCTGATGGGGACTTTGCTTATAATATGGAGATAGAAGAAACATAGTTGCCCATTTGTATACTAGATTAAGAGAAGGCTGAAGATTTTTGTTTGATGAAAACTTTACAGCTGGGACAAGTTTTCTTTTTCTCTCTTGGAGATAATGGGCTTGGAATTGACAATTGTGTTTTGAATGCTACAATGATACCAGGTGATACAAACCTGAAGAAGCCCGTTTGAAAGTTTGTTTTTGATTTTGATCAATAAATTATACCAGGAAATTGCACCTCTGTCATTGGACCTGTGTTTTTTTTTTTTTTTTTTTTTTAAATTATTCCAATGCCAAGCTACCAATAGAACCTCATGTAACTGTCGGCTGAGGTTTTGCATGCACTGGGTAAGGCCACTTGCTGAGCCCAGCTTGGCTGTGCCTGGTCACAACTCACAAAAGAAAGGTATACAATTCAAATCCAAGGAGTCCAGACATAACTCTGGTTCTGTGATATATGCAACACTCTCCCCCCCCCCCCCCCTATACTCCAGACATATTTGCATATGTTTTGACAGAGACTCAGGGTGGTTTGCTTAACTTGGTCATTCTGTAATCCAGGTATATTCATGGCTTACATTTTCTGTAGTGGTGCACACCTGGTTTGCAGAAAAGAAAATGAATTTATGAGTTCCTTTTTAGGCCATGTTGACAGAAAGATTTAAAGCCTTCAAATATTAGTAATTAGTATTGTGTGTTTCACACCTGCATGCAAAATGTAAAAAACAAAAATAGTAGATAACATTTGGGCTGTATATGAACAATTACAGTTTGGAAGCAAACTGAATTGTGAACTTTGTGCCACATTTATCTTTTTAATTATTATTTTAAATTTGCTGCTATAGATATTTTCATGGCCATATTAATCTTGATGAAATTTGAATTTGTTGCATATTATACCTTTCACTATATTAATGCAAACAAACTGCCCGTAGATCAACATCAGGCACCTGACTTTGTTCTATGGGGTGCTGAAAGGTTCTCGGCCCAACCAAGAAGAGAATGACGTGGATATGGTTTAATCAATGATCTGAAACAATGTCAAAAGAAAGAATTTTGTTTCTGCAAATTGGCAGGTAATGAAATAAGATAATCAGTGGTGTAACGAGGATTAGAGATGGGAATAGCTAGTGAGAAAATTACTCCCACTCCTCCCTTTTACTAGGCCATGGTAGAAGTTTCTCCCATGACCCAGAGTGCTAAATGCTCCAACCCTACTCCAACGGCCATAATAATTCTATGAGCGTCGGAGCATTTAGTACTCCAGGCTGCGGTAGAAACCTCTAACGTGGCTTAGTAAAAGGGGGGGCGGAGGAGGGGTAAATTTGCTGGTGACAAAAAGTTATTCAAAGTTATTAAATCACAACATTTCTAAAATAAGAGTCATAGTTCAAATGAGAAAATGGAAACTGTTTAGAAACCAAAAGGCTAGATAAACTAATTTACTCACAAGATGTTAAGGGCAGATGCACTATTGGCATTTAATAACCTGGGCACATTGGGGCAAATTCTGTAAACGGTGGCCCGATTTGTAGGTGGCGGTAGGCGTCTTACCGTTGTGTAGCCTGCCTACTGGGATGCCCTTTAAAAAAAAAAAAAGCCCTGAGGAGGGTCGCCTACATTGTAGGCGTTTTCGCAAACCTAGGGAGGCGCGTAAACATAGAAATATAGAATAAACATGATGGCAGATAAAGGCCAAATGGCCCATCCAGCCTGCCCATCTGCAATAACCATTATCTCTTCCTCTCTCTAAGAGATCCCATGTACTTATCCCAGGCTTTACTGAAATCGGATAGTCTTTGTCTCCACCACCTCTACCGGGAGACTGTTCCATGCATCTACCACCCTTTCTGTAAAAAAGTGTTTCCTTAGATTACTCCTGAGCCTATCACCTCTTAACTTCATCCTATGCCCTCTCATTCCAGAGCTTCCTTTCAAATAAAAGAGACTTTGCTCATGCACATTTACACCACATAGGTATTTAAACATCTCTAAGGCTAGGCATGGGCGTGGTTTCACCCATAAGTGGCCTTAGGCAAGCTTAGGTGGCCCTAGGCATCTCCCTAGGGTCAAGATAGGAGCCTGAAATGTAGGCCAGAAAAATGCTGGTCTACATTTCAGTTAGATGCGGCTGCTGATCTGATCACGGCAAGGGAATCTCCCTGCTGTGATCAGATTAGCGGCTGTGGCAAGTAACCCATGCCGCCCCTCCCCCCCCCCCCCCCGCAAAGACTATCGGCAGTCCCTCCTGCCAGAACCCTCAAAGCCGTCCCTCCCCAAATGTTCGCAGCAGGAGGAGTGCTCAATTATTCTTGCCGTCACCGCCCCAAGACATCCCCCAGCAGGAGTGATGCCCAGTCCCTCCTACCAGATACCCCCAGAGACATCCCCCGGCAGGAGGGATGCCCAGTCCTTTCTGCTAAACACCCTCCCCCCATGGGTGTCATCTATGGGATCTGACCAATCAGAATGTTAGGCCACTCCCAGTGCATTCCAGAAAGCACTGCGAGAGAGGCCTAAGATTCTGGTTGGCCCAGTTGCCTAAGGCTCCTCCTATGGGAGGGACCTTAAACATCTGGGCCAATTGGGGTCTTAAGCCCCTCCACGGTGCATCCTGCGATACACCAGGAAGGGGAAGACCCACCATTCAGTGAAGGTGGGCCTGCTTTGCCAGAGGGAGTAAACATCTCTCTGGCCGGCCAACTCAATAAGGTACTTGGGGGGGGGGGAGGTCCAGGTGGGCTTGGGGGGTCAGGGTGCCAGTTTCTCAGGGATGGTGGGGGTTTATGGCAGGAGGGACTGGTCATCTCTCCTACCATGGGATTTCTCGGTGGGAAGGGTTCAAAGTCTCAGGAATGGGGTGGGTTCCGGCAGAACGGACTGGGCATCCCTCCTACCAGAGGATGTCTTGGGGGGGTTTTGTCAGGTGGGATTGGGCATCCCTCTGCCAGGTGATGTTATGGGGTGGTGGCAGCAGGAGGAATTGGGCACTCCTCCTGCTGCAGACAATCATGGGTGGGGGTATGGCTTTGGAAGTTTCGGCAGGATAGACTGGGCATCCCTCCTACTGGTAGTCTTCACAGGGGGAGGGGAAGGGTTCCCTGCCGCTAAACTGATTGCGACAGGGAGATTCTCTTTCTGCAATCAGGATCAGCAGCAACCCAATTCACTAATTGGCGCCTGTGACATGGATGCCGGTTAGAGAATCGTGGTATTAGGCGGACTTGGGCGTCTGTCTGTGAATATGAATAAACTTGATTTGCATATACTGCCTCCATTATATGCAAATTTTTTTCATGCATATTCATTTTGGATATCCTGAAAATCTGACTGGCAAAATGATGCTCCAGAAGTAAGTTGAGAAGCACTGCCCTAATCAAATTCCCCAAATATATTGGTCCCAGGTTGTATAGTAACAATAGTTTGCTCCTGCTCTTAGACCACAGTAGGTTGCTCCTGCTGTTAGACCACCAATTCAAAATGACTTCCAATGCTCCTCCTACAGTCTTTTTAAGGTTCTACCATTAGCGGTCATAGCAGCTTTTCTGAACTGATCGCCTATGTCCAGGAGAGACTGGGTATTCCTCCTGGTCTCGCTATACTTCTGAAAACCTCCTGTGCTAGGAGTGGGATTAGAGCAGGGGCCTCAAAATCCCTCCTTGAGGGCCGCAATCCTGTCGGGTTTTCAGGATTTCCCCAATGAATATGCATTAGATCTATGTGTATGCACTGATTTCAATGCATATTCATTGGGGAAATCCTGAAAACCCGACTGGATTGTGTCCCTCAAGGAGGGACTTTGAGATCCCTGGATTAGAGTGTATGGTGTGGGAACTGATGGGGAGACATTGGGAAGGGGATGAGAGTTCCTTACTGTCAAGTCTTCTTTCTAGGGGTATACACCTGAGGGGAGAGGATGCTTTGTCAGTAGGGGTAATGAATGCTATGGGGTATAAGATAAGGGGACTGGATTCTAGGGAATTGGAGAGTAGATAATCTGTTGTTATGGCTGGAATGGGGAAAACTGGTGTTACCAGAGTATCAATTTAAAAAAAAGCTACTCCCATGCACTTGAGGGTGGGGAGACTGCATATTTGTTTCCCTAAATGTAGTTCCCACTGGACCTGAGGAGCCATATAGGTGCAGTCCTGCATCTGTTTGATAAGAGGATCTACATTTAGCTGAGCCTTTTGTAAAATACTGCAGGAATCTTCCACATCCTGGTCTGGATGCCTGAATTCCCCTCTCCATTTTCTTTTTAACAACCTTCCCCCCCCCCCCTTTTTTTTTTTTTTTTTTTTTTTAGAAAGGTATAACAATTTTTAGCACCGGTCGTGGCAGTAACAGCTCAGATGCTTATAGGAATTCTATGAGCTTTGGAGCTGTTACTGCCATGGTCGGCGCTAAAAACTGTGTTATGCTTTTGTAAAAAGGGAGGGGTGTGTAAAATTACTGTTTCAGTGACTGAGAAAAAAACAACAACCCAATATAAAATCATTAAACAGCCTAGCTTACTTTTTACAACCTGTTTCAGAATTCTCTACTGTATGTCCCTGAAATAACTGTTCCTAAGCTTTAGATCAATAGAGGTTACGTATTTCACAGTCCAGGTGAACAAAGTAATCAACTCTCTGAAATTACATTGCTTGATGGATCAAAGACTATTGGGGAAACTTTTCATGGAATTCTTCAGTTCTGGCGCTGGCCAGGGTCAGGCTGCTGTCTGTCTTCTATAAATAGTGTCACCGTTACCTACCTTCTCTGAACAACAAATTAAAATTCAGCAATACAGCAGCATACATATTTAGCAACGTGTGACTTCTGTTTCAATGATTTATGTTTTCTTTTAGAGGTGGATCCATCGCTACATATTAAATAGAATTCATACTGAAGCATGATTTATACATTAGAATCTACAGATCATGAGAAAGTCAACATCTATCTTTGACCATTTACATTCTGTGATTTTCTTTTGTCTTAAGACATTCTATTCCACATAGATAGCTCTTGCTCTACGTTCTATTGACTTGCTATTGTCAAATTCAAGATCTGTACTTCCGACCTTGTTCTGCTTAACTTATTAGCTATTTATGATTCAACTAGTCTTTAAGCCTGTTACATCAACAGGTGCTAGAATAGATGTGTCTGTCTCTTTATCCGCTGTATGTCTTTCTTTCTTTCTCGCTTCTTGGCCGCTGTCTCTCTGTCCCCCTGTCTATTTGTCATTCTTTCTGTCTCTCTCTCTGGCCCCTTATCTGTCTGTCTGTCTGTCTCTGCCCCCCCCACCCCCCGAGCAAACCAAATTTGCTGCCTGCCTCCCAGCACACCCCTCCCCCAAAAGCAGCCCATTTTCCCTCTCCCCCTCCACTTCCCTGTGCAGCAGTGGCAGCCGGATGCCTCGCAGTACCTCGAAGGACACCCTTCTGCCATTGCTCTCACTGCCACACACGCCACAAGCCGCAGCACGCCGCAAATGGAACATGGCACGGAAGCACAAATCACAGTGGCAGGGATCATGCCGTTTCAACTGCCCATGCGCGGGTAAGGGTTTTATTATTTTATTTATTTAGATTTTTATCCCGTCCTCCCAGTAGCTCAGAACGGCCTACAAGTAAACATTCACAGTGGAGTACACAAAGACACAGTGGCGTACCTAGCATATGTGACACCCAGGGCCCATCATTTTTTGACACCCCCCCATCTGTACGAAAAACATGATTTTTGGTAACAAGCCACATGACACACGAGTACCTAGGAAAAGGAAGCATCTTACATACTGCAGTGAGCAGTACAACATCAATTCACCCATTGTAAAACTAAACAAGACAGACTAGTATAGATTAATCCTGAAGTCAAGCCTAACAAAAAAGCCATGTCTTTCAAATACACAGAACACAGAAAATACATTTGCCTAGTATGGAATATGTAATCACAAACTAACCCCTCCCTCTTTTACAAAACTGTAGTGTGGATTTTAGCCACGGTGGTAACAGCTCTGACGCTCATAGAATTCTGAGCATCAGAGCTGCTACCACCAGGGCTGGCGCTAAAAAATGCTCCACAGTTTTGTAAAAGGGGGGATAAAATAGAAATACATAGACAAAGGTTAAATTGAACCAGCAAGAAGCTGGACTCTGCATACAGTGCACCACAGAATAAATGACACATGTCTCCTAAAGCAATAAATAAATAGAAAATTTTTTTCTACCTTTTGTCTTCTGTGGTTTCTGCTTTCCTCATCTTCTTGTAACTCTCTTCCTTCCATCTACTGTCTGCCGTCTCTCTTCCCCTATATGGCATCTTCTCTCCTTCTATGCCTCCTTCCAGAAACTGTATGCCTCCCCCTTCCATCTCTCCTTTCACCCCCATTGGCCTGGCATCTCTCTCCACTCCTTCCCTCTCCCACACCTTTCCTCTGCAATCCCTTTCCCTTTTTCCCCTCATTTTCCTTTTCAATTTTTCTGCATCTGTCTAGATTACGTTCTTACTACCCTCTTATCAATGTCCTTTTTACTGTCTACCTAAAGCTTGCCACCTCTTTCCCTTACCTCTCCAGTGTTTCCCTAACTCAATCATTTTCTCCTCATGTGCCCTCCTTTAATTTATCCCCTCCTTCCATCATGTACCTTCTTTCTCCAACCCTTCCATCTAGTACCTTCTCTCTCTGTCCACTTCCATCCAGCGTCTGCTCCCCTCTTTCTCTCCTCCCATTTCCTTCCTGCATTTGCTCCCTTATCTCTCCCATCTACACTTCCATCCAGTATAGGCTCCCCACTACCATCCAATGTCTGCCCTTTCTCTCACCATCCACCCCTCTTCAATCAGCATCTGTCCCCTTTCTTGCCCTCCAATATCCTTCCCTCTTATGTCTCTCCCCTTTCTCTGTACATCAATTCTATCAGCACCACCCTTCCATACCACCCTGCCCCCTTTCTTTCCCTTCACCATTCTTCCATTCCAGCAATCTTGCTCCTTTCTCTCCCTTCATGCAGCAAGGTCCCACGATGACTGTAGCTGCTGGCTGCCAGTCCACCCCACTCCGACTTACTTGCTCTGGAGCGGACTCAGCAGCCGCATGCTGGAAGGTCCTGTGATGACTCGTCTGATGGCTCTGCTCCGGCAGACACAGGGAATTGTGGCAAAGTCTCGCAATGACTGCGTCTGCTGGGTCCACCCGCTCCGACGTAACTTACTTCTTCCGGAGCAGAGCCGGCAGATGAGTCATTGCGGGACCTTCTGCACCTCAGCGCGGCTGCCGACTCTGCTGCAGAGAAAGTAAGTCAGAGGTAACGTGACCATTTATTTTTTTCATCAAAAGGGGACATCTATTAATTGACTGTGTATCCTTTCTTTCTTTCTGCATTCAGGCCCAACAATTGTCCCTTTCTATTCCCTCCCTCCTTTCCGTGTCCATGGTGCCCCCAGTGCCTCCTTCCCATGTCCATGGTGCCTCCAGTGCCTCCTTATGTCCCCCCCCCCACTGCCTTCCAAATTTTGTCTACCCCCAAAGCCAGCCTGCCTGTCTGCCTACCTATCTCCCTTCCTCCTGCCATGGAAAAAAGAAAAAAAAAAGCACCTCTCCCCTTCCTTTCCCCCAGTCCACGCCTGCAATCTTACCTCCCACCGACAAGAAGCCTTTCCGATGTCAATTCTGACGTCGTCGAGTATGTTCCGGGCCAGCCAATCATTCCCTGGCTGGCCCGGAACGTCCTCTCCGATGTCAGAATTGACGTCGGAAAGGCTTCTTGTCGGCGGGGGAGGTAAGATTGCAGTGGCGCGGGCTGGGGGAAAGGAAGGGCAGGAGGACCCAGACCTGGCCGGCTGTGCATCCCCCCAAGCTGTGCACCCGGGGCGGACTGCCCCTCCCCTTGGTACGCCACTGCAAAGACAATACAGTAGTTTAAATACAAGGACTATACAGCAATTTGAGTACAGGTAAAGAATGGACTATACTGCAATTTAAGTAGAAGTTTAGAATGGAAAAAAGAGGGTGGAGGGGGTTTAAGGAGGGTAAGGCGTAGACTGTGGTTGAATTTTAGTTGAAGAGGAGGGTCTTTACCGCTTTCCGGAAGGTCATTAATGAGTTATGTAATCTTATTTGTGGGGAGAGTTGGTTCCAGAGTTGGGGGATGAAGTGGCTGTAGGAGCGTTTATGGGCAGTTTCTGATAGGAGGGACTTTCATGGGGGGATGCATAGGCGTTTCTCCATTTCTGAGCAGAGAGGGCAGGTGGAGATGTACAGAGTTAGCATGGATTTTATGTAGGTATGGGTGATGGTGTAAATTCTTTTATGGGCTATTACCAGGGCCTTGAATGCGCAGTGTTGGTTAATTGGAAGCCAGTGTTCAGCGCGGAGGGCCAGGAAGATGGGATCGTAGTAGTTGAGGTTGTGTGGGAGGCGGATTGCTGCATTTTGTACCCGCTGGCGGGTGCTTGAGATCTTTTTTGGCTACTCCATTAAATAGGGAGTTGCAGTAATCCATCCTGGAGAGGACATAAGCGTAGATGAGTTGGGCTAGGTCGGATGTGGAGATGTAGGGTTTGATCCTTCTCAGTTGGCAAAGGTAAATATGTGGATGGACAGGGATAGGTGGCTGCGTACTTGATCTGCTTCAGAGGATTAATCGCGTTCATCTTTTCTTTGACATCTTATCATCATTTGGATTCCAGATTCTGTGCTCTCTTACTGGAAGTGGATAGAAGTTTAATTGAAGACATTCAAAATATGGCTGTGAAAGGGGAAGTACTGCTAAAAGATGGTTTTACTATGGCAGATGTTGATTGGGGTGTCCCTATTCAGAGGTCTTCTAGAAGTAGGAATATCCTGGACTTTCTACAGGGGGTTAGTAGTAAAACCCATGTGGGATGGAGCCATACTGGACTTAGTGCTTACAAATGGATAGAGTCTTTCTGATGCTAAAATAGGTGATCATCTGGCATCAAGTGATAACTGGATAGTGTGATTTAATGTTACGATAGGTATGGAGAGGGTTAAGAACATAAGAAGTTGCCCCCTCTGAGTCAGACCAGAGGTCCATCTTGCTCAGCGGTCCGCTCCCGCGGCGGCCCATCAGGCATAGTGCCTGAACAGTGGTCCCTGATTAATTTTGTAACTTACCTCTAATCCCATCCCTATAATCTACCTCTACTCTTATCTGTACCCCTCAATCCCTTTGTCTTCCAAGTACCTATCCAAAGCTTCTTTGAACCCCTTTAGCGTGCTCCTGTTTATCACATCCTCTGGTAGCGCGTTCCATGTATCCACCACCCTCTGTGTGAAAAAGAACTTCCTGGCGTTTGTTCTAAACCTCTCCCCTTTCAATTTCTCTGAGTGCTCCCTTGTACTTCAAAAATGAAGGGGAACGCTTTAAAAATACTAAACAGATGGTCTGCGCATGTGTCGGGATTGCTAGAGAGCGATCCCGGCAGTCGCCTGGGGGCGTGATTCCAATGGTCCTCATTTGCATGAGGGTGATTCGTGAATCATAGTTAAAAGTACAGAAAAATAAAGTCACCAGACAACAAAGGTAGGGAAAATTATTTTCAATATAGTGATTGAAATGTGTCAGTTTTGAGAGTTTATATCTGGTGTGTGTATATGAAAAATGAAAGGAAAAAATTGCATTACAATTAGTAAAAGGGGTAGGATCTGGGGCAGAACTTGGGAGGTCTGTGGTTGGGGGTACTTAGCTTGAAGTAGTTGAGAGTGCTGTAGGCAATCAGCTGCCGCCAATGCCTCTCCTCTTTCCTACTGGGACCCCCTACTGTTGTCTCGAGGCTCATCTGGAAGGCCTCTGCGCATGCGCACATGTCAATGTGTTGATGTCAACACATGCGCGTGATTTCATCATGGCAATGTCCGAACTTCCGGGTGCCTCGAGCTGCGGCCACTACCTGCGGCCCTCACTACATTTTCCGACTTCGTTTCGGCCCCGGATCATTTTTGAGTTGTACACTACTTAGTAGCTTCATTGCATGCCCTCTAGTCCTAATATTTTTAGAAAAAGTAAACAAGCAATTCACATCTGCCCTTTCGACTCCACTCAATATTTTATAGGCCTCTATCATATCACCGTCTCTTCTCCAAGCTGAAGAACCCTAGACACTTTAGCCTTACCTCATAGGGAGGTCATCCTATCCCTTTTACCATTTTTCTTTTCCCTGCTCTGTACCATTTCTAATTCTGCTATATCTCTATTGAGATAAAGCAACCAGAATTGCACACAGTATTGGAGGAGCGGCCATACCATTGAACGATACAAAAGCATTATAACATTTATCATCTTTGTTTTCCTTATAATTCCTAACATTCTATGTGCTTTCTTAGCCGCTGCCGCACATTGAGCTGAGGGTTTCAACATATTCTCAACAATGACATCTAGATT
Organism: Geotrypetes seraphini; assembly: GCF_902459505.1. Taxonomy (NCBI): domain Eukaryota; kingdom Metazoa; phylum Chordata; class Amphibia; order Gymnophiona; family Dermophiidae; genus Geotrypetes; species Geotrypetes seraphini. The sequence goes on from NC_047085.1 coordinate 342,726,899, forward strand.
CTTTTTCCTGGGCAGTGATTCCTATCATAGAACCTTGCATCATATAACCCCAAAGGGCATGCCAAAATATGCCTTGTAGGTATTGCACAGTGCTGGCTATCTCAGTCTCTCTCCACCCCCAAAGCTTTGCCTACTCCACTCCAAGCTTTATAACCAATTCATTTTGTATTCTTTAATCTTCAGGATCATTCTAGTTAAACACAGTCAGGTTTGCCCCATAACCAGCTCACTCATTCATTCATCCATCACACTTTCTTCTGGTTCTGGGTACTAGTCCATATATTCTGTGTTGTTTAAATCTAGGAAATCTGTTTCCATACAGCTTTCTTTCTCAGCTAGCTGTTCCCCACCCCCTCCCAGTGGGTGCAAACATCTTTCTAAAGCAGCTTCTGGGAACTCCTCACCCCAGGAAAGCTTCTATTTGGGAGCCTTGTACCTGGCTTCCCTGTTTCTGCTACAGGGCAAAGGTAAACATAAGAACATAAGAAACGCCTTCACCGGATCAGACCGAGGTCCATCCAGTCCGGTGATCCGCAAACGCGGAGGCCCATTTAGGTGCTCCTTTTTGGAGACCCGGATTTCCCGTATCCTTCAATATGATCTGCAAGAAGGTGTGCATCCAACTTGCGTTTGAAACCCAGCACAGTATTTTCTACCACCACCTCCTCCGGGAGAGCATTCCAAGCGCCCACCACTCTCTGTGTGAAACAGAACTGCCTGACATTTGTCAGAACCCAATTTCTCTCCTGAGCTTCCTGCGTAGCTAGGAAGTTTCTCAGCTCTCCAGTTCTGTGCTGCTCCTGCTCATTAGGATTCCCAGTTGAGTAGAATTTATCCACATAAGACTCCTGTATTACTCGGTTTCCCTTAGCAAATGGCTGGTGTGCCTGGGGCAGGTCAGTTCTGCTAGTCCCTCCCCTCTCTTTAACCCTTCCCTGGTCAGGGAGCAAAGCTTGAGTTTTAAAGCAGACTTTCTCAGGGTGCTTAAGAAAGGAAGAATAGAGTGACAAAGCAGATTCTGCCCTGTCCCCAGTCTCCTACACTACTAGTGGGACCTTAGCCTACTGCACAAGCTTTACAGTTCTATTTCTTGCCCTAGGAAGGGGAACAGATTGAATCAATGCAGGGCTGGCTGCAGGGGTTCTAGCCATGACAAGGGCTGTATAGATTGTTGGTGAGGCCCCACTTGGAGCACTGTGTTCAGTTTTGGAGGCTGTATCTGGCCAAGGATATAAAAAGACTTGAAGCGGTTGAGAGGAAAGCAACAAAAATGGTAGGGGATCTGTGCCAAAAGAAGTATGAGAGGAGACGAGAGAACCTCAACATCTGGAGGAGAGGAGGGACAGGGGTGATAATTATACAAACATTTAAATATTTGAAAGGTATTAATATAGGACCAAATCTTTTCCAGAGAAGGGAAATTGGTAAAACTAGAGAACATAGGTTGATGGGTGGTAGACAAGAGTAATGTTAAAAAATCATTTTCTGGGAAAGGGTGGTGGATGCCTGGAATGCCCTCCTGAGAGAAATAGTGGAGAGGAAAACAGTGATGGAATTCAACAAAGCATGGGATGAACACAGAGGATCTCTTATTAGAATATGAATGGGCAAACTTCACAGACTGAATCCCACAAAGGAGATGATTTGGATAGGCTAGAGTGAACTTCAAAGGCAACTCCAGTAGTTGGAACCTGTGGACAGTATTGGGTGGACTTCTAAGGTCTATGGCCCAGAAATAACAAAGAAAGAAGGCATTTAAGTTTAATCATGAAACTGTATTTCATGTGATTACAGGGCAGACTGGATGGACCATTAGGTCTTTATCTGCTGATATTTACTATGTTACTATGAAGTTACTTTTAGAGGCCATTTTACTTAGGCCTATGGACAAAATTAGCAAGCGAACAGGTGCCTAACATTGATTTTGGCCTGTAGCAATTCAGAAATTACCACAGGTCAAAAAATCACGGCTCATAGGCCTGTCTGCCAAGAGGCAAGTTTCTGCTCACACACGCTGCGATAAACAGCGCGTCTGGAAAGCCCTTACCACCTGTCTTTTTGCAGGCAGTAAAAGCTCTTGCACTAACCCGGTAGTAAGAAGCGCCGTGCACCTTTACCACAGCATGCCAGTACATTGTGGGTATGCACACCCACAATATACCCCTTCAGCCCATCTCCACTCACAGCCACAGTAAGCCTTACTGTCTGAACTGCTATGTGATAAATCTTTTCGTACTACAATGGCAAGTGCAGCGTGCCTGCAATATTGTTTGCTGTGCAACAATACCCTACCACACCTTAGTAAAAGGACCCCTAAGTTTACTCAGCGTGGAATCAATCTACAAAAATGTAAATTTCAAAATATTAGAGCTTTGGTCACAAAAGCAAAATTTGAGGGGAATGATGGTCATTTTCTATACTTTTGTGGTATAGGTAATTAAGAAAGAACATTTATTACCCAGGAACAAGCAAAAAAAAAAAAAAAAAAAGCTACATAGGGCTCCTTTTACGAAGCCGTGTTAGCGGTTTAACGCGCGTAATAGCGTGCGCTAAACTGCCGGCTGCACTAAACGCTAACACCAGCATTGAGCTGGCGTTAGTTCTAGCCACGTAGCGTGTTAAAAAGCATGCGTTAAAACCGCTAATGCGGCTTCGTAAAAGGAGCCCATAGTGTTATTGGCCTTGAATTTGAGAGCCATTGATTTTCCCAACGTCCCTCTGATGCAATCGGCTTACTTTTAAAAAAAAAAGAGATCTTTGTGAAATGGTGGACATTAAACAGGAGAGTGTTCCAGCTATTGAATTAGTAAAGCTTTCTTTTTTAATTTGATTAGAGGGTTATTGGTTCTTGTCAGTAGTTAGTGTTTCCCCGGTGAGTGATTTTTCTGCGGACAGTTTGGACTTTATCTGAGTTTTTGGAAGAGTGTACTAGTGAAGAACTAAATAGACAAATGTTACTAGTGACATTTGTGCTTCCATTAGATATAGACCATATCTTGATGCATAATTTTTAAATAAGACGTTCCATTTCTTGGTCGGAAAATATGGATTTTAAATGTGTTCTTACTGTGTGCCAGGAAGCTTTCGCTTTAGGCACTTCATTTCTTTGCAATTTCCTTGTAAATTGTTCTTAAATATCAGAATGTACAATACGTCTTCTTTGAAGCACCTTAATTATGTAACTTTCTGCATATACTTTGTGCTGGGGCTGGGATAGATTATTGATTGTGTGCATATTAAGGGCGCTCTCCCCGTTATTTCCTTTCCATTTATTTATATCAATGGCTAATTTCTAGTCTTCGTTCTTTGTCTGATTATCTTGTGGACTTGGATTTATACATTTTTGCCTTTACAAAAGAACTAATATTGCATTCTTTTTCTTTGATTGCTTATTGTTGGATTTCTTGTCAAGGGGTTCTCTTGAAGACTGAGAAAATTTTTGAATAAAAAATGTCAGGTTATTTTCTTAATTTCTGTGTATTGTACCAATCATAACATCTTAACACAAATGAATATTACATTTTTGAAATTGTTACTGTGTACTTGCAGTTGAGCAGTTAATATTAAGCACAGATTTAAAGTTCAATGATACCTTCCAAAGAAGGTACAGAGGGGTAAATAATGACAAATAGAAACATGAGAGGTCATTTGTAATAGTGGTATTTGTGTATGAGGGGCCGCTGTAATGTTCTCAACCTATCCAAGAATAGAATGACGTTGAGTCATGAAACTTATAAGTTATTCCACCAACCTGTGTAAGGGGAATCCACCGTTCCTATCGGCCCACTGCAACATATGGCTCTCTCCAATATGGACGCGGTTTAGTAAAATGCCATTAATAAAGGTGATTACAGATGACATCATTAACCAGCACACCATTTGGAAAAAAAACCAAAAAACATTCATATTTTAAATTATACTTGGATTGCCCCACATACTTTTTGACTCACTCGGAACATGGCCACAACATACTCTGAGGTTGGATTCCACAACTTTTCTCCACAACTGATCAGTGGCTGGTTAAATCGCTCCGAATATCAAGCTCAATGTGTGTAAAAATTGTGGAGTCCTACCTCAGGCAGGGCTGGATTAAAGGGTAAGCCCAGTAGGCACGGGCCTAGGGCCTGAAATGGTCAGGGGGGCCCACAGGTGCAGTGCTTTAGGGCCATTTAGGCATCTTCCTCACCCTTGATGAATTCTCTGGCAGCAGCATCATTGTCCCCCCCCCAGCTGACCCTCCCATGCAAACCCCGCTGACCCTCCCACCATAAAATGACCAACAAACCTCCCCGGCAGCGTCATTAGCTACAGCACTCTAAACAGGCTGCTTCGTGGCCTTCTGCTGGTGATTCCCTCTGCCACGTCGCTAATGATGTTATCAGTGACGTGGCAGAGGGAATCACCATCAGAAGGCCACAAAGCAGTCTGTTTAGAGTGCTGCGGCTGCCAACGCTGCTGGAGGGAGGTTTGTCGGTCGTCTCGTGGTGGGAGGGTCGGCGGGGTTCGCATGAGAGGAAGAGATGGGAGGGTCTGAGATAAATGTTCCTTTTCAGAGGGGCCCCAGCTGTCCTGTCGGGGGACCCCTCTGAAAAGAAACACTTTAGCTACCGAGGGGGGGGGGGGAGAGAAACGGTATGCCCTGGATGCTCCAAGGCCTGCCATCATTAACTTCTTCGGGCAACAACAGCGTTTACAATTTGCTGCTGTTTCCGGCTTCGGGCTTTCGTCTCTGCCGGGTCTTGCCTACTTCCTGTTTCTATGAAGGCAGGGCTTCGGGCTTTCCTCTCTGCCGGGTCCTGCCTACTTCCTGTTTCCATAAAGGCAGGACCCTTCAGAGAAGAAGGCCCAAAGCTGTCAACAGCAGTGAATTGTAAACGTTGTTGCTGCCCGAAGAAGTTAATGATGACAGGCCTTGGAGCACCCGCTTAGGGGCTGAACTGCTAACCAGGGATGGGGTGACAGAAGGAGGAAAGGGAGCAGAGGGGGAGAGAATTGCTGCACCCAACTGGAGGGAGAAGGAAGATGAGGGAGGGAAAGGAAGGAATGAAAGGAGATTCCAGGGCTTGGAGGAAAGGGAGGAAGAGATGCCAGGGCATGGAGGGAAGAGAGGGAGGGAGGAAGAGATGCCAGGGCATGGAGGAAAGGAGGAAGGTATGCCAGACCAAGGAAAAAGGAAGGAGGAGAAGTCAGAGCATGGAGGGGGAGGGAGAGATAGAAGAAAAGGAAAGGAGAGAGATGCCAGGGAAGGGAAGGAGACAGATGTCAGACTGTGGGGTGGGAAGGAAAGAAAGGAAAAGAGAGAGATGCCAGAGCATAGGGGAGGGGTGGTGACAGAGAAAAATGGAGAGGTGGCAGAGCTGAAATCAATCATATACAAAGGATAGACAGGCACAGGATAGACCAGTGGTTGGCAAAACGCGGCTCGCTAGCCGCATGCGATTCTTTAGCCACTTGAGTGCAGCTCGCGGATCAGCAGGAGTGCCCAACCTGCTTCCATTCCCCGTAAATAGGACGTTGAAGCGCTGGGCTGACCAACCTTTGCCACCCAATGTCAATTCTGATGTCAGAGAGGAAGTTCTGGGCCAGCCAATTACTGCCTGACTGGCCCGGAACTTCCTCTCCGACGTTAGAATTGACGTCGGGTGGGGAAGGTTGGTCGGCCTGGCGCTTCAGTGTCCTCTTTACGGAAAAGGGAAGCAAGGATAGCTTAGAACTCGGCGGCAGCCTGTTTCCCAATGGCGGTGGCTTGTTGGGGGCAGGGAAACAGAAAGAAAGAAGGGAGACGGGAGACAGAAAGATAGGGAGACAGACATAAAGGGGGCATGGAGAGAGAAAGAAGGGGGCAGGATGAAAAAAAGAAAAAGTTGGGGGAGGGAATGAGGTCTGGAGGAGAGGAAGCATACAGGAGGCTGAAAGAAGGGAAGAAATATTGGATGCACAGTTAGAAGAATAAATTGCAACCAGAGACTGATGAAATTACCAGACAAGAAAGGTAGGAAAAATTATTTTATTTTCAATTTAGTGATCAAAATGTGTCAATTTTTGAGAATTTTATCTGCTGTCTATATTTTGCACTATGGCCCCCTTTTACTAAACCACAATAGTGGTGTTTTTAGCATAGGGAGCCTATGAACATCAAAAGCAGCACAGGGCATTTAGCGCAGCTCCCTGCGCTAAAAACCGCTATCGCGATTTAGTAAAAAGGGAGGAGGTATAATTGTTTGGCGAAATGCATTGGGCATGGTTCTTGGGAGCATCATAAATAAACCTGATTTCAATCTCCTTATTTTCTTCCGATCTTCTTTTGTTTTTAATGTTGGATTCTTTGGACTGCTTGCCTTGTTGTTTCGTTACAAGTTAACATACATGGAGTGGAACGTACTAAAGGAGTTACAGATTGGTTGTTTTTACATACATATGGGTTACAGTTGACATAGAGTGAGGCAGTTGAGGGGCGTTGTAAACTTGGTTATTAATATAGACATTTTGGATAGTATTACTGCTTTACAATATATTTGAGCACTATAATATATGTATGGAAAGGGTTCAGAGTTAAAGTCAAAGGTAAGTAGATGGGAAGGGAAGGAAGGGGGATTTGTTCAGAGATGTTTGGGGGTTGCATAGAAGAAACTGTGCACTGGTATGCTAATTTTTGTTTGTTTTGAATTTAAAAAAAAGAAATAAGTGGAAATAAAGAAGTAAATAAGAACATAAATGGGGCGGGGCATGGACAGGGTGTGGGTGGGGCAGAGCCAGGGGGGCCCAGTGTATTTGTGTGCATAGGGGCCCTCAAAGATTTTATCCTGCCCTGACCTCAGGGTGTGTTGTGGCCATGTTATGAGTGAGTCAAAGTATGTGGAACAATCCAATTTACAAGGAAATTTAAGAAAGAAAGTAGCTTTCAGGGTTACCACTCTGGACTTTATAAAGTCAAAAAAAGCCTTCCATCTCAGCTGGGTTGCCCTGGCTACATCAGGAAACAACATTACTTTGGCTCCATAGTAATCCTCACCTTAAAAGGCCATGTTGTTAGCTAAATGGTGGTTGTTAAATTGATGTGGTGGAATATTGTGTGTATGTGTGCTAGGGGAGAGCAACTAATGGGCGATGGAAATTAAATTGTAGTGACTGGCTAAGTGTGCAATCTATTTAATCTTCCACATTCTATTACAGAGATAATTGCATGCCAAGTTTAGAAACTTGTCTCCAACTCCTGCAAAAGTTTTTTTACTTACACAGGATGTAGTTTGCTCTAAACGGTTCCTCAAGAAACTCGATAGTACATGGCAGGTATTCAATAGGGTGTCTTGTGAATTCAGTACCACGGTTAGGGCAGGATTCACTAAAGTCCCCGAAATCTATCCGATTCATCTCCTATCCATTTCTGAGTCATTGTAGGCGATCGATTCAGTAAAGCTTGTCCATGCAAATGATCCATTCGTAAACACACCGCTATTAGCGCTGAAACATCAATCGACGTGCGTGCGCACTGTATCCTTGTTGGTTTTGAAGCTCATAACACATGTGCTAGCTCTTTAGGACTTCACTGCGTAGAAATGGGGCGTGGTTTAATCGCAGACATCATTAGTGGCCAACGAATGCGCCTACCGCAAAGCATTGTTGTTGTAAAAAAAAAGAAATATAAGGAAGTCTTCTTACCAACTGTTATTTTCTGAAGTACTGTTACAAGCTGTGGCCATAGTGCTCGTCTTCTCGTTTCTCTAGCTGTAGCCTCATCTTCCTCAGCATTCTCGTGTTCCAAAAGAAGCAGATAGTGTAACTGACGAGCGCCGTCCATTTTTCTCTGGAAAAGTACTGTTAAGTTGCTAGAAGGCACAACAGTTAACAGTTGTTGAATGCGCTAGGATCACGCGCTGTTATATACAGCCTACGAATCCCAAGAGGCTGTGCGGCTCTATCAGCCATGAAGCACATAGCAACCACTAGCGACACCCTGACATCACATGCACGCAACAATCCAGCTGGAAGGAAGGGGGGAGGGATAGCTGGCCCATAAGTTTTTTATTTGATTTTGGATGGGTTGGGATTTTTTTTTAAATTTGGCATTGATGTTTGAAATGTACAATGCGCAAGGAGAGCATGGGGTTAATCCGTAATTTTCTCGTTATGTGCATTACAAATCCGAGATTCACTCCCACACTCACTATGTGCATTCCAAAAAAAAAAAATAAAATTTCAACGTTTATGTACATGAACGTTTACATATATTTAAAAGTTTTGATATTTTGGATTTTTGGAGGGGTAGATACATATTTTTAATGGGGTTCTTAACATGCACGCGTCAGATGCTAGGCAGAAATAGTCGGCGTGGATGTAAACGACTGGTCCTCAGCAGTCGTAACTTTTTGGACAGGAAAGGCCAGTCGGTTTGGACAAAATGGTTTCATGAATCGACGCGTTAAGAAATTTACATGCCTTTTTACTCATTTGCATGCGCAGATCGGATCAGGTGCGGATGGGGTCTGGAGGAAGGTTAGTGAAGTGAGCCAAACCGAGCGGTACACGATCATTTTGCTTAGTGAATCTAGCCCTTTGAATTGTGAGATTTATAGCATAGTGCTTTTTAATCACTGTATTAGAAGACAGAGATGTTTCATATATATCTATCGTGGTAGAAGAGGAATGGCCGAACTAGGTGTATAGTGTATATTTGAAATTTTTGTAGTCCAACCCACAATCCAAAGTGACATTCAAAGGCGGGGGGGTTGATAAAACAATACAAATTCTAAAATCATCCTCTCAAACAAGTCATGAGAGAGAGAGAGAAAAAAAAAAAATCATGCTACCCACCCCCAGTGTCGGGTCAAAAGCGCGCCGGGACAAAGGCGCACGCAGACAATTGAGCGCAGTGTGGAGGTGCGCGCCGCAGAAAATTACAGTTTTTAGGGCTCCGACGGCTAGGACTTTACTTAATAGAGATCGCGCCGCATTGTGGGGGGCTTGGGGGGTTGTAACCCCCCACATTTTACTGAAAACTTAACTTTTTCCCTGTTTTTAGGGAAAAAGTTAAGTTTACAGTAAAATGTGGAGGGTTACAACCCCCCAAGCCCCCCACAATGCCGGCGCGATCTCTATTAAGTAAACTGGGGGGGCTCCCCAACAAAACCCCCCCGTCGGAGCCCCTAAAAACTGTAATTTTCTTCAGCGCGTGCCTGCGTCTTGTGCTCAGTTGTCGGCGCGCACCTTTGTCTTTCGCGGGATTGTCTATGAACCCCCCACCCCCTGTAGTAACTTCTACTAAGGAAACAGAACAGTTTCAAAATTCCCTTCCTTGTCTGATACCAGAGGGTAACACCTTCCACAAAGGCCTTTTTGCTTTAATAGTTTCTTTAGATCTAACAGCAGCCTTTGATACTGTTAATCATTCATTACTTCTATACAGATTGAAAGCTTTGGGAATCGGGTCTTAAAAGTGGTTTGTGTCATTTCCTCATGGCAGTTCCTTTGTTCTCCAAACATCACAAACTAATTCATCTGATGTTTATCCAACTACCTGTGGTACTCCCCAAGGGTCCATTTTATTACCATCATTATTTAACATCTTCTTGAGCCCCCTAGCGACGACCTTGGTACAAGAGTGAAATCGGCTCATACTATTATGCTCATGATGCTTTACTGGTATATTACACTATTTCAGACAATTCTGATGTATCACCTTTTTAAAGTTACCTAGATTCTGTCACTATTTGGTTGCATAATAACCACTGTTCACTTAATCCTGTCAAGTCCATCACCTGTTGGAGAACTGGACAAAAATTCCAACCTGCATATCCCAAAACTTTAGATATTTGTTTATTTGTTCATTCAGTTTTTCAATACCATTCTCTCAGGGAAGCTCAGAACGGTTTACATGGATTTATTCAGGTACTCCAGCATTTTTCCCTGTCTGTTCCAGTGGGCTCACAATCTATCTAATATCTAGGTATTATCTTAGATTCTCAACTTCCATTTCCTTACAGAATTCTGATATCATCAAGTAAGGTTTGCTGTGCTTCATAAACTAAAATGAATAAATATTTCATTGTAGCCACTTTGCATACTTTCATACATGTATTTCCTTTTTTTTCAGTTCAATGAGTTCATACATGTTTCTTATCTCACATATAGATTACTGTAATGCCATTTTTGGGATTTATTAACCATTTTTATGAAATGATCACCCAGATTTCCTAAAACATCATTAAAAAACATTTACAGGCTTTAGAGAACACAGCTGTTCATCAACTATACCATGCAAAAAAGCATAATTACATTGCCCCATTGTTTCGCCAACTCCACTGGTTACCAGTGGAATACCACATTCATTTTAGTCTTAGGGCTAGATTCATTAACCCCCCACGAGCCTGTCACCGATCCATTCCCGATTGCACGGAGGCCGATAAATTCACAAAAGGCCTGCATGCAAATGGGGACGATCATTGACGCCACAGGCAGGATCGTCACAGCTATCGGGGCTTCTGCCAGGTTTTTTTTTTTTTTCTTTCCATTTTTTTTTAATAGGCCACAAAATATCAGGCCTAATTTAAAAAATGAAAAAAAAGAAGCCTCCCAACCAGCACGGCCCGACACCCCCTTAAAAGTTGGGAGCAGGAGGGTTCTCAGATCCTCCTGCTCCATAGGCCACCTCAAGTGACCAGCACGGCCCACCCTTGACACGGCACGGCCCTACCCAACACCATGTTAAAAGTTGGGAGCAGGAGGGGTACTCAGTCCCTCCTGATCCATAGTTCTCCACTACCCTCATCCTGACTAGACCACCTCCGGCCAGGCCCAGCACAGCCAGACACCCCCGTACCTCAAAGTTGGGAGCAGGAGAGGTGCTCAGTCCCTCCTGCTCCTCTAGGTCCAGCGATGTGTCCACCTGGGCCTTGGGTCCCGCCCTGGTGCATCATGTGATGCACAGGGAGGCATCTAAGGCCCTGATTGGCTCAGGCCCCTCCCAAGGGGGGAGGAACTCGAGGCGCCTGAGCCAACTGGGGCCTTTGACTCCTCCCTGTGCATCATATGATGCACCGCGGGGGGGCCTAAGGCCCAGGTAGATGCGTCGCTGGACCCAGAGGAGCAGGAGGGACTGAGCACCCCTCCTCCTCCCAACTTTTAGGTAGGGGGGTGCCGGGCCTGGCTGTGGGTGGACCAGTCTGATCTGGTCAGGGGTGGGTGGGAGGACTATGGAGCTTGAGGGACTGAGCACCCCTTCTGCTCCCAACTTTTAATGTGGTGTCGAGTCGGGCGGTGCTGTGTCGGGGGTGGGCTGTGCCGTGCCAGGGGAGAAGTCAGTTGGTAGCAGGAAGGATTTGTCATTCTTCCTGCCATATTCGCGCGGGCGGGGAGGGCAGCATTGGGTGGTGGCAGGAGGGAGTGGGCATTCTTTCTGCTATATGTGGGTCGCTGGGGGGCCCTCGGCTGTTTTTTGACAGGTCTGCGTGTCTTCATTTTTTTTATGGGGCAGATATTTTGCATGCATGTGTAACACACGCAAAATATCTGTGCCATGGGAAAAAATGAATAAAAAAGACAGGCAGACCTGTCGGTAACTCAGTTACCGACAGGTCTTCATCAATCGGGTTTGCCAATAGTAAAACCCGATTAAAAATAGCCAAGCAATTGTTAGTGAATCAATCGCTTGGCTATTTTTCATGAGGTTTTACTAATTTGCATGGGAGGATCAGGATCGGATCGCTGCAGGCGTTAGTGAATGGGGTTGGAGGGAAATCTGGTCGTAAAGGGCTCGCAAACCGATCGGTACACGATCGGTTTGCTTTGTGAATCTATTATTATTTATTTATTGAATTTTCAATACTTTACAAGAAAATTACATTCTTGCTAAATGTTGAACATCACGTTTCAAAACAAATAAGCATAAAATAAATACTTCCACACTTCCTTAGACCACTAAAATTTGGGGGAGTTAAGGCAAATAACAATAAGAAGTTTAAAAAAGAAAATATAATGTTAGGCCGTAGCATAATCTGCTTATTATTTTAACTCTGTTAGACAGCAGCAATTTTCTTTAGCTCCAGAAATGATCTTAGCTGCTCCAGCTGAAAAAATACATACTTAACTTGAGCATACTTTACAATGCACTTGCAGGGGTACGCCAGTAAAAGAAGATGCCCCCAGAGCCTTGGTCTCCTGTCTCATAGACAAAAAGTGTTTTCTTTTTTCCTGGGTAACCTTAGTTACATCCAGGAATACAAGGTTTCAAGGTTTTATTAAAAATTTGATTACTCGCCTATTAACATATCATCTTTTCCATAGAACAGTTCCTTTGCCAAACGAAAATAAAGGGCCTCTTTTATCAAACTGCGCTAGCAGTTTTTAGCGCAGAGAGTCGTGCTGAATGGCCCACACTGCTCCCGACACTCAGAGCGCAAGCGCGATTAAGCGCAGCTCACCACACTACAAACTGCTAGCGCAGTTTGATAGAAGAGGTCCAAAGTTTCTTAAAGGAATCCAAATACTGCTGAAAAATAAGACACCAGAAGTGTCATTCTCATTGAAGAGTCTGAAATAGATTCCTCCAAAATAGCTGATATGTTGTTTATATCCAGTTGCGGTATTTGCAATCTCAGAAAGAGCGAGAGCCAGAAGGCCTTGAGCATACGCAGATCTTCCAGGCAAGAGACAGGAACTTCTATCACTGGCACCAGCCCGTCCTTTGGGCTACATGCCGGTGCCAGATGGGGGGTAAGACTGTTTGGGCGGGGGGTGCTGGTTTGCGTGGGGGGGAGCAGCGCCGCTGGCCTGTGGGGGTGGGTGGGAACGTACCAAGCGAGTTTCCCTTACTTCCTATGGGGAAACACGCTTTGATATATGAGTAATCTGGTTTACGAGCATGTGTGTGTGTATATATAACACATGCTAAATCTTCTGCTCTTTAGTGTAAAGAGAACTCCTCTTTGATAATAATGGAAAAAGATGTTTAAAATAATGTATTACTCAATCAAAGCATACTAAACCTCATTCTCAAAGTTTAAGAAAATAAGAAGAGAACCCCTACTCATAGTGGCTGTGGCTCAGAGCAAGTGAACATGGTCAATGCACAGTCTTGGGGGTAATCGTCAGTGAGGACATGAAGTCTGCCAATCAAGTGGAGCAGGCTTCATCCAAGGCAAGACAAATCATGGGCTGCATACGAAGGGGTTTCGTCAGTCGTAAGGCGGAAGTCATTATGCCATTGTATAGATCCATGGTGAGGCCCCACCTGGAATACTGTGTGCAATTCTGGAGGCCGCATTATCGCAAGGATGTGCTGAGACTGGAGTCGGTGCAAAGAATGGCCACCCGGATGGTCTCGGGACTCAAGGATCTACCATACGAAAAACGGCTTGACAAATTACAGCTATACTCGCTCGAGGAGCGCAGAGAGAGGGGAGACATGATTGAGACGTTCAAGTATCTTACGGGCCGCATCGAGGCGGAGGAAGATATCTTCTTTTTCAAGGGTCCCACGACAACAAGAGGGCATCCGTTGAAAATCAGGGGCGGGAAACTACGAGGTGACACCAGGAAATTCTTTTTCACTGAAAGAGTGGTTGATCGTTGGAATAGTCTTCCACTACAGGTGATTGAGGCCAGCAGCGTGCCTGATTTTAAGGCCAAATGGGATCGGCACATGGGATCTATTCACAGGGCAAAGGTAGGGGAGGGACATTAAGGTGGGCAGACTAGATGGGCCGTGGGCCCTTATCTGCCGTCTATTTCTATGTTTCTATGTTTCTATGACTGCACCTAGATGGCACATTGCCACTAAAAAAAATAGGAGTATGTACTGTGGTACCTGACCATACTAGGGATTTGAACCCACCACCTTGGGAAGATGTGTCTTTAATCAATGAGCCATTAGAGATTCCTTTCAGGCAGAGGTTCCTGCCAAGTGAGATGATACCTAAGGAGATCATAGCTATGTCAGGGTAAAAATAAGTTTCCCTCTGGACTCTGTAAACCATAGAATGTAAAGTGCACAACCCATACTCTCTTATGAGTCCAAAAAGAAGCTGTTAAGGTAATGGGGGGGGGAAGTTGTGTGGATTTGAACCCATGACCTGCAGAAGATGGAAGAAGTGCCTTTAACCACTGAGCCATAGGAGCTTCCATTTAGGGTGGGGGGTTCCTATTTTTCAGCGACATTCTGCCATCTATGCTGACACAATGATATAAAGATTGTGCATCAGATATGCCCACTTGCTCTGAACCACAGCCATTTTGAGCATGGTTTATCTTCTAATTTTCTTAAACTTTGGGGATGAGGTTTAGTATGCAATACATTTATTCATGTGCTTTGCTTGCGTAATGCATTATTAAATATCTTTTATCAAACTGTAGTATTCTTTCCCCCCCCAAAATCAAAACCCATACCACTCTATCTGGACGCCTCCATCACACCTAACCCATGCCTTACTTGTGCCTAGCTAGTGCCCAACTAGCCCAAAACTAGACCTGGTTTTATAACGCCTACATTATAGGCACAAATGTAGATGCGTTAAGATGCTGAGCGGCATGCGATTCTGTAAAAGGAACGTCCATAATAAAACAATGCCCACGCCTATCCCGTTAGACGCAGATTTTTCCTTGGATGCCTATTCTGTGCCTTTGGACGTCTAACTTCCAATTATTGATTGTTAAAGTCGTTAATTGTGCTTATTATTTAATCTATTTGGACGTCTGAGTTGTTGGTTGTCCACATTATGGACGCCTAACTTTAGGTGTCCTTAATAGAATTTGCCTGGGCCTCTTCTCCCTTGAAAAGAGGAGACTGTGAGGGGACATGATCGAAACATTCAAAATACTGAAGGGAATAGACTTAGTAGAGAAAGACAGACTGTTCACCCTCTCCAAGGTAGGGAGAACAAGAGGGCACTCTCTAAAGTTGAAAGGGGATAGATTCCGTACAAACGTAAGGAAGTTCTTCTTCGCCCAGAGAGTGGTAGAAAACTGGAACGCTCTTATAGGGGAAAACACCCTCCAGGGTTTCAAGACAAAGTTGGACAAGTTCATGCTAAACTGGTGAGACTGGACTCATTTGGAGCACTGGTCTTGACCTTGGGGCCGCCGCGAGAGCAGACTGCTGGGCAGGATGGACCATTGGTCTGACCCAGCAGCGGCAATTCTTATGTTCTTATGCCCCTAAATGTATAAGAAGGTATACATGCCATACCATGATACCTAAATGCTCCAAAACCATTGGTAAGTCCCTCTGGAGCAGTATTGAAAACCATCTCAAACTCTCTACATCAGTTCTGTAACACCACTAAAGATGTTCTTTATAGATGCAAAAATCACAGAAAAACTTACACTCAGTTTTGTACCACCAGTACAGAAGCTCATGTAAACTACTCTGAATTGACTCCCCAGTCATAGCTGTATAAAAGCTTTAAATAATCAAAAAAGAAGTTACAAACTTTATTAAAATCTCATTTCTTCAATATGGTATTTGAAGGATCCATCTTGTGGTCATAAACTGGGATTTCTGTCCTGTAGTACTTGTATGACTGTTCTTGTGTGAGTGTCTTTTCTATTAATCATCACAATCTTTTCTAAATTGTTAATTTTATTTATTTTAGTATTTATACACTGCTTATAGCCTAAGGGCTCATTTTATAAATCCGTGCTAGCGGTTTAACGTGCGTAATGGCGCGCATTAAACTGCCGGCCGTGCTAGCTGCTACGCCTCCTCTTGAGCAGATGGTAGTTTTTGGCCAGCGCGTGATGAAACGTCACATGCGTTAACCCTGCTAGCGCGGCTTGATAAAAGGAGCCCTAAGTGGTTTACACTCAGGTACTCAAATATTTCTCTATCTGTCCCAGTGAGCTCACATACCTGACTATCATACCTGGGGCAATGGAGTGGGATTTTTTGTTTGGGGTTTTTTTTTAATTCTTTATTCATTTTTAAACTTTCAACAAAAATGCAACCATGTACACTCTATCACTTACTAATCCAGCAAAGACTAATTCATAACAAATACCTTCCCTCCCTCCTATATAATCTTCAATAACACTTTAGTTCAAGATATCATTAAAATAATCCCCACTCTCCCCCCCCCACCCTGTACTTTAATAAACAAAAGGGGAAAAATAAATTATTAGTTATAATCAATCCATACGATATTTTGTTAATGGCTCCCAAACATCATTAAACTTTTTAAAATGCCGTGGCTGAATAGCTAGTACTCTTTCCATTTTGAAAATATGGCACAATGAATTCCATGAAAAACTATAACTTAATCCATCATAGTTTTTCCAATTTCTCGTAATATGTTGAATGGCAACTCCTGTCATTATGAATAAAAGTTAATTATTTTTAGATGATATTTGGCTCTTTGATGTACCAAATAATATGGTATCATATGAAAGCGCTAACGGATTCTCAAGTAAATTATTAACTTGACCCCAAATAGATTTCCAAAAGCTATGTATCGTAGGACAATAAATGATCCAAAGTCCCGGGGTCCAAAATGTTCTATGTAACAGAAAAAAAACAATGGAGTGTTAGTGACTTGCCCAGAGTCACAAGGAGCAGCTCTGGGATTCAACCTGCATTCTCAGGGTGCTGAGGCTGCAGCTCTAACCACTAGGCCACTCCTCCTGTTTCTGGGTTTAAAAACTGCCTATACCTGATCTCCAAATTGTGCAGTATAGAACTTATAAATTTGAATGTATGAGGGCACTACAATTAGGACATTATAAGAAATTCAAGGAGGTTTGCGACCCATTGCCAAAATTTTGTAAAGATTAATGATTAGTTTTAGCCCTTTGATTATACACGTCCAGGATGGGTGGGTGGGAGGGATATGCCTTTAATTTATTATTTGATTACAATTTTGTTTATCGTGATCATTTGTATTATTCTTGTCTTTATACTCCATGAAAGGGTGGGAGTGGGGGGAAGGTATAGGTATTTATTATATCGTTTGATGGAATTAAGTGCTGTTTATTCTGTACATTGTATGATAATATGTTGCACTTGATTTTGGTTTTTAAAATGAATAAAGATATGAAAATAAAATAAAATAAAATCAAGGTTTCATCTACAACATTGAAGACTAGCCTTCCTGATTACACTTCAAATTGTGTTCTGGTTTACCTCCCCTCCCCCATTTTTTTTTTAAATTTAAAACTAACATAAGTCTGAGTGCAAGCATCAACTCTGTCCTATCATACTCGCATTTCAGAACAATTTCCTGTTGTGGTGATTCTGTTTTTGGTGTAGTGACTGACTGAAAAAAAAAAAATCACTTGCAGCCTTAAAGTGGAGGCATAACCCAGTTGTTAGAGCAGCAGGTGGGAAGCCAGGTCCTAATCTTGGTTCTCACACCCTCCACCTACCCCCTGATGCTTCTTAAGACCTCAGACAAGTCACCCTACCTCAGGTGCAATTTAGGCCATGAACCCATGTGTACAAGGAAATACCTTGTGTACCAAGTTAAGTCACCCTGATTTTGGATTTAAAAAATAATAATTCAATTCCAAAAACCTGTCATTGGAAGCGTATCAAGCATTGAATGCATTTCCAGTGAGATGCAAATAATGCATGCTTCTACTAGATGACATTTTCTGGAAAAAGCTTATAGTATATACTCAATATAAATCATCCGAATAAGTCAAGACCCCCATTTTTCCCCCCAAAAAGGAGGAAAAATGATTGCCAGGAGCTTAATATTCAAGTGCCATGCCCTGCCAGGATCTGCAACCAGTGTCCTCTCCCTCACACCCTCCCCTGCCAGGCTCTGAACTCAGCCCCCCTCCCTGCCAAGTTCTTCACCCAGTCCCCTTCCCTCCCTGCCCTACCAGACTATGCAGCCAGCCCTCCTCCCTGCTGGGCTATGCAGCCAGCCCCCCTCACTACTTGCCAACCTCTGCACTGCACCCTGTCCACCTCCCTACTAGGATCTGAACCCTGTCCCACATTCTCTTCCATCTCTGGTGGTCTAGTGGTGGGCCAGGCCAGGACAGGAGAGATCCCTCCTGTCTATTGTCCTAGCTTATGCAAATCATTTTTTTTTTTTTTACCTCCTCCTCCCTGCGTACCTTTTCTAATACCCCCCTTTTTTTTTTAGTACCCCCCTTTTTTTAGTTATCCCTGGTGGTCCAGCAATGTATGGCAGGACCATGCTCCTGCCCTGAGCACCTCCTTTGACTCGCCGACTGGGGCTCGGTGCTCAGGGCACACAAGCATGCAGGAGCAAGCTTCTCGAGCTTGTACTTAGCCCTGCATCACTAGCAGAATGACTGCCATCAGGTTCTGCTATCAGCGCAGGTCTGCGCAGGAGCTTGAGAAGCTTGCGCCTGCATGCCTGTGCACTGTGAGCCCCAATCAGCAAGTCAAATGAGGAGGTGTGCAAGGCAGGAGTGTGATCCTGCCCATACACCGCTGGACCACTAGGGATAATTAAAGAGGTACTAAAGGGGATAGCAGAAAAGGTACACGTGGAGGAGGGGATAAAAAAATTGATTTGCATTGGCCGGGCCGGAAGACGGGATGGATCTCTCCTGCCCCGGCCTATCAGAGGCCTGCATCAAGTCGGGGAAGGGGTCGGGTGATGACACGAATATAGGACAAGTCCCCCATTTTGGGGCCATTTTCTTGGCCCAAAAATCTCATCCTATATTCGAGTATATATAGTAATTCTTTGTAGGTTAGATTGTAGTTTAGTCCAGTGGCTCCCAACCCTGTCCTGGAGGACCACCAGCCAGTCAGGTTTTCAGGATAGCCCTAATGAATATGCATGGAGCAGATTTGAATGCATGTCACCTCTATTATATGCAAATCTCTCTCATGCATATTCATTGGGGTTATCCCCAAATCCCAACTGGGTGGTGGTCCTCCAGGATAGGGTTGGGAACCTCTGGTTTAGTCTATTATACTATAGCCAAAGGTATAGTGCCTGATCTTCTGATACCCAACTGGTCCTTTCTGGTAATATTTCTTAAATGTAACCAAGTCCAATTATGTCGTCTTTAGTACGTAGTGATTCCTTGTTTCAGGTTATACTGATATTCTTCTAAAATCTGGCAAAATATCACCAACGAGCAGTACTGCTTGGAAATTATAATTGCAGGTACAATGTCCTGTCAATTCATTTTGAAATGTTTTGCTTTTAAATGTGAGAGATTTAACAGCCTATTTGAAGAGCTCAGATTTGGTGGAGCTGCTGTACATTTGTACCGAATGATTTGTACCAAATGATTCAGACAGAGGACTTTATGGCAGAATAGGTCAAACCTAGACCAATTACAATTTGACACTTACTAAGAAGATCTAATTAAGATATTATAAAGACATTTGCTCATTAGTAGGATAGCCCATTACACTATATAATTATGTCATAAAAAGGTTAAAGTAACAATGTGATCCAGCTGGAAGAAAATTATGAGCTCCCAATAGCATATAGACAATAGATTTTAATTTAGATACTGCCATATTTTCATATAACACAATATGTCGGGAATTTGAACATGCTATGCTGTACCAAAATTACAACTAAATTATGTTTTGTAGGTGATCTTTAAACACTTTTGGCATGTAAAAATTGCAATATACCTTTCACTTTTTATTCCCCCCAGGGGCTGGAGGCTGGTCTCCCTTGGACAGTGATCACTATCAATGGTTGCAGGTAGACCTTGGAAACAGGAAACAGATCAGTTCTCTAGCTACCCAGGGGAGGTACAGTAGCTCTGACTGGGTGAGCCAATACCGAATGCTGTATAGTGATACAGGAAGAAACTGGAAACCATATCATCAAGATGGGAACATCTGGGTAAGTCATCAAGCCAAGTGCAAGCAGCAGCATTTAGTTGAAAGCTTGTGTTAAAATAGTTTTTTTATATATAGAAACCATCATATCATATTAGTTGATTTTAAAAGTATTAAAATATTCAGGTCGAAGTAATAACGATATTATATTTTGTATTCAAAGTTAACACCACACTACATGCTTAAAAGATATTTGAAATGATCTCAGAAAAAAACTGAATGATAGGCACTTTAAAAAATACAAAATATATAGGTCCCCTTTCATCAAACTGCGCTTGAGGTATACAGTACGATCCAGTGCGGTAAAAGCTCCAACACTCA
Source organism: Geotrypetes seraphini (assembly GCF_902459505.1). NCBI lineage: Eukaryota > Metazoa > Chordata > Amphibia > Gymnophiona > Dermophiidae > Geotrypetes > Geotrypetes seraphini. The sequence continues at coordinate 342,746,997 of NC_047085.1, forward strand.
TAGCAGGAGTGCTTATTTTGACAGCCCGCTTTAGAAACCTCTAATGCAGTTTGATAAGGGGAGGGGGGATACTTCCTCACAAAATATAGAGCAGTGGAGCATATGTGCAGAATTACTGAACTGACCAACATAGAGTGTAGCAACTTCTGTCTCCCATCAATCTGCCTGTTTGAAGTCACAAACAAATTAATCCACTCATGACATTTTTGATATATTTAAGTTTTATTAGTGGTTTTGTATATAACAGGGGTAGGCAATTCCGGACCTTGAGAGCTGCAGCCAGGTCAGGTTTTCAGGATATCCACTATGAATATGTATGAGATGGATTTGCATGCACTGCCTCCTTGAGATACAAATCTATCTCGTGCATATTTATTGTGGATATCCTGAAAACCTGAACTAGCTTTGGCTCTCGAGAACTGGAATTGCCTACCCCTGGTATATAACAATATAACAAAATGGTTTATTACCTAAAATGAGAGAAAAGTAAAAATAAACTTCATTAAGATGATTTTAAAAATCCAATAAGCAAACATGAAAAGAGGAACTTAGGTAGAGCCAGCTCACCCTGCTGGATTCCAGTGTGAATTTGCTGCCCTCTAAAGGCAAGAGTAAACAAAACTTGTCTTAAACTTCCTATATTCAGATCAAAAGGAAAAGGACAGAACATTCCCGAGGGAAGGTATTATAAAGAAAAAATGTGTTTTGTTTAGTTTTGTTTTCTCCAAGTAGCATGATTGATTGTGAGAATTGGCAATCGATGTTTATACTGAGAATAAAGAACCAGAGCAGCACTATATGGAAGGATGAGGGAAGTAAAGTAGAATACAAGTAAAAAGGCTTTATGGAACAGAACCTGTGTCTTAAAATTTATCCTACAAAGCGGTGATTCTCAGAATTGTCTTGGGGCAGCTACCAGCCAGTTTGGTTTTCAGGAAATCCGTTATGAACAGGCATGAGATAGATTTGCATGTCTGTCACCTCCATTATAGATCAGATCGATGGTCCATTTTGCCCAGTATCCTGCTTCCAGCAGTAGCCAATCCAAGTCACAAGTACCTGGCAGAAACCTAAATAGTAGCAAGATTTCATGTTATTGATCTCAGGGCAAGCAGTTCCCCAGGAGCTTGTCCAAACCATTTTTAGACCCTGATATGAACCACAGTAACCATATTCTCTGTCAACAAGTTCCAGAGTGTAACTATTTATTGAGGCTCGGATTCTCTATAGGGTGCTGATCACATGTCAATCACATGCCCTATAGAGAATCGCACCTCTGTGAAAGATAGGCAATGGAAATGTAAGCCAGGGTTTTCCGATGCCTAACACCACTTCCTGTATTAGCCATGCCCATAAATGGCATTAAGCGGCCTAAATTGCCTTATTAGGCACAATTCTGGCGCATATTATTTAAGCGCTACTAGGCACCGTAACATTGCCTTTTTTGTGGCATTTTAAACAGCATTTGTTAATTTCAATAATTTTATTGGTATTTAAAGAAGAAATCATACATATTGTGACAGGGCCAGGGGTAAGCTTAGCGCTGGCTCCCACCCCAAGTACAAGAATAGCGCTCTTTGGAGGACCACTCTGGATTGAGCACAGAGGAAAAAAAAAAACTCCCCACCAATAATTCACAGTTCCAAGTTTTATTATCCAGTTCACCTTGCACTGGTTCCAATATAGCCACACTGGCTGATGATGCTTGGAAGGAAATTATCACAAACAAAAGTTATCTCTTACAGCAACCTCTTGCATCAAAACAAACCCAAAACACATTTCCCTTAAAACAGTTCTGCTGCCATGCTTTGCACAGTTCTGAGCAGCATTCTGGTTTCAGGAATTTATATACAAGAACCCCTGTGGACCAGCCGGCCCTGGGCTTTAGCTCCACGCCTTCTAGGCTTGGGCACAATTACTGTGTTTAGCCCACACTTTCTTCAGGAAGTTCTCCCCACCTGACTGCCTGAAGTATGAATATCCTACTGACCCTTCTTATTTCTGGGCAGTGGGCTGGGAACCATCCACCCTTGTTTTAATGATCTAAGATTTCCCTTCCAGTTTCCACTATCAGGGATGTGAAATGTCAGGTCACTAAATCAACTCAGGGCTTTATTTTGCCTTCTAATGTTAGTTACCTTTAACCTCTCCCCCACTCATTATGCTTTGCTTGCATACAGGGAGTTTAGTTTAATTTCTGTTGCTAACCAATCCTCACATTTACACATCAAACACTCATTTCTTCTACAGACCCTCACGAGGAGAGAAATGTTGCTTTGAAGTACTTTAGACCATTATTATACAACAAACTTTCATTCCCTTCCCTCACACAGTACCACCTCTTTCCTTAATCCTTGTCAGATTGCCTGATCAGAGGTTTAACCTAAGAATGAACATGATTTATAAAAGGAATTATAGGGTCTCGGTTCTCTGCCATACCCTCTCTGTTCTGCCCTTCCTGCCTGATCTTAGCATTGGGAACAGAGTTAATGGGCAGGTTCCTTGGCTTAGGAATAGGCACATTTTCTTTAGTGGCAGGATTTAAAGCAGATTTTGAACCAGTGTCACAATATGCAAATACAATACAATATAATATAGATCATATGTATGCACAAAAGATAAAAACAAACATAATAAAATAACAGTAGACTAACATTTAAAGGACAGTATGGATGTATACCTTAATCAAACAAATCGTTATGGTTTAATAGGCGCATTGCTATAAGACTCCAATGGCTCCCATAGTTTAGTAAATAGTATCTATTGAAATATATCTGGAATTTATGATTATGATCTTGTTTTTGATTCATGATAGATGTCTCAGAAACAGCATTTGTTAATTAATTTGCTGGTGCCTAAATTTAGGTGTTTGTAGAATTTCCCCCTGAGTGAAAAAAAGTATTTCCTTCTATTTGTTTTGTTTTAAAAATATTTTCCTTGTAACTTCATGGAGTGTCACCTAATATTTTTAATTTTTGAAAGAGTAAAAAATTGATTCATTTTTACCTATTCTATACCACTCAGCCCCACCAGCTATCTCATTTTCAAGCTGTAACTGCTTTAGCCTTTTTGGTAGGCTTTCTTTGAACCTGAACCATCACTCATGCAGACAATATTGGGAAAAAGTATACATTGTTTGCAAATGGTGTGCTTTCTTCATGAATAATATGCATTGCAAAAAGTAAGTAGTCTTTCAAAAGAGCACACACTCCCCAAAACAAGCTGAAAAGCTGTAACTGCTTTAGCCTTTTTGGTAGGCCTTCTTTGAACCTGATCCATCACTCATGCAGACAATATTGGGAAAGAGTATACATTGTTTGCAAATGGTGTGCTTTCTTCATGAATAATATGCATTTCAAAAAGTAAGTAGTCTTTCAAAAGCGCATACTTCCCCCCCCCCCCCCCCCAAAACAAACTGAACATTCATGGAAATAACAAGACGGACATTTTCTATCTGCTCATTCCAAGTGAACGTTGAAAATAAAATAAACATCTCTTTGCCAGGTATATTCTAAATATCTTGACCCATTTGTGCTTTTTGGAATTGTAATTAGAAACCTTGCATCTAAATAAAGGTTGAAAATGATTGAATTGTTTAATCATGGCCCATTAGCCTCTACTTGAGAATGCTTGATTAGGTCTTTGTAACTCTACCTGTGTGTGTGGGGGGGGGGGGGAAGGGTATGATCTGCTCCCCTTTCCCTATTTAGTTCAAAATTTTATACCCACATTCAGTGAGCAGGGCCCTTGACATTTTTCAGAAAGTCCTCTTAGAGAAAAATTTGTCAGAGATTGAAAAGAACAACAACTTTACTTTACAGGTCATTTTTACCATTTTTGGAGACCTGTGTTCACTTCATAGTATTCATGAGGCATAATCACACAATGCCATCTCTGATTATTATTTTTTTTTTCTTTTCCTTTTTTTTCATGATTAATGATAGCAGAATTCTACCAGCATTGTTAATGCTGCCTACTAGGTTGATCATAATTACAATGGTATGAAGAACTAAATAGCCATTATGTACCAAATTACAGTATTACTATGACAGGCGTTGAATAGTACAGTATTTTTAGTATAGCTTGAAAAGCCATTGCAGGTTTGAAACAAAGAGTCCTTTTTTTCTTATAATGAGACTTTCTGATATTCTCTGTGGGATTTGGTTGTTTCTCATTGAATAGGGGCAGCACAATTGAATGTTCACCATTTATCACTAATTTCTACATTGTGTTATAAGCTAAATAGCAATTTGATTGATTGGACTTTAAATAAGATATTTTTCACTAGCTAAATTATTTAGAGCAGTTCTTATGTTTGTTATTTTCTTTTTAAAATATGCTAAAACCCCCTCAAAACAAAGTTTATTATAGAATAGCAATTATCACTCTTGGCTGTCGTTCATCCTGTATGCAACTAGGCTAATTGCATGAACGACTACTTTGAAAAATTGCGAGCCATGGAATCGAGGGTGAAATACTCACGTGGATTAAAAACTGGCTGGCAGATAGGAAACAGGACAATACTCGGACTGGAAAAGCGTCACCAGTGGAGTGCAGCAGGGTTCGGTGCTTGGATCCGTGCTCTTCAATATATTTATAAACAATCTGAAAATTGGTATGACGAGTGAGGTGATTAAATTTGCAGACAATACTAAGTTATTCAGAGCAGTGAAGACGCAGGACGATTGAAAAGATCTGCAACGTGACATAAACATGCTTGAGAAATGGGCTGCGACTTGGCAAATGAGGTTCAATGTGGATAAGTGTAAGGTGATGCATGTCGGTAACAAAAATCTTATACACGAATACAGGATGGCCGGGGGCGTTACTTGGAGACCCCCCAGGAAAGAGACTTGGGAGTGCTGGTCGACAGGTCGATGAAGCCATCCGTGCAATGTGTGGTGGCGGCGGCGAAAAGGGCAAATAGGATGCTAGGAATGATTAAAAGGGGATCACGAACAGATCGGAGAAGGTTATCATGCCGCTGTACCAGGCCATGGTACACCCTCACCTGGAATACTGCATCCAGCACTGGTCACCGTACATAAAGAAGGACACGGTACTACTCGAAAGGGTCCAGAGAAGAGCAACTAAAATGATTAAGGGGCTGGAGGAGTTGCTGTACAGTGAGAGATTAGAGAAACTGGGCCTCTTTTCCCTTGAAAAGAGGAAACTGAAAGGGAACATGATCAAAACATTCAAGATACTGAAGGGAATAGACTTGGTAGATAAAGACAGGTTGTTCACCCTCTCCAAGGTAGAGAGAACGAGAGGGCACTCTCTAAAGTTAAAAGGGGATAGATTCCATACAAACGTAAGGAAGTCCTTTTTCACCCAGAGAGTGGTGGAAAACCGGAATGTTCTTTCGGAGGTTGTTATAGGGGAAAACACCCTCCAGGGATTCAAGACAAAGTTAGATAAGTTTCTGCTGAACCGGAACGTACGCAGGTATGGCTGGTCTCAGTTAGGACAGTGGTCTTTGACCTAGGGACCACCACAGGAGCGGACTGCTGGGCGCAATGGACCACTGGTCTGACCCAGCAGCGGCAATTCTTATATTCTTATGATTGGGGCATAGGTTTCTCTCGGCAAATTATTGTGAAATTGCGGAACCAAATATCTGAGAATGCATGGATTCATTGGTGAGATGTCATGAAATGAATGTATTTGGATTTTGCTCGCCCCTTTTTCAGTTGTAGCGCAGGGTGAGTTATATTCAAGTGTACTAGGTACGTCCTTATCCTTGAAGGGTTTACAATCTAATTTTTTACCTATGACATTGAAGGGTTAAATAACAAGGAGCAGCAGTGGAATTTAAACTGAGCACTCTTGAACACCAAGTCCAGTGTTTTCACCAGTAGACTACTCCTCCACTTCACACCATTGCATTGATGAATGCGATTATTGTTGTTTCTTAAGGCCTGTGAGGTAAATCCATGAGCTGAACAAACTGGAGTGGATGCAGTGCACAAAACTGGATTGAAGCTGGTTAAATGGGAAGCAGCAGGGCATAGTTGTAAACGGTGTTACTACTGGGTCCATTCTTTCTCTTGGTTTGGACACAAGAATCGGCCTAGGGCACAATCATGCTTATTTTGTTAACCATTATTGCAGTTGGACTACTAGGAAGGTCTGCTTTTGTTAAATGAGATGAACATCAGGACTTGGCTTCTTAGTGGAAAGATAGGCACAGCATGGCCACTGCACAGAGTACTTTGGTTGCTTTTTTTCCACCCATCTCAAACTCAGGATCTATGGAAGAGTGGAGATCTGACCATGGCCAAGTTCTCTGCTAGCCAAGGCAATGGGGACAAAGGTCAGCAGAGCAACTGGTGACCTTTGATCCTATTTAGCTTGTTGACAGTTTTCTTCCTTGTCATCTTAATGCATTGACTTGAGCATCAGCATTAGTGTTAGTATTTTTTATTTTTTCCTTCAAACAGAAAAGATCTGGCTATAAAAGGCAGGAGGAGCCATCTATTCCTTTTCTGCAACTCATACTGCACTAGCAATCACAAGTAGCCAGCACAGATCCTTCTTCCCTGTATGAGCAATGTAAGAAGCATTGTGCAGCTCATCATAACCCCGAGCAAATCACTTAACCCTCCATTGCACCAGGTACAAAAACTTAGATTGTGAGCCCACTAAGGTCAGAGAAAGTACCTGCATAAGGTTGCCATAGACCTGCCCCCAGGTTCGCCATCTCCGCCCTAGTCCCGCCCTAGCTCTGCCCCTGCTGCCTGCTTTGGTCGGGCAGGAGGTAATCCGTGCATTCGTGGATTGCCTCATGCCTGACACAATTGAGAGGACAAAGTGCCGGGTTTTGAAAAAGCCGTCCAGACCCCCAGACATGTCCTCAAAAGGAGGACATGTCTGGGAAAATCTGGACATCTAGTAACCCTATACCTGCATATAATATGTACCGTGCTGCATAGGTCTAGTAGCACTATAGAAATAATTAGTAGTAGTAGTTACCTAAGTGTAAATATTGAAAGAGGTTTAAGAGGGCACAAGGCAGTGCAGTTAGTACCAGGGTTGTCCATGGGCAGAGTCAGGGAGGAACTGGCAGTTATATGCAAAAGAGAGTCCTGACTTTGCTTAGTTAGTCATGAGTGCTTGCACTGAATATTGTCTGGTATTCACATAAGTACTGGGTCTGCAGCTGACCCTGATATTTAATGCTCTCCCAAGATATGACCCCCGGCATTGAATATCCAGGTTAAATATCCAGGTCGGTGGCTTTAAAACCACTGAGCAGCACAAACTGAATCGCAAGGACAAATTTCCAGCTATTTGACGGGTCTCTCTAAGAACTGGAACTGCTTCTTCCACGTTCCATTCTCCTCCACATCTTTTCCCCAGTTGGGTTCCCTATAAAAAAAAACAGATGCAGGCCTGACGTCGTATAGATATGAGCTCTACCTATGATTCACCTACATTTGCATCAACAAAGAGACTGATGTTGCACAAATGTTTGTTCATCCTGTTCTACAGAAAGTAGTCATCTTTAAAGTTTTCATTAGGAAATGTTTCCTGCATATTAAAGTTTTTGGGTGGTTGTTTTTTTTTTTTCTCAGTGCAATAACTCAGAGTCTTTATAGTGTCAGGATTTCCAGATAGAGTATTGAAAGGAAACTGAAAATGGCAGTTCCTAACAAGTTTTTAGAAGTGTATTTTTAGCAAACTCCCACCGAAGAATGTGGAGATTGCTATTTAGTTATTCTATAATAATAATAACTTTATTTTTCTATACCGCCATAGTCAAAAGACTTCTAGGCGGTTCACATTGAAGAAGGCTGGACAATCAGCGAATTATAGAATGCAAGAAGTGATAGGTAAAGGGCAGTGGAATACATCGAAGTTGGCAAAAGGGAAAAAATCCCGAATTGGCCCCCAACTCAGAACACCATTAATATGAAAGTGTTTTGGGGTGCCATTTATAAAATCTAGTCCTAAGTATATCTGTGCTAATTGCAGTCATAATGCATAGAAACATGATGGCAGATAAAGCCTAGTCTGCCCATTCGCAGTAACCATTATCTCTTCTCCTCCCTAAGAGATCCCATGTGCCTAACCCAGGCTTTCTTGAATTCGGTGTGAGACTGCAGAGGACATGTCGGGCACGCACTCGGCAATTAACTACACAGCCTTGCATTTAGTGCACATTAATGCACTAAAACCCCCTCCTTTACTTGCGCGTAGCGTGGGTTTTAGCGCCGGCATCGGCAGTAACTGCTCCGATGCCAAAACCCGCACTACACATTGGAAAAGGAGAGGATAAGTGCAAAGATTTACTGCATTTTAGTAAAAGTGCCTAAGCCTTAGGGCTCCTTTTACAAAGGTGCGCTAGTGTTTTCAGCGCACGTACCAGATTAGCGCTCGCTATAGCGCGCACTACCTGAAAAACTACCGCCTGCTCAAGAGGAGACGGTAGCAGCTAGCGCGCATGGCATTTTAGTGCACGCTATTTTCCGCGTTATGGCCCTAACGCATCTTTGTAAAAGGAGCCCTTAGTGAAATATGGCTTTTCCCCAAAGCTTAGTCTACCGCAGACATCACTAACCAACACAATGAATTTAGCAGGTCACAGGCACAGACACAGAGCTAGAGACTGCTCATCAAGATTTCTTGGCAACAAAAGTGGAATCTGAGATTTTACTTTTTTCAATACAATGTCCAACCAAGGGTTTTTCTTTTAATTTTCTTTCTTAATACTGCTCTTGTGTTCTAAACTCCAAAATCTTGATTTTGTTTTTCCTGCTGTATATTCATCATATTGCAGGGACATATTGCCATAAATCAAGGAAAAAAACAAGTGGGAAACTAGAGATGCTTCCAAACACAAACGTTTATTAAAAGCAGAGATTCAGTTCTGTAAACGTTTAAAAAAGAAAAAAAAGACTCAACACTGCAGGCGTTTCGATACAAAAAACTGTACCTTCTTCAGGAGTCTGTGACTACTCGGCAGGAGATTTTTCAATAAACCAATGTAGTCGGGTTTCTTAAGTTCGTTTTGAAAAAAACAAACGTGTACTGAAGATGAAACCAAGCAGAGCAAAGCAAACAAAAGGTTTTGCTGGTTCCAGCACCATTCACTATATAAACGCTAACTATGAAAGAGTACAGGTGGAAGGTCTGAGTTCTTGGTTAACCAAGAACTCTTAAACCTTCCCCTGTACTCTTTCACATGTACTCGATATCCCCACATTGTGACTTTATGTAACAAATGACTTCATTATTTTTTTTTTTTTTGCTGACTGTTCAGCTCTACTTGTTGTAAACCACCTCAAATTACTATGGCTTTGGCGGTATATAAAAATAAAATTATTATTATTACTATTTCAGTACTATTTTAAAACATATTCATGTAATATTTTTGAATGGATAAATGATTTTATTTGCATATTCATTGCCAAAAAAAAAGAACAATTCCCAAAATCATAAAGACTCAAACTATTTCTGTCCTTCAGATAAAGAGAAGATAGAGCTAAATGTACCAATTTATCTTTTGAATTTTAACTCATATATGCAATGGCACAGTCCGTTTTCCAAAAGCACTCAAGAACATGACCAATATGCCAATGTATTCTGATAATTTTGATGATTTTAGATGCTAAATGTGTGAACTTCATGGGAAATTCTAGTATTTCATTTTTAGTTTTATTACTTTGCTTCAAAAATAAATGTTTGATTTCTTTGCTCAATTGTATCACTTCATTATACATTATAGCCTTTATCAAATAATCTTTTAGTCATAAACACTACCCTTTACTGAAGACCTATAGTGCAAAATATTTATGTAAATTACACTAAGGTGATAAGCTCTATTCATGCTTTGGATGTCTGAAAACTGGCATTTAGAGAGCCATATTGCAAGGTCATTCAGGATATGGACACCTAAAAAGCTGTATGTCTATATGGTAAGAGTATGGTCTGGTCATGTTTGGGGTGGAAAAAGTGAGGGCCCAAAATATGAGCATCAAAAATTATAATTACCAAAAGGGGAAGGGAGCCCCATGTCCAAAAAGATGAAAGCCTATTAGGCCTGAAACTTGGCATGTCCAGAAAGGCACTCCATTTAAACAATTCTCCCCTGAAGGGAGTAAAAGAAGCCACAGTAGCTATTTTTCCAGAAGCATACCCAGTCTTCCAGGTTTAGTGGGGACCAGGGTTAGGCTGGGGAGACAACACATTCCTTCTCTCTTCCCCACTCTCCTACATATGCACTCCCTTTAGATGACAACAAGGGGAATTGGGCAAAGAGTGTCCTCCTCTTTAGGCCTCTAACTCTCAGGTGACCATCAATCTATCTTTGTCTACATTTTTCCTCACACACTTTTGTATTGTTCCTCCATCTCACTAAAATTTTAACATGGGAAAATCTTTCCTATCAATTCTGCAAATAGATGAAGAACATGAAAATAGTATTCCAGATGGGTATAAAAGGATTTTCAACATCATTACAAAATCTTTTTTTTTCTATGCTGTTCTTTCTCCTATGCTCTTAATTTCTGTCCAAACAATACTGTTTTAAAGTTAATACTCTTTCCACCCCCTTTTACTAAGCCTTGGTAGAGGTTTCTACTGCAGCTCAGGGCGCTAATTGCTCCAACGCTCATAGAATTTCTATGAGTGTCAGAAGATTTAATGCCCCAGGTTACAGTAGAAACCTCTACCATTGCTTTGTAAAAGAGGGCTTTTATTTCTAACTGGTGTCTTACATATCTGTATTTGGTTTAATCCAAAGGTACATTGAAAGCTTTTTTGGTTTGTTTGGGGTTTTTTTTGTTTATCTTTCTTAATTTGTTGAAATTTAGTCTTTGGTAAGGAATATTTCAGTGTAATAATATGCAGAGACCTCATAAAATCCTTTCAACTCTGAAGTATTCTAATAGTGCAAAGAGAAACAAAGAGGGAAACCCTGTCTTGAGTGAATACAAATATTGATCACCACAGGTCTGTCTCCCCCTTTGTTTCTCTTTGCTCTACCTTAAGGTGGTAGTATCTCCTGTTTGGGTGTGGTATATTCTAATGTTTAGCTCATACTAAGAAGTGGATTCATCAATCGGTGTTAGGGCTTTAATGCATATTATTTAGCCATTAACCTGAGCTTTAGGGCTCCTTTTACAAAGCTACAATAGAGGTTTCTACCTTGGTTTGGTGAGATACAAGGAGCATTATTTATCTACCTACCTCAGTAGGAAAGAAAAGTTTTCCAAATTTTTTTGTTTTATTTTTCAATAGTTTCATACACTTCAGCTACTTTCCCTGCAATGACTTTAACCCGTTTGAAAAGAATTCTGTTTAACCTTCAAACCAGGCTGTCACAGCTTCCTTGATGTCTTCATCACTTGAAAACCACTGTCCATGGAGAAATTTCTTCAAAACTTGGAACAGGAAATAATCCAAGGGACCCAGATCAGGACTACAGGATGGATGGTTTAGCTGCTGAATTCTCAGATGGCAGACAGTGATTGTCGTGACATGTGCACTAGTGCATTGTCGTGAAGAAACAGCATGCCTGCTGTGATTTTTCCTCGTCTTTTCTCCTTGATTGACTCCGCAATGTGATCATTGTGTTGGAAAAACTCCCTGGTTATGGTTGTCTTGTGTGACATGAACTCCAGAAGCAAGAGTCCTTCCTCATCCCAGAAAGTAGTTGCCATCACTATGCCAGCAGATTTTTCTGTCTCAAACATTAACTTGTGCTTCAGCTACTTTGACTCCATTTTTGACTCTGGGTCTCTGATAGACCCATGTCTCTTCTCCAGTTAACAAACGATGAAAAAAATTCATTTGGTCTTCACAGACTATCTCCAAGTTCTCATGACAGCACTGGAACCTCGTGGCCTTCTGACATGGCATCAGCATTCTTGGAACCATCTTGCACTATCTTTGGACATATCCAACTTTTCATGAATTATTTTCTAAATAGTACCTGCCGAGATGCCCATTTCTTCAGCTATTCAGGAAACCTTAATTCATCTGTCTGACAAAATTAAATTCTCAACTTTCTCACACATTTCAGTGGAAGTTGCTTCAACAGGCCATCCATTGTGAGTGACATCTTCAATGGACTCTCTACCCCACTTAAACTGTTTGCTCCAAAATTATACTTTGTAGGATGATGGGGCAGTCTCACCATAAACTGCAGTTATGCGTTCATGGATCTCCTTTGGCTTTTGCCCTCCTTTTGTGAGACAATTTATCACTGAACGGTGCTCCAAATCTAGCAGTTTCTTACTTGATTTGCACAAGGACTCTTCTGACAATCCTGTCTCTTGGAATGTTAGACTCGTATGAGTAACCTTGAGACATGTCACAACATGCACTGACTTGTTTCAACATGCTTGCTACTTTCTTTCATACTCGGGTGGATAAATTATTGAACACCCCTTGTAAATGCTCTGAACATTTACCTTGCTGGCCCACAATAGAAACCTCTACTACAGTTTTACAAAAGCCAGTGCTAATTTATTACTCTTTTCTAAAGAAAATCAGGCAATGGAATTCATATCCCAGACCTGGTTTTATTATACCAAGATTCAGTAAATGCGACTATATCCAGAAACTTAATTGTTTTTGTTTGCTTACTTTTTCTGATTCAGTCAAGAAACCAAAATGATTAGTGTCGAGGTACATAACTAGTTCTAGTTTTTAGTGTGGTTTGAAAAATTACTTGAAAAAAGTGTCATTGATTTTTCTTTCATATTGCGCTCTCCTCAATTACTTTTCTCCATGCAATATTCCAGATACATTAAGGGAATTACAGTACTTCATTTTGTATCTAGATAACAAAAATGCCTATGTCAATAGAAATTGAAGCAAAATGAGGCATTTTGAATGCATTAAAAAGTAGGATACAGTGAATGCATACCAATAAAATGATTTATCCCTATTTCTAACCCATATTTAATCAGGGTTTTATGAAAGATAGGATGATCAGGGGAGGGAGGTAATTGGTTTCAGTTGAATTACATGCACATGAAAACTTATAAAAAAAGTTAATGGGGTGGGGGGGGGGCTGACAGAGTCCAAAATAAATTCAATTGTATGCACATGTACAAAGATTGTTAAAGGAATCAAAATGGCTGATATATTACACTACAATGAATGGGGCTGATATTCAAAGTAAGTTAAACATTTAGATCCATATTATATATATATGGTACCTAAAATATTGGGACCAACTAGAACGGTGCTTAGCATGATTCTACAAGGTGTGCCTACCTTTTATAAACTCGTGTTTAGGGCCTGTGTGTAATGCAGAACTTAGGCATGCTGGATCTTTTCCAGATAAACGCCGCCAAAAAGTTAACCCCGCCACAGTTTTAGCTAACACCATGCTAAGTGAATACTTGGGGAAAGTGATATACAAGGGGGGGCAAAGCCCCCCCTTGAACCCCCCCCCCGAGTCATTATTCAAATCATGTGAATAATTTCCTCGGAGGGCTTCAATAGTTTAATAATTTATAAGGTGGCGTGGCTTAAGTTTTCGCCCGTGCACTTTTTGCATTAGTGGCGGGGCTTATCTGGAAAAGACCCGGCATGCCTATTTAGGCCAGCTAAATCCAGGCCTAAATGCCTGCACCTAAGTTGTGCACAGATCAGGTGTATTCTGTAACAATGCACATAACTTTTAGGAACATCCCAATCTGCCACTGGCCATGCCCTCTTTTCAAATTCATAAACTGCAACTGACACATACTTTTTATATTTCAAGTTTCAAGTTTATTAGGATTTTATATACCGCCTATCAAGGTTATCTAAGCGGTTTTTACAATCAGGTACTCAAGCATTTTCCCTCTCTGTCCCGGTGGGCTCACAATCTATCTAACGTACCTGGGGCTATGGAGGATTAGGTGACTTGCCCAGGGTCACAAGGAGCAGCGCCTGCCTAACAACCTAGGCTGTTTCTAAGTAACATAAACAATCATTTAAGCAACATTACATATACAGATAAGATAAAACAGCGTAAGATGTACACTACAGTTCTTATAGAATTCTGCTTTCTACGTTGTACATGGAACTTTTAACTAGTGTCAATTATGAAGTGTTAATTGCCAATTGATGCGGATTAGGCCAATTAATCAATTACATTGTGTACTTATATCAGCTCACCCATGTTATTCACTTGATCTGGCACCGAGTGACTTCTGACTCTTCCCCAAAGTCAAAATGACCATGTAAGGTCAACATTTTGAATCGATTAGGACATCAAGGCAGCCACAACAGCGCAATTTCCATAAAATAAAAACATTACGTATTGTCCTCATCCATGTTAGTCACTTGATCTGGCACCATGTGACTTCTGGCTCTTCCCCAAAGTCAAAATGACCATGAATGGTAAACATTTTGAATTGACTCACGACATCAAGGCAGCCACAACAGCACAACTAAAGACATGAAAGAGAACGTCCACAACTGGACGTTTCAGAAAGTGGCAAAAATGATGGACTAAGTGTGTTTAAAAAGAGGGGGAGTATTTTGAGGGGGATTAATGTCAATGTGTCTTTTACTGTAATCACTTTTTTAAAAATTTAAACATTCACTGTATTTTTGATCATAACTCATATGTATGTATATATATCATAAACACACAAAAGGTGTGCTGAAAAAACAAAATTTTGTTTTGACATTTTCAGATCATTGATTGAACTATAGTTTATAGCCATATCATTCTCTTCTTGGTTGGGCCGAGATCTTTTCAGTACCCCTTTGTATGTATGTGTGTGTATGTATCTATCTATCTGTATATATAGATATAGATATAGATACATACATACATATATATATACATACAGATACAGATATTGCTCAAAAATGAAATCATGTATAAATATTTATTATGTAATTTGAGAGTATGGTATAGTTCATTGAATTTTTACTGTGGGTAAGTGGGCAGCATGAAAATTACAGAGTACACTGAAGCAATCTCTAAAGAGTGAGCTGTATTGATTAGTTTGAATTATTTGCTGTGGTTTACCTTTATAATTGTATTTGGAGCATCTGTTTTGTGTTCTAGTGGATATAATAACGGGCTGATAATCTGCAGAACAGTGTTTACATGCTGTCTCTCCTACCACTACTGATTATCGCCTTGGGCAAATCACAAGGCTTCCCATTGATTCAGGTATTCATTTAGCAAGGATGTGCACTTTGAGCAAAGATTTTTAATTTATTTTCACCCAGGAAAAGGATCTGGGTATCACTGTAGACAATACGGCGAAACCTTCCGCAGAATGTGCGGTGGCGGCCAAAAAAGCAAGCAGGATGCTGGGAATTATTTAAAAAGGCGACGGTTAACAAAACTAAGAATGTTATAATGCCCCTGTATCGCGACCTCATTTGGAGTATTGTGTTCAATTCTGGTCTCCTTATCTCAAGAAAGATATAGTGGCGCTAGAAAAGGTTCAAAGAAGAACGAGCAAGATGGTAAAGGGAATGGAACGCCTTTCGTATGAGGAAAGACTACAATGGTTAGGCTCTTCAGCTTGGAAAAAAGTCGGCTGAGAGGAGATATGATTGAAGTCTACAAAATCTGAGTGGAGTAGAACGGGTACAAGTGGATCGATTTTTCACTATGTCAAAAATTATAAAGGCTAGGGGACACTCAATGAAGTTACAGGGAAATGCTCTTAAAACCAATAGGAGGAAAATAGTTAAGCTCTAGAACGTGTTGCCAGAGGATGTGGTAAGAATGAATAGCAAAGCTAGTTTTAAGAAAGGTTTGGACAATTTCCTGGTGGAAAATTCCATAGTCTGTTATTGAGAAAGACATGGGGAAGCCACTGCTTGCCCTGGATTGGTAGCATGGAATGTAGCTACTCCTTGGCCAGGTACTAGTGACCTGGATTGGCCACTGTGAAAACGGGCTACTGGGCTTGATGGAACATTGGTCTGACCCAGTAAGGCTATTCTTATGAGTTGTACAGGATCCTTCCTGGGATTCAATAAAACTATAATCTTCACCATTTGGAGAGAGGTTGGCAAATTCCTTGTTTCACATACAGTATAAATTGAACAGTGTAGTCAGTGAGGGCAAAATGAGGTTGCAGAATCTTATAAAATTCAGTCCTAAATCCATTATACCCCAGTGCCTAAAGATGAGCACTACTTCATCTGTTGATATAGGAGCATTGAGCATTTGACTAGATTTTTCACAAATTACTGGTAGAGACATGCTGGTCAAATGCATCTCACCATCCAAGAGATCATCAGAGGTTTGGTCGAGTGATTGATAGTAGCCCTTAAAGACTGCATTGATCTCTTCATCAGTGCGCACCAGCTCTCCTTTCCTTTTATCAATATGGATAAGTTTAGACGACTCTCTAGCCTGTTTGACCACTTTGACTAGGAATTATTATTTCCATGTAACTTAAACTTGTGATATGCTAAGGAATTCTTGGTATGTATATTGTGGCCAACCAGGTTCTGCACCTGCCTTGGTCCCTTTTTAAAAACCAAATGAATAACAGTACTAGGGTGAGAAAAGCTCACCAAAAATCCAGCTCAGATTTTCTAACAGATTTTTCTGCTTATCCTGAAAGATATGCCCCAGAACATGAACCCTGGGAGGAGGAGATTGGGTATAGTGGAGATAAAAACATTCCCAGTCAAAAAAGTACTATATTAGAACTGTGCCCAGAAAACAAAAGCAGTACCCTGTTTGAGGAAATTAAGTAATCTGCAGAATGCCCAGAGGGAGAGCCCAGGAGAACCAAGCTCTAGATGGGCAAAGCTCGCACCTCAAAAGCAGGAAACTCTCACATCAGAGGAGGCAGAAGAGCAAAGCTCTTTGGGGGTGAACCCAGGTAAGTGTCAAGGTAATGATGTGGAAATGTTAGAAGCTGAAGAGCCTGCTCAGCTTTCTCAGGCAGAATCCTTTTACCAGAAGGAACCTATAGAAGTTGGAAGCCTGTTTGCTCCAGCAGATTGAATGGATAACAATGAATGTGAGTTGAAGTGGGATATATTTTTGCTTGTGTTTGCCTTTTTCAAGAATCTTGCCTGAACTTTGAAGTACATTTTTTGCCATAAAGGTTGTGAACTGAAACCTGAAGTTTGTTCCCTAAAGTCCAGTTAGAATGAGAAGGGAAAGTTAACACAGCAATTGTAGTGCTTGTGCACAGACTAGGAGTGTGTGGTGCAGGGGTTAGAGCTAAAGCCTCAGCACCCTGAAGCTGTGGGTTCAAATCCCTCGCTGCTCCTTGTGACCCTTGTCAAGTCACTTAATCCCCTCACTGCCCCAGGTACACTGGATAGAGTTTGAGCCCACCAGGACAGATAGGGAAATAGATAAAGTACATGAATGTAAACCACTTAGGATATAAGTGGTATAAACCTGTGCTAAAGAGGAAGCAGATTACTCTTAAGAAACAAAAGTTTTTCTGTTTTAATTTTTGGCTTGACAACTGGCTGAGGATTGTTATGAGAGGAATCTGCAATTCTACCCTGGGAAGGGATTCATGGGAGCTTTAGGGAGCTATTGTTTAAGCAGATTCTGCAATTCTTCCTGCCAGCTCTCAGGAGCTGGAAGCTCATGCTGTTTTAAAATTAGAGCCAATTAAAGTGAACATTATCATAGGTGTTCTCCATGCACTTCTTTTATAATAATTAAGACCTGAAAAGTTACCTCTTGTGATTAGCTCTCGTCCAGGAAGTGAAGGAACAGGACTTTTATCCAGACCTGGTTTTCATATCACTTAAGGAACCTTGCTGCCAACCTAAATTACAGCTTCTCCAGTGGCTGACAAACTCTTGTTCCGGTACCAAAATAATTCTTATCTTCAGAGCTGAGTAGAGGACGTCTTCCCTTTCACCTGATTTTGTGCCAAGGCCTAATTGTATGGTGAGAATACAGAATTCTATTATCTTATCAGCTGGGGTTAGATTAATGAATCCTATTGTGATTCGGGATAAGGAGAAGTGAAGCTACTCTTGGTGATAATCTGTAATAGTTGCTACTAATCAGGAATTATTATTATAAGGAATTATTTAGAGTATAAGAATTAGTTTTACTTATTTATCTAGCAAGTGTGTTGTAGTAATTATGTACTGAGTTTCATATATGTAATCGGATATTTTGTGAACAATAATTAGGCCAAATGAATCAGTTTAATATCAGCCAACCTTGGTCACAGAAGCCTTTGGACAACTCCAGTCAGGTTGGGTCCCAGACCCAGAGCTGCCCTGAAGGAAGTGTTACATATTGAAAATTTGATCACTGAAGATGCAGTAAACGTCTGATATTTTATAGCATTTTAATGTAACAGAAAAGTATTTTTGACTCAATGATAGATAACAGGTGTTTGAAAACAAAACTGAGCCTGTGACATATCTTGAAGCTTTTTCCTTCATGCTATAAAGCTACTTCTGTCTCCAGTAAGCCTAAGTAAGCTTGCCTTTCTCATCTTTTGATACAAAAATCTTGACAACTTGGGAGGGTCCCTTTTATCAAACCACGGTAGAGCTTTTTACCATGGGCCGGCGAGGTATATGGACTGATGCTTATTTAATTCCTATGAGCATCGGAGCATTCACCTCGCTGGCCTGCAGCAAAACGCTCTACTTGCGGTTTGATAAAAACGGAATGTGCAGTAGAAATTAGCATAGATCCATGCTAATGTCTACCACACAGTAAAACTCACACCAGCTATTTAACACAGTTTAGTAAACATAGGCTTCAAAGTCAGTGAAATATAAAATTTCTAAAAGAAAAATTAATGCTTCAAAAGAGATGTATTTATAAAAATGAATTCAGTCCATCATAAAAAGTCTGTGGAGATTTCTTTTAGGGCAAACCCATAAAACTGTCAATAGTTTCCTTTTGACTCCAGTAATATCATTTAACACTGTAAACAGTGCTAGATTTTCCCATCTGAACAGATAGCTAATGGGTATTTATTTTCATGTAGTTTAAAATGTATTGAAATTAGCAACACTAATGGTTTCATACATTAATGAATAACTATCTTGAACAATTTGAAGTCTCTTCAATAGCCCTCCCATTAATTCAGGAAGTTTGCAATTATCATCTGTACTCATAAGGTAAACATACAATAAATCTACATTTCTTTTTAATTCCAGTGTCATAAATGATTCCAGACTTTATTCATGCTAATATTGCACGCACATTTTTATTGCGTGCTAACCCCCGCGCTAGCCAAAAAACTACCGCCTGCTTAAATTACGTGCGTTAAACCGCTAATTCGGCTTTGTAAAAGGAGCCCTTAGAATGAAGGAGCATTTTCAACAGAACGTCTAAGTCTGAGTTTGGATGTTTTTGTGAAAGACGTCCAAAATTCCTGTAGAGAAAATGTCCATTTTTGAAACCGCAAGACATCTATCCTTCTTTTTATGACCTATCTAGACATTTTGGCCCCTATTGCATCTATCTTTTTTGGTCATTTTCAAATACGAAAACATCCAAATGTAAAATGCACAAAAATAAGCCATTGGGACTAGAGAATGACACGGTGACAAAATTCATTACCGTTCCCGTCCCTGCGGATAACTGCGGGAAATAATCCCATGTCATTTTCTAGTGTCTTGGAGAGGCTGAACAACCTGTCCTTATCTAATAAGTCTATTCCCTTCAGTACCTTGAATGTTTTGATCATGTCTTCTCTCAATCTCCTCTGTTCAAAGGGGAAGAGGTCCAGTTTCTGTAATCTTTCACTGTATGGCAACTCCTCTAGCCCCTTAACCATCTTAGTCGCTCTTCTATAGACTCTTTCGAGTAATACCATGTCCTCCTTCATGTATGGCGACCAGTGCTGGACACAGCACTCCAGGTGAGGGCACACCATAGCCTGGTACAGCGGCATGATAACCTTCTACGATCCGTTTGTGATCCCCTTCTTTATCATTCCTAGCAGCCGCTGCCAAAGTCATTATATATATGGATGCTGTAATTGCATGAACAGAGGGGCCTAACAGTGCCTAAGGTCAAAGTAGGGGTGGTTTTATGCTGGACTATACATGATTGGCATGCGGCCAGTCCCATTTTTGTAGGTGCTGGCCGATGTAGGCACTGTTACTAGAATCAGGCCCTAAGAGATCATTAAGTATAACTGACTGCCCAAGAAAACCAGAGAAAGATCAGAAAAATGGGATAGTCCCATGATCTGTAAGACATGAGACTTTTGAGAATTAAATTTCAGATGATTATCCTTAAAACCTTTGGGTTACAGTTTCCACATTGTTATGGAGGGGGGTGACGTTAGGGTCTGATTAACATTTGCCATTAGTTGAATAACATCAGAAGCAATCTTTATTCTAATGATTAAACCGGGGATTGGGGACAGAGTAAATTTAAGAACTATGGGTATAATCAAAGCAAGTTGCTAATATTGCTACAGGTTTTGCATGCGTTAATTCAGTTAACATAGAAACATGATGGCAAATAAAGGCCAAATGGCCCATCTAGTTTGCCCAACCGCAGTAACCATTATCTATTCCTCTCTCTAAGAGATCCCACGTGCCCATCCCATGCCTTTTTGAATTCAGACATAGTCTTTGTCTCCACCACTTCTTCTGGGAGACTATTCCACGCATCTACCAACCTTTCTGTAAAAAAAGTATTTCCTTTGATTACTCCAGAGCATATCACCTCTTAACTTCATCCTATGCCCTCTCATTCCAGAGCTTCCTTTCATTTGAAAGAGTAATTAGCTCATATTGCTTGAAATAGAACGTGCAATAAAATGATACAAACCTTTAATTAGCAATTTGACCTCTAGCGGTAGTACCACAAGACTATTGCTATGAAACAAAGGAGTTATGAGGATGAGGTGTCAATTCAGCCATGGGTGTAAAGTTCACTTTATTAATAGTAGCATTGTGAGGATTCGAAGACTCGACACTGACAGTGTTTCGGCATCTATGCCTTTGTCAAGAGTCTCAATGGCGGGTAGTTCTAACACATAAATAGAGCATTCATTGTGGGTAAAATTTGGAACGAACAGGACATCCACGAAAACTGAATATCAGGTTTTAGCATTGAATTTCCGGGTTTATGGAGCCAGTGAAAGCAGTTGGTTTAAGTGTGTTATTTTGCACTTAACTGGCTATAGTAGAACCTTATAAAGATTGGATGATTATGTGGTCCTATTTACCTGGTTAGCATGGATGCCAACTCCAGAATGTGCAGCGGCCTGGGAACCTGGGTTTGATTCTCACTGCAACTCCTTGTGACTCTGGGCAAGTCACTTAACCCTCAATTGCCCCAGGTACAAAACAAATACCCGTGTATATACTGTAATATGCAAACTACTTTGATTGTAACAACAGAAAGGTGGTATATCAAGTCTTGTTCTCTTTCCCCTTAAAACAAAAGGAATTAACCCCAAAATATCCACAAAGAAGAAAATCCAGAGAAAACCAAAAAAACTCTGGAGTGACGATGTTCCTTATTTGAAAGTGTCAAAGTTCCAAAGGTACACTGAAATCATCCTCATAAAATAATTTCATCCACATAAAAGCCTTAAAGGACCTAGTCCGCTAGGGATACAGGACCCAGCATGGTCCGCGTTTTGACAAAAAGCCTTTCTATTGCAAGTGCAAGCAGTGTCTCACTTTCGGCTCACCACACAATTGTTTCCCACACATTCACCTTTATAGGACCACCAGGGACCTCTGAAGAAGACTTTTTGTCGAAATGCGGACCATGTTGGGTCCTGTATCCCTAGCGGACTAGGTCCTCTAAGGCTTTTATGTGGATGATTTATTTTTATGTATATGATTTCAGTGTACCTTTGGAACTTTGAGACTTTCAAATAATGTCCATTTAGGAACATCGTCACTTCATAGAGGTTTTTTTGGTTTTCTTTTTTCCCTTAACCAGCTAGGAGTTATTTCTCACCAGTTAAACTACTTTGAATATTGACCCCCTGATTTCATGGGAAGAAAACAGCGGTCAAAGAGTTAACTGAGGGACTGCAAGTCTAAAGGTTCACTACGGTGATTTTGTTAATGGTTTCTTCATCTTATCATACTTTTAGAAAACTACTGAAAACTTATATTTTGACAAATATGAAAAACTGTACTTTTATGCATTTTAATGCATGATACTCTAATGTAATATTGTGTATTTTGCAGTTTTTCTTATTTGTAAACCGCACTGACTTATGAGGTATAAAAATAAAGCTATTATTCTTGCATCAGCCCTAAGACTATTGGTTTGGTTTTTAATTGCAGCTGGGATTTTTGCTGCCCCCTAGAATCTGCTTTCCTAGGTACCATATTTGCCGGCATATAGGACGCATCGGCTTATAAGATGTACTCTCTGTTTTTAAAACAGTTTTGTTTCTAAGAGGGAAAAAAAAAACACCTTATGCGCTTGTACAGTGCCCCTTCCCTTGTCAGGCTCTGACTGCACCCAGCCCCCTCCCTGCCAAGCACTGCTCAAAACACCCTTCCCTCCAAGGATTTCCACCGTGTCCTGCCTCCCTGCCCTATCCGTCTGTCCTACCTCCTCTGCCGCTAGAATCCCTGGTGGGATTCCAGCGGCAGAGGAGGTAGGATGAACGGACATGGTACAGATTATCAGCGTATAAGATGCACCCCTTATTTTAAGTTTATTTTGAAGGGAAATAAGTGTGTCCTATATGCCAGCAAATATGGTAATTGCCTTATTTGCCTAATGATCAAGTCCAAACTGATTTTGTCATTCATTTGTTCTATTTTCATTATGGGGTTCGGAGGCATGTTTTGTTTTTGTTTTTTTTTCCATTTTGGGGTTTCATTCTGTTCCATTTATGTAGGAATAGGCATGTTCTGTTTCTAAAATGAAGTGAAATAAAAAGAAGCTGTTTATCGCTTTTTTTTTTTTTTTTAAACATGTGCAAACCCGTACAAAGTGATTTACTTGATAGCATTAACTGATGGTAACAGTGAACAGTCAGTTAAGATCAAACACGGAACATGAAATTAAAGACCTATATGACACTTTCCTAGTGGTGTTTCACTCCTTTGCTTCTTTAGCACACCCACACTGTGGAAACATTTGCTGTAGATAAGAACATAAGAGTTGCCATACCGGGACAGACCAAAGGTCCATCAAGCCCAGAATCCCATTTACAACATAGGCCAACCCAGGCCACAAATACCTAGCAAGATCCCAAAGAGTAAAACGGATTTTATGCTGCTTATCCTAGGAATAAGCAGCGGATTTCCCCAAGCCCATCTTAATAATAATGGACTATGGAGTTTTCTTTAGGAAATTACTCAAACCTTTTTAAAACCTTTCTAAGCTAACTGCTTTCACCACATTCTCTGGCAATGAATCCCAGAGTTTAATTACATGTAGAGTGCAATAAATAGTTTTTCTGGTTTGTTTTAAATCTACCACTTAATAGTTTCATTGCATGTCCCCTAGTCCTAGTGTTCTTTTTGGAAAGAGTAAACAAGCGATTCACATCTACTCGTTCCACCCCACTCAGTATTTTATAGATGTTAATGATGAGTAATCTCTGCAGTTCATTTTATATTAATGCAGCTCTGCATATCCTGCTGAAGTAGCTCATTTCTATGACACCTGCTTTTTCATGTCTAATACCAGATGTAGAGGGTAGTGCTAATTATTAACATAGCAAATGACTCTTGTCATTTTTCTTTTCAGATCTAGTCCTAGAGATTTAGGGCTTGAATTCACATCAACCTTCTCCACAGATCCACTCATGTATACAAGCATTTTTATAAAGGCAAGCGAGGACATATGCCGAGGTCATTCTGTACTAGCATCAGACAGCCACAATATTCAGCATCACTGGATGCTTCAGTTTAGTTGGGGTTACAGATGGAAAAGTGGGAGGTCTGTCTTGCTATTCGGGTGTGATAATACTTATAAAGCAGTGGTCTCAAACTTAAACCCTTTGAAGGGCCACATTTTAGATTTGTTGGTACTTGGGAGGGCCTCAGAAAAAAATAGTTAATGTCTTATTAAAGAAATGACAATTTTGTATGAGGTAAAACTCTTTATTGTTTATAAATCTTTCCTTTTGGCTAAGGCTTAATAATAATATTGTAATTTATAGCTAAAGAGACATAAGATCAAGAAACTGTTTTAGTTTACTTTTGTGATTAATAGTACCTCAAAATAGTACCTGGCATGTGGCCCCTGGGCCGCGAGTTTGAGACCACTGATATAAACATAATATACACATAACTTTATTTTTCTATACCACCTTAATCAAAGGAATTTTAGGCAATTTCCACAAAAGAGAAAAACTGGACAATCAGCGAAGTACAAAATAATAAGAAAAGGAATACAGCTTGTTATATTAAAAAGACGTTTAAAATTAATGGAGTAAAATTAATTATGTTGAAAATATAAGCACCGATTAAGAAATAAATTTGTCAAATAATTTCTTTTCTAAAAGCACCATAGGACAGCATGGCTCCGCTGATATAATCACCCAACCAGGACTGTTGTTTGCTTGCTTGAAAAGCAAGCATCCTGTCTAAATAAGACCTAGGTTTGCAGCCTAAAATCTTCGGGTAAGCAAATAAGTTACAATTCCTGGTTATCCTCACTGGGTTGTATAGCACGAAATGAGATAGCAAGTATGTAGGTGCCAATCCCCAAAATGACTTGAAACAGAGGCATGAGAATTTAAACATTACTCATGCCTTCACGGGCAACCAGTGCAATGAACGGCAGTAAGGACTGATATGATCGCTTTTCTTCAGTCCAAATATCAGGTGAACAGCCGCATTCTGCACTATTCTTAATTTTCTCACAACTTTCTTTGGTTTGTATGAGTGACTTCTGGCCATGTGCTGAGAAGGTGGCAATTTC
The DNA here is from genome assembly GCF_902459505.1 of Geotrypetes seraphini. Lineage (NCBI taxonomy): Eukaryota > Metazoa > Chordata > Amphibia > Gymnophiona > Dermophiidae > Geotrypetes > Geotrypetes seraphini. Next base: position 342,771,799 of record NC_047085.1, read on the forward strand.
ACAGCTGAGCTCCTTCTGAAGTGGAGAAGCAGCCTAACGTGTAGTGTAGCAGCCTGCAACCTAGGCACATAGGCCCGGATTCTCTAACTGGTGCCGTGATCAGTGGCTGCCTTTTAAAAGATTGTGTCAATCGTGCGACAGCGCCAGTTAGAGAATCGCGCTGCCGGCAAAGGAAGGCACCGGAAAGGTAGGCCAAGGTTTTCCAGGCTTACAATTCCAGCACCTAACTTTGATCGTGCCTCCCTAGGTGCTTTATGGCACCTAATGCCACTTCCAGCATCTAGCGCCACTTCTGCGCTGATTTTTTTTTTTTTGTTTTAGGTGCTTGTAGGCGCCTTGAAAATCAGTGAAAACCATTGTTTAAATGTCATTTTTCACTGAGCTTGGGTGCTTAAAAAACTGGTACCATTTAGAGTAGTGGTCCCCAACCCTGTCCTGGAGGATCAGGCCAGTCGTGTTTTTGGGATATGCATGGGGCGGATTTGCATGCCTGTCACCTCCATTATATGCAAATCTCTCTCGTGCACATTCACTAGAGCTATTCCAAAAACCCGTCTGGCCTGGTAGTCCTCCAGGACAGGGTTGGGGACCACTGATTTAGAGAATCTGGGCCCTAGGATTTAATTCCCTCTGCAGCTCCTTGTAACTATGGGCAAATCACTTAGCTCTCAATTGCCCTAGGTACAAAATAAGTACTTGCATATAATGTGTAAACCACAGAAAGGCAGTATATCAAATCCTTCTCTTTCACACATGTTTAAGTTTACATTACTTCTGTTCAGTTTTTTCCACCATAGCCCAAGGAGGGATGGGAGGGAGGAGATTGACCCCCTTAATATGGCTTGAGCAGAATTTTTAAGGTTAAAGTCAAGCCAAACCTCCAGCTAAGAGATGGACACAAAGGGCCCCGGTCCAAAGATGAAGCATAAGATGATGAGTCTTGGATGAGCTAACTTACTAGAGGCTTTTATTTATTTATTTATTTTTTTTGCCGATCCTTCCACAGGTGTTTAGGACGGTTACTGATACTGAAGCATTTTCCCTATCTGTCTCGGCGGGCTTACAAATCTGTCTATATACTTGGGGCAGTGGAGGATTAAGTGATTTGCCCAGGGTCACAAGGAGCAGTGTGGTGCTGAGGCTGGAGCTCTAACCACATAACTTTAACAGAAATCAAACAACTTCTACAAATGGTTTCTTGGCTTGTATATCTTATTTATCATTGCATGGTCACTCTTCACATCCCCGTAGACATCTAAATTTTTTACCTTCTTGGTTTCTGGTTTCTGTTTGCTTTGCACTAGATCAGAATGTAGTTCATGTTACTATATCATTCAATTTCATTTTCAAAATCACTAGGCATGTTCCCAAGAACAAACATGGCTAGGCTACAGTAACAAGGTCTTTATTAAGATTACTCCCAGGAATAAACTCGTATAAGGACATGCCTGACATAGTTTCGCCCATAAGGCTGTGTCAGAGGCAAAATAAAACCAAATGAAACCCAGAAATAAAAACCACAATTCATAAAATAAGACTTTCATAATAAAAATATCATTCCAAAGCCTGAGATTATACATGACTAAAACAAGCTCCCATCCTGCTTAGGGGGAGCACGGCCAAATCGGCTGAAGCCGTTGCAAGGAGGGGGGAGGGAGGAATAGGCAAGGATAGAGTAGAAGAAAGGGAGCAGCAGAGAGGGGCAGGCAAGGCAGGGGAGGGGGAGGGGGCAGGTTAGGAAGGCCAATCAATGAAAAGAGAGGGGCAGGAAGGGAGAAAGGATATTGGAGGGTGTGAGGGAAATCAGTCTTTCCACTCCGGCACTCTAAATTGCATACTTTTTAACAGTTTAAAAATGAACATACGTACATAGAAGGGAAATAAAAGCTTACCCAGCTAGTGAAAGGTATGCCAAAAATATGCCAAAAGCTATAAGTATAACTAAATAAAACAAAAAAAAGTGTTTAAAAAAAGTCAGATAGTGTGCATCAACTCCATTGTTAACACTACTTGCATGGACTAGATACTAAAATACTGCATTGAAGCTCCTCATCCTTCTTAATATACCTAACTCACTATACAAGTTAAAATAAGAATGTAAAAAAAAGATAGGCTGTACTACACAGTTCAGTTAAAAACCAGGCTGAGCTATATGATATAATTAAAAATGTAGTAAGCAATTAAATCAAACCTGAAGTTCATAAAACTTCTAAAGTCCAATTTAAAAGAAAGAAATTAGGTCAAGACTACTCACATGTGCTTGGGTCTGGGAAGATTAGCAATCAAGCAGTCATGTGGTTAAAATGTAACTTAAATCTCAACGATAGGTCTGATATTTGAATAATTAGTTAAAAATGTTCAAAACACAAAAATGAGAAGAACCTCAGCCAAAACATAAAATAACCCTTCAAAACACATAAATAAGGGATATGAGGATAGAAATGATATCTTAAAATGTATTTAAAATTATGCATGTGTGCAGGTGGGTGGTTGGGATGAATCTATAAAAATGGCATAAAGATCAAATTTAAAACAAACATCATAAAAACACTCTTGAGATGTTGCTCAATCCATATTACCACAAATCACTATGAAAAAAAAATCTCAAAATATCCCCAAACAGCTTAAAGACATTTAAAAGTTGGATCCCATAGAAATGGGACTTGTATTCCAATGACATCATCGGAGTGTTTCAACTACGGAAGAAACCTGAAACTGAAAAATCATGAATAAAAAAAGCTGAGTAGCCTAATAAAACCATCTAAAATAAGGTCAGACCAGCTTAGAACCTCAGAATTCAATAAGCTATGGTCTCGAGAGTGTCATAATTGTAAAACGAAATACTTTTAAAAATGATAGTAAAACTGGGTAAGCTATGTTAGAACTTCAATAAAATCACAGATAAATGACTTTAAAACCACAGTAAGATAAACACATATCTAACCATGGTGACCAAAGTAAAAAGCAGACGCATAAATATGATAATAGTAGATAATAAATACAATGAATATTCAAATAAAAAGTGAAATCTTCTTGTGGAAAGTAATGTCTTTCTCCTAATTGAGTCCTATGTGGTGACTGTCCATTGCAGCTCTCTTGATTGCCCTTTTGTGTTCCAAAATTCTTTTATTCAATGATCTTATCTTGCCCATGGACACACCACATACACCATTCCAGAACTTTTACAATTGGTGAATTTGTTCAAAATGCATTTCTCCCCTGTTTCTGGATGCACAAACATCTTAAGTTTTATATTCATTCTGCAAGCAAAGCAGGTGCCATATTTGTGGTGACCTGCTGGTATTCTGATGACTCCCGGATGGGAATCTAGAAGAGCAGAGTGGACCAGAATGTCTTTAAGGTTCTTCCCTTAAGTGCAATCATGATATTTTTTTTCTTTCAACATGTTGGATACCTTGAATTATATGCCACTGTTTGCATAAGATCTTTATGATATCCCCTGATAAATGTATAAACTGCAACACAGATACCACTTTCTCATTTGTTTTCTTTGGTTGAGGCAGCAACAGATCCCCTCTTTGCATTTGAAGCTCTTCTGAAACCTTCCAAAATCACTTTCTTAGATTTGAAATGTTTGGTCATCTCTTTTGGATTGTTTGACGGAAAAGGCTTCCTTAGAGCAAAGTTTCCTGCTTTTTAAGAACTGACTAAGGTAAGTTCATTTTTAGTGATCAATTATGACAGCTCATAAAATCCAAATACTTATTCACTTATGTTGGCTTTCTATACAGATCGCCGTGAAATGCTCCATTTTCTAAAATATGTACATTTAGATATGCGATCCGAGTTTTTACTTGAAGACATCCGGAACTTTAAATTCTGGGGGGAGCATGTGTTTGGGAGGGTGTCTGTTGCGGCTCTGGGTGTGATTGGTGTGCATGGCTTTTAGAGAAGGGCTGGGGGGATGTCTATTCTGTGGATTTCGGGCGCAACTAAAAATAGGTGGAGTTTGCACAGACTTCGGGTGGAGATTTTTCACTTCTGTCCTGTTCATAGATTTTTTTCAGGCCTCCTGCTGTTTTTGGATGGTTGTGCCTATACCAGTTGTTTTTATATATAATGTGGTATCTGATTGTATGCTCGGGCATTGTTGTTGCCTGATTGTTTGTGTTGCTTCACTGTTAATAAACATATGTTTAAAAAAAAAAAATATTCAAACATCCATAAAATTCCTCTAGTGCTCCTGAATCTCCTTTCGAAATCAAAAGTACATCTATGAGTATATATCTTTTCCACAAAATGATATCTCTCCATGATGTCTCAAAAATATTTTTTTCAAATGCTAGCACATAGAGGTTGGCCACAGAGGGTGCAGTGCTGGTCCCCATGTCAGTGTCCTTTTGTTTGTTGGTAAAAAGTCCATTCGAAACAGAAAAAAATTCTCTTGAAAGCAATGACGACGATTCTACTACAAATTCCATTGGAGATACATGGGTGCAGGTGTGTCACTACCCATGCTTCTCTAATCACACTGATGGCTTCATCCTGAGGAATATTGGTATGGAGTAATCGCAAGTCCAGTGTGATCTCTCCTTTAACATGCAAGTCCTTCAGTGAATCTCTAACATGGGAGGGACTGTTAGAACATAAGAATAGTCTTACTGGGTCAGACCAATGGTCTATCTTGCCCAGTAGCCCATCCTCACGGTGGCCAAACCATGTCACTAGTACTTGGCAAAATACAAATAGTACAAAGATAGATAATGTTTCCAAGAGAGCCTATTGCAGCAACAATAAATCTACCAGGTGGATTCTTCAGGGATTTGTGGACCTTGGGAAGAATGTAAATGGTAGGGATGGTCAAACAAAAGCTAAACACTGTTGGGACACAACCCAGAAAACAGGGAATGTTCCCTTTAAATCCACACTTGCTCAGGTTAATTACTGATCAGGAAAGAACACAGAGAGATGAATCCTGTGCATCTCCCAAGTAGATTTGGGCGTGGCCCTTTGAGACAAAGTCAGGTAGAGGAGTGCAAACTGCAGTTAGGGGGAGTTAGTGAAGCAGACCCATGGCTGAGTTCTCCAGAGCCAAAGCAAGGTAAAGAGATTCAAATACTGGATTGGGAGGAAACTATGCAGCCAAACCAGCCAGAGTACCTGAGACAAGAGGAGCCCATGGACATTACTGTACAACCTATTGGTGAGGACATGGATGTAAGTTAATTTTTTTTTTTTTTTCCTTTTTCTGTGGGAATTGACAACAGAGGTTTAATTCCTGAACTAACTTTGAATGAATGGTGTAGCAAACCATGTGTTGACCTGGCAGCTAGAGAAGCTGCATTGTCACCCAGAAGCAGGTGAACTGTTTTAGGTTTGCTTTGCTTTTTGACTTGGAGAACTGTGACGCCCTGGCATATAGGAAGCTGGAGTGAGCTAAGCATATGAACTGAAACTACATTTTTGAGTTTAAATGTTTTGAAAGTTACAGAGGACCAAATAAACAACCACTCCATCTTACCTGTGATTGAATTGTGGTCTTATTTTCTTTTGTAAAATAAAGAAAACTTGATGGTTACCTATCAATTAAATGCAATATATAGAACCACCAATATAAACCAAAATGACACTGAAGGTGTAAATGTTATTACTGGGGCAGGGCTTTCAACCCTTGAAGGCACGCCAGAACTGTGATTAGCACCCAGTGAGATCACCTGTGTGTGGACTGGGACCAGCTGTATGACACTGTAGATCTCCCTTCTATAGTCCTCTGCATCCATCACTGTCACCACACTACCCTTATCTGCTGGTTTGATGACAATTGATGTGTCTTGACTTATCTCCCCCCCATTTAATAAAACCATTGTACAGTTTTTAGTGCCAGCCACGGCGGTAACTGCTTCAATGCTCATAGTAATTATATGAATGTTGGAGCTGTTACCGATGCGGCCGGTGTTAGAAACTGTGCTATAGTTTTATAAATAAAGGTAGGGGGGTAGTCTTGATCTCTTCATTCAATGTTTTAGGGCTCCTTTTACAAAGGGTGTGTTAGGGCCTTAACGCGTGGAATAGTGCCTGCGCTAGACCTTAACGCCAGCATTGAGCTGACGTTAGTTCTAGAAGCGTAGCACGTGCTAAAATCCTGCGTGCGCTAAAAACGCTAGTAAAAGGAGCCTTTAGTGATGTTCAACACTTTCTTTTTCTTACATTCCAACTGAGAGAGCTCCTTGCAAACTAATTGCTCGTATGTATGAATGAGTGGGTTCATATAGCTACAGTGCCTTCTCTGTGTGCTCTCTCTTGTCTTTCGCTGACTTTTACATTTTAAAAAAAAAATGTAATGCGCTAAAAATTTCCACAAATGTATGCGCTGTTAAGCTCACTTCATGCAACAGATACCGTCTCGGATGCAAATCCTATTCTCCACAGACAATTCTGTCTTTGACTAGTGTGCCTTTCATCTTCCCCAAAGTACAGCTTGTATTTGATCTTTTCAAATCTGTTATGTAGTTGGTTATTGATTCGCTTAGTTCATTCTCTCTGGTGAAAAAAATAAAAAAAAAAGCATAGAAACCTGTTGCTTCATTTTTCTACTGCATACAATGCTAGGCAAAAAATTCTGTTTATTTTAGAGTGCAATTTTAACATATTGTTCTCCTTGTCAAGAAGAAAAGCATAGGTATTGCCATACAGGGTCAGCCTATAGCTTTGCTAATCTCAGTATCCTGTTTCCAACAGTGGTCAGTACCTGGTGGGCGAGATCCAAAGGTAGATAAATTTTGTTGTGCTCATCCCCAGGAATAAACTATAGGATTCTTTAAGTCTACCTTAATAACAGATTCTGATTTTTCTACAAGGAACTTGTCCAAACATTTTTCAAATTTAATTATACTACCGGTAATTGCTTGTTCAAAATCCTCAGGCAACAAATTTAAATCTTAATTATGCAAGGAGTGAAAAAGATATTTTCTCCAATTTGCTTTAAATATTCTGTGTAGCAAACTCCCCCCCCCCCTCCCTCCTCTTTTACAAAACTGCGGAAGCGTTTTTAGTGTAGGCCAGCGCGCTGAATACTCTGCGCTGTTCCCGACGCACTGATCATTCAGCATGCCAGCTGGCACTAAAAACCACTTTTGTGGTTTTGTAAAAGGGGGAGTTTATGGCCTTCCCTTTAGGGTTCATACTTTTTGAAAGAATAAACGATTCATTCTACTCCGCCTATGATCTTATAGACCTCTATCATATCTCCCCTAAATCATTCTTTCTTCAAGCTGAAGAGCCTCATGTATTTAATCTTTCTTCTTAGAACTGTTCAATCCCCTATATTTTGGTTGTCCTTCACTCTACCTTTTCTAGATCTGCTATATACAGTATATATTTTAAGATCGGGTGACCATAGTTGTAAACAATATTCAAGGTTGTGATTATACTATGGAGTGATATAGAAGTATCATGATCTGTTTGATTGTCCATTTATTTCCTAATAATTACTGCGCTGCCTTACACTGAATGGAGCATCTAAACATGTTCCGTTCAATATTGTGATGTAAATTGACAGTTGGGAGCATATGTCTTATTTGTGGCCTGGAATGTCTGTTATCCATTATTGCCAATATAGTTTTTTCAATTGATATCTTCTTTGTGGTGGATTGAGAATGGCAATTTTGAAAGCAATATATTTAACATTAAATATTGTGGAGTTTTCCTTGACTGATGATAATCATGGCATTGAGTTCTGCAAGAAATAAAATCTTTATGGGTGGAAATTCTATATGAGAAGGAGAACAAAATAGCAGAGAGGATACACCACCTTGCACCTGGTTAAAATGGACATTTTTAGATAATAAACACAGCATTTACCAGTGCTTCTTTTTAACCGAGGTCTTTCCACATCTTGGAAGTTCTTAATTAGTTTTTACCAATTGTGCAGTTTGAGGGCCACATTGAACAGTGGCTAGGTTTTAGTGTTTAGATTTTCAGTAACTGAAATTACCCAGTATTATTATTCTGTTGCCAAATATGTTAATCTAATTTGTCAATATTTCACTGCCTGACTGTTCATTTGTCTGTTTGACTGTTCATTTACTCCATCATTTGATCTGCTTTATCATTGTGCCATAATTTGTATCTTGGTATCATAGTGCCCATTGGTCATCCTTCTTCCACCAGCTAATATGTTTATTTTCCATCTTTTTTAACCCTTGCTTTGCTTATAATAGAGGGGGTTAATATTCAGCATAGTTTGAGGGACCACTGAAAAGTTCTCAGCCCAACCAACAAAGTTGGGGCAGTCTCCATCGAGAGCTATAACATGCAGTCCAGCAATTTTCCACTTTTTTCATTCTGTTGGAAAAATACGGAACAAAAAAAAGTGGAAAATCTCTGGACCAAGTGTATAGTCCTCGATAGAGACTGCCCCAACTTTGTTGGTTGGATAGAGAACTTTTTAGCAGCCTCTCGTATGTGAGCAAGAAAGGTCATCTTATGCCACACTGAGCAGGCTGGCTGCTGATATTCAGTGGCACTCAACATTGCAACATCCTCTGGTTAGTACCTGGGTAGCCTGGGGGTTAGACCGGGACAGACCTGGCAATATTCAATCCTCTAACAACAAAAAGACTCTTCTAACTGTATCCTAACTGTATCCTTCAAGCTAATAATGATATTTTTTTATTTCAACATGTTGGATATCTTGTATTATATGCCACTGTATGCATAAGATCTTTATGATATCCCCTGATAAATGTGTAAACTGCAACGCAGATACCACTTTCTCATTTGTTTTCTTTGGTTGAGGCAGCAACAGATCCCCTCTTTGCATTTGAAGCTCTTTCGAAACCTTCCAAAATTGCTTTTCTTTGAAATGTTTGGTCGTCTCTTTGGATTGTTTGATGAAAAAGGCTTCCTTAGAGCAAAGTTTTAAGAACGGGCTATAAGGTAAGTTCATTTTTAGTGATCGATTATGACAGCACATAACAGATTATGACAGTCCTATAGCCCCAACATTAATCTGAATATTGGCCAATGGCCAGTTAATTTCTGGGTGACGGCACTGGCCTGAACATTCATCGATGAAGCCCAGACATAGCCCAGCAGTGAACATTCAGGCTTAATTCCGTGCACACCTGTCAGTGGCTTTAAAAAATGCCGATTGTGACAGGCTGAATATTAGGCCCAGAATATTATGCATGTGTTTCTTTTGTTTCCCTAGCCCAGTGATGGCTAACCTTTTTGAGCCCGAGTGCCCAAACTGTCGCACAAAACCAAAGAATTTCCTCAAAGTGCCAGCACGTCAATTAAACCTTAATAACAAGATTTTAGTATCTAAAAACTCTTTATAAAGTTGCCTGAACTATGTAACATCATTTTTAAAGGTTGGAATCTTTGTATTGTCAGAGAATCAATTTGATTCACAATCCTTTGGTTTTCATTTCAATTTATTGGCAATTTATAATGTTTTAATGATTTCATTCATGGGCCGAATACACACATACTTTTCTCTGTCGCCACACTCTTTGACCAAAAGATTTGTAAGCCTACAACCACGTCAAGGTAGACTCTATCAGCAGCTCCCCTCCCTCCCCCTTACCTTTGTGGCCAAGTCAAAATGATCTACCAACAATAAAATTTTAAAAACACAAAGCACGCTGTACGCAGAGAAAATGTTAATTATCATTTATATTCCGCGGGTTTTCAAAGAGGTCAAGGCAGATGACTTTATGCAATGTCACCTCAGTAACAACTATACAAAAATAGACAAATATTCCCCCTCCCTTTTTACTAAACCGCAATAGCGGTTTTTAGCGCAGGGACCTGCGCTGAATGCCCCACGCTGCTCTTGAAGCTCATAGGCTCCCTGCGCTAAAAAAACGCTATTGCGGTTTAGTAAAAGGGGGCCATAGTGCAAAATATAGATAGCATATATAAATTCTCAAAACGGACACATTTTAATCACTAAATTGAAAATAAAATCATTTTCCTACCTTTGGTAATTTCATCAGTCTCTGGTTGCACTTTATTCTTCTGACTGTGCATCCAATATTTCTTCCCTTTTTTCAGCCTCCTGTATACTTTCTCTCCTCCAGACCTCATTCCCTCCCCAAACTTTTTCTTTGTTTCACCCTGTCCCCTTCTTTCTTTTTCTCTCTCTCCATACCCCCTTTCATTCTGTATGTCTGTCATTCTCTCTCTCTCCGTACCCCATTTTTCTTTGTTTCACCCAGCCCTCTTTCTTTTTTTTTCTTTTTGGCTCCCTGTCCCCCCCTTTCTTTCTTTCTCCTTGCCCTCCCCTATGCCACCACCATTGGGAAAATGCTGCCACCGCCACTGGGGAATAGGCTGCCACTGCCGCTATCGGGAACAGGTCGGCGCCGAGTTCGCCCTGCTTCTCTTCCCCACGGGGCCGACCAACTCTCGCCACTCGATGTCAATTCTAACATCGGAGAGGACGTTCTGGGCCAGCCAGGCAGTGATTGGCTGGCCCAGAACGTCCTCCGACATCATAATTGACGCGGGTGGCGAGAGTTGGTCGGCTCCACAGGGAAAAGCAGGGAGAACTTGGCACCGGCCTGTTCCCAATGGTGGCGGTGGCACTCAAGTGGCTAAAGAGACGCAGTTTGCCAGCCTAGGGAGAACACTGGAGGGTGGCCAGCTGTGCACCCCCTTGGGGCGTAAAACCGGGGCAGACCGCCCCCACCCCCACCTTGGTATGCCACTGTCTGTACCTCACTCCCTCCCTATGACCAAAAATTCTCCTTTCTTCTATTCCCCGTGTACACAACCATCTCTTTCCCTCCCTTCCTCTCTCCCAAGTCCTTGCCTTCTGTGTCCAAAAACACATTCCCTCCCCCACCTCAGCATCTCTTTCCCAAGTCCATGCCTTCTGTGTCCAAAAACACATTCCCTCCCCCACCTCAGCATCTCTTTCCCAAGTCCATGCCTTCTGTGTCCAAAAACCCATTCCCTCCCCCACCTCAGCATCTCTTTCCCTCCCTTCCTCTCTCCCAAGTCCATGCCTTCTGTGTCCAAAAACCCATTCCCTCCCCCACCTCAGCATCTCTTTCCCTCCCTTCCTCTCTCCCAAGTCCATGCCTTCTGTGTCCAAAAACACATTCCCTCCCCCACCTCAGCATCTATTTCCCTCCCTTCCTCTCTCCCAAGTTCATGCCTTGTGTCCAAAAACCCATTCCCTCCCCCACCTCAGCATCTATTTCCCTCCCTTCCTCTCTCCCAAGTCCATGCCTTCTGTGTCCAAAAACCCATTCCCTCCCCCACCTCAGCATCTCTTTCCCTCCCTTCCTCTCTCCCAAGTTCATGCCTTCTGTGTGCAAAAACCCATTCCCTCCCCCACCTCAGCATCTCTTTCCCTCCTTTCCTCTCTCCCAAGTTCATGCTTTCTGTGTCCAAAAACCCATTCCCTCCCCCACCTCAGAATCTCTTTCCCTCCTTTCCTCTCTCCCAAGTTCATGCTTTCTGTGTCCAAAAACCCATTCCATCCCCCACCTCAGCATCTCTTTCCCTCCCTTCCTCTCTCCCAAGTTCATGCCTTCTGTGTCCAAAAACCCATTCCCTCCCCCACCTCAGCCTTTTCCTCCCTTCCTCTCTCCCAAGTCCATGCCTTCTGTGTGGAAAAACCCATTCCCTCCCCCACCTCAGCATCTTTCCCTCCTTTTCTCTCTCCCAAGTTCATGCTTTCTGTGTCCAAAAACCCATTCCCTCCCCCACCTCAGCATCTCTTTCCCTCCCTTCCTTTCTCCCAAGTTCATGCCTTGTGTCCAAAACGCACTCCCTCCCCCTTTTGTGTTTCCCGTTTGTCTCCCAGCCCATCTTAGCAACTTTCTCAGCAAAATGTAGCTCGAGCTGCGTAGGCTTGTCTTCTATTTCCTGTCTGTCCCGCTGCGCACACATAGCCGACCAGAAGTCTTCCCCGACGTCAGCGCTGACGTCGGAGGGCGGGCTTTGCTTAAGCCCTCCCTCCGACGTCAGCGCTGACGTCGGGGAAGATTTCCGATCGGCTGTGTGAGCGGCAGGGCAGTCGGAGTAGAAGACGAGCCTCGCGGCTCGAGTTATATTTAACCCCGCGGGTCCCCCATCGTCCTAGTCAGCTCTCTCTCCTGTGCACCCCCTGGTAGTACTGCCCTGATGGCGGCCTTGCGCATGCCAGCTGCAAGGCCTTCGCGTGCCACAGTTGGCACGCGTGCCAGAGGTTCGCCATCGCTGCCCTAGCCCCTAAAGAATAAGGACGCTGAGAAAGAGCTCCCACATGAACCCTTGAGAAAGCCCATTTTGAGCGAAACGGGTCCCGTCAGGGCATGCTAGAGACGCTGCATTAAAAGGATAAGTAAAAAAGAAACCTTTACTGTTGTATAGTCTTTATTTATTTTCAAAAGTATGATAGAAAGTCAAGCAACAGTAATTAAATATACAATACAATATTAGGAGGCTATGAAGAGAGCCAAAAGTGGATTTACACATATTTTGATGTGAATGACATTGAAGGCTTTTGCCATCCTGTGATTGAACCCAAAATAGTGAGGTGTTCATCTGTTGTGGTTGTTTCCAATTTGCCTCACTACTTAATCTTCAACATACTTTTAGAGTTGGCACTGACATCCCATTTTCTTGCTGACGTCAAGCCCTTTTTTCACACTGTTTTGTTTGTCTATCATCATGAAATCGGTGCTGTTATTTTGTTTCCTTACTTCTTTCTAAACTTTTTTGCTCATTATTCTGCCATGTATGACACAAGGACAGATGTAATAGGTTTAGTTTGAAGCAAAGTTGAACTCAATTTTTTATTTCACCTCTGTAGCGTCTTTGACTTCAAAACTGTCCTGTAATTGCAAGTTTGCTGCTCTGGTGGACCTTGGAAATAGTGCCGCTCCCACTTTCCTCCACTAACTCTTTGTAACCTTTTCTTAATCAGTAGGGATGTGCGGTTTGTTCCCAATGAAATGGGAAATGGCAATGATATATCCCATGACTTGGCATATTGCTATCAATAATAATAATAATAATAATACTAACAGTTTATATACCGCAATACCGTTAAGTTCTATGCGGTTTACAGAAGATTAGTGGGGTACAAGTTGAGTTGACGTACAAGTTGAGTTAACTTAAGGGATGTGGGAACAATGGGGAGAAAGGGCAAGAGAGGGGAAGGAGGGAAGTGGGTCAGCTGTCTAGGTATTTCAGGAATAGGTGAGTTTTGAGGCGTTTCCTGAATACCTCATAAGTGGTGGGCAATAGGAGTTGTTCTAGGTCTTTACCCCATAGAGCAGCCTGATGTGAGAGAAGATGCTCATGGTGTTTTTTTAGTTTGCATCCTCTAACCGGGGGAGAAACGAAGTGCGAGTGGGAGCTTCTCTTGTGTTTGTTGGCTGAGAAGGAGAATAGGTCAGTGATGTATTTAGGAGTTAGACCGTAGAAAACTTTAAAACAGAGGCAGGCAAACTTAAACTTTACACGAGCTTCCATCGGCAGCCAGTGTAGCTGTTTGAAGTATGGCGTCACGTGATCGAACTTCTTTAGACCGAAGATTAGTCTGACCGCAGTGTTTTGCATTAGTTGTAATCGTCGCATATTCTTTTGGGGGATTGCTAAGTAGGCGATGTTACAGTAGTCGAGTTGACTTAATACAAGGGATTGTACCAAGATTCTGAAGGCAGAGTTATCAAAGTATGCTTTAATGGATTTAAGTTTCCAGAGGGTGAAAAAACTCTTTTTGATTAGGGAGTCCACCTGATCTTTCATGGTGAGGCATTGGTCCAGAGTTACACCCAGTATTTTAATGGTGGGCTGTATGGGGTAGTTATGTTTGTTGATGTCTAGTGGGGTTTTGGTGTCAAGAGGGCGCGGTGAAGCGACAAAGAATTTTGTCTTCTCAGTATTGAGCTTGAGTTTGAAGTCTGTCATCCAATGTTCCATCAAGTTTATGGCTTCTGATGCTTTTGGAATTGTTTCCGAGATGGAGTTGGCAAATGGGATAATAATTGTGAAGTCATCAGCGTAACTGAATAATTTTATCCCCAGCTGGGTTAATTGAACGCTCAGTGAGGTCATATAGATATTGAAAAGCAGAGGGGATAGTGGGGACCCTTGCGGAATGCCAGATGGGTTGCTCCAGGTGTTGGAGAGATCATTGTTGAAGCGAACCTGATAGGTTCGGGACGAAAGGAAACCATGAAACCAGTTTAGCACTTCACCTCTGATGCCAATAGCGTCTAGACACTGTAGCAATTTCGCATGGTCTACAAGGTCAAAGGCAGAGCTCATGTCGAATTGCATGATCAGGGCACTGAGGCCTTTGCTTAAAAATAGGTGCAAGTAATCTAAGATGGCCGCAATTACCATTTCTGTGCTGAAAAGCGGTCTAAAGCCGGATTGAGTCTCATGAAGGAGTGAGAACTGGTCTAGATATTCCATTAATTGGGAGTGTACCAGCCCCTCCATGATCTTTACAAAGAGTGGTATGGAAGCAATTGGTCTGTAGTTGGAAACTAGGACTGACGATTCTTTGCTATTTTTTAGGATAGGGGTTATTATTATGTGGCCTTTGTTGGTGAGGAATTTTCCGTTTTTCGAGTTATGGGCTAAGTAGTGCAGTAGAGAGAGTTTAAATTCAAGTGGTGCCACTTTCATGATTTCCGGGGGACATGAGTCCAGGAAGCAGTATGATTTGGAGTATTTGTTGTATAATTTGGTATAGTTATTCCAATCTATGTCTTGAAATGAATCCCAGAATATGTCTGCAGGGGTTTCATTTCCCTGTGTGTTAGCTATATGGTGTTCATTAGGTTCTTCTGTTGGGCAATTGTTTCTTAGTTTTTTAATTTTTGAGTCAAAGTGCAGGGCTAGGTCGTTCGCCAAGGGTAATTTAAAGTTATGTGTGGGTAGAGTGTAGCGGGTGGTGTCAAATAGGTTAGTAACCAGATTGAAACAAATGAAACAAGCAGAAAAAAGCAAACCCACGGAGATTTGTGTTGTATCATTTGCCAAAAATAGTGCACATTCTTCACGGTGCACACTATAGCCCCAATTTTATTAATGACACCTAAAATTTAGGCACCAAGTAGTGTGGCACATAAGAGCAATTCTATAAAAGCTAGATGCACTTATAGACAGTGGTGTAGTAAGGGGGTGCAGACCACCCTGGGTGCCAAGTCAGTGGGAGCCCTGGCACTTCTCCACCCCACCCTGCCATACCATGTTGAAGGAACGGGTCCTTGATAAGGCCAATAGTTTGACTCCTCTGCATTGGGATGCCTATGAGATTTAATTTTATCAAGATATTATGGTGACTACATTAAAGCATTGAGGGGAGTTACATCCCTGTGAGACCAAGCCATTAAATATCGATGGAAACGCCTGTTCACATTGCTTTTTAATCTTAATGGCAAGCTACAATGGGTTCACGCAGTGGAAGAAGCCCAGGTGTTTTTTGCCCACTAATAAGTCTTTGGACCAAGCAAAGACTCAGTCAATTCTTCCTAAGATTCAAGCGCAACCAAAATGGCAGAGTCTTGAAAGGAAGGGGATGCTTATAAAGGCAGACTTCAGATCGTCAATTGCCACAAAGCTCCTTCATTGGACATGGTAAAGATCAAGATCCTTGAGCTTGGGATGCTTTTGATTTCTCCTCTCTTGGTCCTCACATTTGTTGGATGTCCTGCATTATAGTGGACTTTGTGTTTAGTGTGACGGTTGAATGTGTGGTTACTTCTAGTTTGCAAAGATTCCTTGGCTCCTCTGGGTCCCCCCCCCCCCCTTTTCTTATCTTTCCAGCTTATTCCACATGGTGGGAGGCATGACCTTGCTTAATTGTCTTATAATAGTCTATATCACACCTTGTACTTGGTTGGATCATGCTTCCCTTATTTTAAATTTTCTTCCTTATACCTTGAAAGCTGGTATTCAATATTGGAAATTTCAGGAAGTATTGTTGCAAGAACCGAACAAATAGAACATATTACCAGTTATATACAACAATATTTGGAGATTAATGATACTTTTATTTATTCAACTTTCTATACAATTCTCCCAATGGAGCTCAGAATGGTTTAAGAACATAAGAATTGCTGCTGCTGGGTCAGACCAGTGGTGCATCGTGCCCAGCAGTCTGCTCATGCGGTGGCCCCAAGTCAAAGACCAGTGCTCTAAATGAGTCTAGCCTCACCTGCGTATGTTCCAGTTTAGCAGGAACTTGTCCAATTTTGTCTTGAATCCCTGGAGGGTGTTTTCCCCTATAACAGACTCTGGAAGAGCGTTCCAGTTTTCTACCACTCTCTGGGTGAAGAAGAACTTCCTTACATTTGTACGGAATCTATCCCCTTTCAACTTTAGAGAGTGCCCTCTCGTTCTCCCTACCTTGGAGAGGCTGAACAATTTGTCTTTATCTGTTAAGTCTATTCCCTTCAGTATTTTGAATGTTTCAATCATGTCCCCTCTCAGTCTCCTCTTTTCAAGGGAGAAGAGGCCCAGTTTCTCCAATCTCTCACTGTACGGCAACTCCTCCAGCCCCTTAACCATTTTAGTCACTCTTCTCTGGACCCTTTCGAGTAGTACCGTGTCCTTATTCATATATGGCGACCAGTGCTGGATGCAGTACTCCAGGTGAGGGCACACCATGGCCTGGTACAGTGGCATGATAACCTTCTCCGATCTGTTTGTGATCCCCTTCTTTATCATTCCTAGCATTCTGTTCGCCCTCTTCACCGCTGCCGCACATTGCGCGGATGGCTTCATCAACTTGTTGATCAGAACTCCCAAGTCTCTTTCCTGGGAGGTCTCTCCAAGTACCGCCCCGGACATCCTGTATTCGTGCATGAGATTTTTGTTACCAACATCATTGCTTTACACTTATCCATGTTGAACCTAATTTGCCATGTCGATACCCATTTCTCAAGCTTGATTATGTCACGTTGCAGATCTTCGCAATCCCCCTGTGTCTTTACTACTCTAAATTTGCAGACGATATGAAGTTATTCAATCACCTCACTCGTCATACCAATTTTCAGATCGTTTATAAAGATGTTGGAGAGCATGGGTCCAAGCACCAAGCCCTGAGGCACCCCACTGGAGACGGCCTTCCAGTCCGAGTATTGTCCATTTACCCCCACTCTCTGTTTCCTATGCTTCAGCCAGTTTTTAATCCACGTGAGTATTTCACCCTCTATTTCATGGCTCTCAATTTTCCGAAGTAGTCGTTCATGTGGAACCTTGTCTAACGCCTTCTGGAAATCCAGATATACAATGTCAACTGGGTCGCCCTTGTCTATCTGCCTGTTTACTCCCTCGAAGAAGTGCAGCAAATTCGTCAAACAAATTGCATGAATTTATTCAGATACTCAAGCATTTTCCCAAGGTTACTTCTGCAACATTATAGGAAGGATTGAAAACAACCATTCAGGTCAGATCATAGCATTGCAGTACTTTCAGAAGAAAAAGAGAGGGTGTCAGGAAAAAAAAAACATTTGAGGGATAAACTGCTGACTCTTTCCCTTGTTGTTTGCTTTCTTGATAGAACCTTTTGCTCAACTTTTTTGAACACATTTAGGAATACAAGGGATTTTGTGCGGTGATGAGGCATAAGACTACACTTTTTGCTGATGATGTTCTGTTGTGCAGGATTTGTTAACATCAATCTTTAGCACATTTGGTGCAGATCTTACAACAATAAGGGAGGTGTTGGGGGTTTAATATGGAGAAATCTGAAATTCAAAGAAAACTGAGAAGACAACCAGTATCTCCACTGGGGTAAAGATCTTAGAAATCTGTCCTGCACCAGTCTTACTTCCTAACTACAGGAGTTGCCATTGAAGCCTAAACCTTCCTTGATTCTGCTTTATCTTTTGCCATTTGACCATAGAAGTAAGCTCAGCCCCGGATGCCAGCCCTAAAGGGGGGTGTACAGCCGGCTGGGTCCGAAACATCCTGCACTGCTCTAAACGACACATGCATGTCAGCGTGGCTGCCGTATTTATTCCGAAGCAGAGTCGGCAACCGCGCTGAAGTGCAGGAAGGTCCCTCGATGACTGCTTCTGCCACCTCTGCTCTGGAAGACGTAAGTGATGTCTGAGGGGGTGGACTGATAGCCGCAGTCATCATGGGACCTTGCCGCAACTCCCTATGTCTGCTGGCCCACCCCTTCCGATATCACTTACTCTTCCGGAGCAGAGGCAGCAGAAGCAGCCATCGCGGTTTGGAGGGAGAGAGGAGCATAGAAGGGTGGTGAAGGGAGAGAAAGGGCGTCGGGGTGGTATGGAAAGGTGGTGGAGGGAGAGAAAGGGGGATCAGAGTGGTATGGAAGAGTGGTGGAGGGAGAGAAAGGGGGTAGATTCTGATGGAATTCGTGTTCAGGGAAAGAGGAGAGAGAGACATAAGGGGGAAGGATACTGGATGGAATTGGGTTGGAGGGAAAGAAAGAGGGCAGATACTGATAGAAGTGGGGTTCAGGGAAAGAAGAGAGAGACATAAGGGGGAAGGATACTGGATGGAATTAGGTTGAAGGAAAAGAAAGGGGCAGATGCTCATGGAATTGGTGTTCAGGGAAAGGATATTGGATGGAATTGGGTTGGAGGGAAAGAAAGGGGGCAGATGCTGATGGAAGTGGAGAGGAAGGGAGAGAAGAGAGTAAAATTGGCAGACCATGGAGGTGTGAGAGAGGGAAGGGAAAAAGATGGATGCCAGACCATTGGGGGTGAAGGGAGAAATGGAAGGGGGAGGCATAAAGTTTCTGGAAGGGGAGAAGATGCCATATAGAAGGGGCAGAGAGAAGGTAGACAGTGGATGAAAGGAAGAGAGTGACAAGAAGATGAGGAAAGCAGAAACCAGGGAAGACAATTATTTACTTTTTTGCTTTAGGGGAGATGCATCGCTGTTACTGTGGTGTTGCATTGCAGCTTCTTGGTGGTTCAATTTAACCTTTGTTTACATATTTCTATTTTATTCCCCCTTTTACAAAACTGTAGAGCGTTTTTTAGCGCCGGCTGTGGTGGTAACAGCTCTGATGGTCAGAATTCTATGAGAGTCTGAGCTGTTACCACCGTGGCTAAACCACACTACACTTTTGTAAAAGGGGGAGGGGTTAGTTTGTGATGACATATTCCATACTAGGCGAAGGTGTTTTCTGTGTTCTGTGTGTTCCAAAGACATAGTTTTCTGTTAGGATTGACTGTGCAGGATTGATCTGTACTAGTCTGGCTTGTTTAGTTTTACAATGAGCGTATTGATGTTGTATTGTTCACTGCAGTATGTAAGATGCTGACGTTTCCTAGGTACACTCTTGTGTGATGTGTGGATTGTTACAAAAAATCATGTTTTTCCATACAGATGGAGGGGGGTCATAAATTGATGGGCCCCGGGTGTCACATATGCTAAGTACCTATAAACAACTCAGATATATTGAAAACCAATGTATGTATAAACAACTCTTCCAATAGGAGACTGGTATGGTCATGAGATGTTATAGTAAATTTACTGCAGAAGCAATGAGAAACCAATATCAGTTCTTTATTGCTCAAAAAGAAGGAAAACGCCTCAGAAAGGGCCCTCCCACCTCCACAATGGTGGATCTAAAGGTGGTTAAGCGGTAACCTCATAGGCAAAACCTTCTTGCAAAAGTGAGCAATTAAATCAAAAACTGTGCTTCACATAAATGCTGAATTAAAGATAGAGGCAAAAAACCACTTATCTTAGAGCTGATCGGCACACCGACGGAGGCCAGCGTTTCACCGACAGACTACATCAGGGTGTGACCCGACCGATCAGTCTAATCAAGAGCGAGTACCAACGCTTCAAAAAGTCCAAAAAATGGCTCCCCTGGGGCGGCCTCTCCTATGCATATGATATCTTCATTCTCTCTATTGCCAAAGAATCCTTCAATAACACTCTAAACTACTTGAATAAATGCTATCAATGACCTATGTGCATGGACAATGAGAAACTTCCTCAAACTAAACAAATCAAAAACAATAGCTCCCTACCTAGTACAGAACTAGAACTGTCCATCCAAGTTTTCTCTATAGATCATTTTGTGAATCATGCAGGTTATTTGCCCAAATTACTAATTATGAAAGAGTGGCTTGAGTCACTCTCAAAGTCCACTGAAATAAAGAGGTTAAACAACACTGGGCTCCTTTTATGAAGGTGCGCTAGTGTTTTTAGCGCACAAACCAGATTGGCGCCAAAAAAACTACCGCCTGCTCAAGAGGAGTTGGTAGCGGCTAGCGCGTGTGGCATTTTAGCGCACTGTTCACTTGTTAAGGCCCTAACGGGCCTTCGTAAAAGGAGCCCACTATTTTTCAGTTATGGAAAAGCAAAAAGTTTTCCATATGTGCCAGGCGTAATCGCAGCACTGAGTCTTTTGTCAAGGATCCTTACTTTCTCCCTTACTTTATATCTTGTACCACTAACAAAACTGTTAGAAAGCTATAGTATAAGCTTTCATTTTTTGCTGACAATACTTAATTGGTCATCTTTATGAAACATGACCAATAAGAAGTGATTTCTGATCTCAACCATATATTGTGATACATAAGTAGCTTTGTGATCATGACTTGATTTGAATATAGACAAATCTTCAGTAATGTGGTTATCGCATAAATCTAATCCATTTACAGTGAAGCCAATGTTTCAGGGTGAATTGATTTCATTTGTTGATATTGTTACTGTAGGATTCCATTGTGGCAATCGATTAAGATTCAATTTGCAAATTGGAAATGTAGTTAAATCATGTTTTCAATTACCGATGATACAGCAGTTAAAACAGCTTTTAAGTAAATCTGATTTGATAAAGGTTGTGCACGCCCTGATAGCCAGCAGATTGGATTATTGTAACTCGCTTTTTCATGGCTTAACTCAGGTTAGCCTGAAAAGACTACAACTGGTTCAAAATACAGTACAGTGCAGTGGCACATTTGATATCTGGAAAGACTGTCCACATTTCCCCTGTCTTGAATGAGTTGCAGTGGCTACTGTACCTATTTCAGCAAAAATTACTCCCAAATTAATGTTGTGCTTGGGTCATCGTTACCACTGATTTATGAAGCCGTAATTTGGATCACAATAAAAGCCGACGTTTCTTAATAATGACAGGAATAGCCATCCAGATGATAACATGTAACTGGAAGAGTTATGGATCGACTTAATTACACTTTCTGGTGGGCACACTTATGTTCTAGTTACAAGTATGAAAGAATGAACGCGGATTGTTTGGGATATAGTAACGCATTCAAAATGGTGTGGAGCCCATTGACTGCATTCATTGAGTCACAATAACTGTCTTGTATCTTTCCTTTTATCTGATTTTCTTATACATCCAGAGTGGGTGGGTGGGGGAGGGCAATGTATTGTTTGCTATACTTAATTTATCTATACTATTGAAATTAATATGTACTTCTACTTTATTAATTATGGGGAGGAGGTGGGAGAAAATGATTGTTTTCAAATTATTTATGTATGTAAAATGCGTTTTGTGAAATGTTTGTTTAAATTCATTGTATTGCATTGTTAATATTTGAAAATTAATAAAGATTTATACAAAAAAATTACTCCCAAAATACAATGCTTTTTAAATTAATGTTCCTAAAAATATATTTCAGATACTGTATAACACTTCAACAAGTGCTTTAGCACTCATCACATTCATCTCAATACTCTTTTCTAACTTCCTCCATTAACTTCAGTTAGATTGACTTCAAAGAGAAAACTTGCTTTTTGTTATGATGGACCTTTTTGTGGAAAACTTTACTGATAGTTCTTAATAGTGCTGATTTTTATGTTGACTTTCATAAAGCTTTAAACACATAACTTTTCATGAATACCTTTGGAAGTTCTTAAATATTATAAAGATTATTTTTTCTAATTTTTTTTCTTTTTTTTTTTGTATATCTTTATTGAATTTTCGAACTACAATTGTGCAACAAGTAATTCATATACATACAATCTATATCAGGGCTGCCCAAGTCCGGTCCTCGAGATCTACTGGCAGGCCAGGTTTTCAGGATATCCACAGTGAACATGCATGAGAGAGATTTGCATACCAAGAAGGCAGTGCAGGCAAATCTCTCTCATGCATATTCATTGTGGGTATCCTGAAAACATGGCCTACCAGTAGATCTCGAGGACCGGATTTGGGCAGCCCTGGTCTATATAATAAAATGCTAAGTACGCATGCGCACTCTTACCGCATGCTTCCCTGATCCCTGATCTGTTGGGCTGTGGTGGCAAGAGTGCGCATGCGCTACCCCAGGACGGAGAGCAGCTGCATCGCCGGAGACTTCTCGCCCGCGAACTCCGCTCACCAGTGCTGGGCAAACTCCTCCGGGTCCCACATGCCGCTCCGCGTTGGGCACAGGCAGATGGGAATCCCTACACCTGCACCGGCTGCTTCGACACCCGCCAAAAAATTTTCTCTCTCTCTCTTGGCGCCTGCAGACCGCGGAGGCTGTCGGTGCCTGCATGCTGTGGCGGCTTGAGGCGGCTATCGGTGGATGAATGGAGTTAACGGTTGCTAGGGGTGAGAGAAACTGATACCCAGGCACAATGATTGATTGTTCTTTCATCTAGGTAGAAGTTTGTGTAGATGAGAAATTGCTCAGGAATTAAAAACAAACAAACATGGTTCTGTGAATGTTAATACAAACGGACTCGGATTCTGTGCAAATACCTAACAAATTCTGGAGAATACTTAGACAGATGCTCAGGTTCTCCGCTGGGACAGGGGAAGAGGTGCTGATGGACATGGGGGGAAGAAAAAGGAAGGGAGGCCTACTGCTGGACGGGGGAAGAGGTGCTGATGGACAGGGGGGGAATAAAAAGGAAGGGAGGCCTACTGCTGGACAGGGGGTGCAGGAAAGAGGTGCTGCTTGACAGGGGGGGGTAAAAAAAGGGAGAAGGGTTTCTGCTGGATAAGGGGAGCAGTGAAGGGGTAGTGGTGGACACAGGGGAGAAAAAAGGAAGGGAGAATGGACAGGGGGAGCAGGCAAGGGGTGGTGGTGGACAGCTGAGGAAAAAGAAAGACAGAAATACAGAAACAGGCTAAGGATAGAGAGAGAAAGAAATAAAGACAGACACACACACATATATTCTAGCACCCGTTAATGTAACGGGCTATAAGACTAGTATTACAATAAAAGCACAATAAACTTTCAGGCATTAATATACAATAATATTTTCCCCCACCCTCCCACCTAATATTCAAATAAAATAAAAAAAAACTTTCAAGAAACTATCCATATATTCCCTGAATCAAATTCCAATGTAACTCCCTTCCCTCTTCCCCCACCCACCCTGGATGTGTATGTTTACAGGTCAAATGAAATAAAATCAGTTAACATTCCTTACAAAATTTAGCCAATGGCTCCCAAGCATCCATAAAATTCCTGTAACGGCCCTGTATTGTAAATAAGTTTGTATACAATTATGATTCTATAGTGTTTATTGTAAACTGCTTAAAACTATCTCATGTTAAGTGGTATTTCATACTAATAAATTAAATCAATCAAATCAACAATTGCCAGCAATGGTCTGTACGCGTAAATTATATCAAAATCATTCAGACGGGCATTTTCAATATGACATTTAAATCTGAAGTTAGATGTCACCCGGAGATACCCAAAATCTAACAACAATAATTTTTTAAAAACACACAAACCTAAAATGTATAGCATATTTTGGAAATTAATGCCAAAATATAAGATAAATGCCAGCAAATAATCTCCAAAAGGCAGCAACAAAAAAAGAATCCAACGGGACTGCAGTAAAACAACAAGTCGAAAAACAAAACTGCAGTGATGCCAAGTCTTTAGCAGACAAACATAAAAATATCATGAAACAGTTTGTATCCAAAAGGACAGATAAAGGCCGGACCTGACACGGTCCGTGTTTTGAAGAAACACTCCTTCTTCAGGGATCCTAATCTGTAATATGTCAATGCAAGAAAACCTGATGGATAACTGGATAAAAACTGGAAACAGTAGTGAATAGCTGAACAGACGTAAGGGCTCCTACGTGGTGCAGGGCAAAAAGTGCAAATCAGCTCCTACAGACAGTATTACTGTTCTCTCAGGGTTTATTACTGTTCACTGATAAATGTCACCATGCATCAAGAGAGATGGATAGAGACAGAGAGCGGGAGGGAGTTAGAGATAGAGGCAGGAAAGAGAGGAACAAGAGATAAAATCATGTCCATCAAGAGGGAACAAAATTACTCCCTCTGGGAGATTAAGTCCCTGGCACTCATGTGCCTCCACTATAGGAGGCACATATTTAAATAACACCACCACCTTCCCCTTCCTCAATGTGTCCATGAGGGCATGGAGAGCTATCAGGAGCAGCCTACACAAGTGAGTGTGAAACTGTGACCTCAAGGATCACAGTAATGCTCATGTTCAATCGCCAGACACAGGCAAGGGTGTGGCTCCAATACAGAAAAGCTCATGTCCTAACAAAGGAAAAAATATCACTGTGCATAGCACAGTCCACAGAATAAGGCATGAGGAGCTCAAAGGGATGTCCCATCTATGCCCTATTAACATGAGGAGTTCCACAGATATAAGACCCTCTTCCCTCCCTTCCTGCCCCACACCTACATAGCCAGAGTAATCTTGGGGCCATCTCACTAAAGTACAGTAAGCCACCCTAAACCACACCTGTGTATCCCCTGTGATTATCCCCACCTACCCCCAACAGTGCAAACGCTCCATACAGAGGCTACCATGCCACTCTCGAGCCCCAGGCTCACCACAGCTCATAATCCACCTGGGCTATGTTAGCCATTCCCCCACCCTCAACTCTTCCTGCAAGTAACACATTTCAATCTGTCCTAGTCCATGTGAGGAGCATTGCACAGTCACTTTAATATTATTCTTAACATATAATGCCACTCCTCCACATTTTTTTACCTACCCTATCTCTCTTGAATAGATTATAGCCATACCTCTGTGACTGCCACTAAATCCAATTCAGCTTCTAAATTCAGGCTCCAAATAGGCTGGTGCTATTAAAAAGAAGGCTGAATGACTAGTGGACTTGTAATATGCTATGGCGGGGGAGGAGGTGGAGGATTAACCAATTTGCATCTAAGGAGAATAAGACAGGATCAAATGTGAAAGATAAGATGGTGTACCTTGGTGAAGGGCTTTGTGGGCTAGGTATAAGAGCCTCTAGATATAGAAATTTGTGTCCCATACCATGGGTGTTGGTATACAAAGCTTTCCAGCTATCACCCTTTTGTCTTATTTCAATAACAGTATTTGTCTTATATTCCTGAGAGCTATTAATTACCTTGGGGGCATTTTAAATCCATCCCCAGTAAATTTAGTTTAAAAACTCCTCAGCACATTAGCCATTCTGTTATTTTGATAGTTGGACACCATCTTTGCTGAGCAGGTCTAAGAAACCAATGTGCTCATGTTGACACCATCCATGCATTCAGCTTCAGCTCCAGGATATGCGTTTCTCTCATTTGACCTTTACCCATGACAGGAAAGTTCACAAGAATACCGCCTGTGCACAGAATTGCTTTACCTTCTGTCCCACAGCCATGAAGTCACTTTTGATTCGTTCAGTGGGATGCCTAGCAGTATCATTTGTGCCAACATGGATGAACAGTCTAAGATAACGGTCCTTAGGCTTGATGAGTCTCGGCAAATGTCCGTTACATCTTGAATTTTTGAACCGGGCAGACCTCCCTTGACATATAATGTGTGATCCGCAGATGGGCACTTCTGTACCTCTCGGAAGGGAATCGCCAACCACCACTACCTTTCACTTCTTATTGGCTACTGCTCCAGCAGCTTTGTGAATTTTGAGCTCTGTTTCCTCCTGTTCTTGGAATATTTTGATGTAGGCGCCTACTCCAAGGCACCTACCAGAAAGTAGGTGTGGTTAGAGGCAGATCATGGGTGTGTTTGGCGAAGAAAATCTTGACATACATAGGATGCACCTGAGGTTAGGATGCCTACCGGTGCCTAAATCCACTTTAGGTGTCGCTAGACGCGATTATATAAACACAACCTAGCATAAGAGTGACATGTGCTAAGCGCTTTACATTCCTTGGTGTCTGTTTTAGGCATAATTTATAGAAATAGGCCCTTTGTGCTCTCATGTTAATTATAAAACAATTATCTTGTGCTCTTTAAAAAAAAAAAAAAAATCCTTGCAAACTGCCATGATTCTAGCATGTTTTAGTAGAAGGGCCCCTTAAGGGCCTAATCTAATCTAATCTAATCTTTGATTTATATACCGGGTCATCTCCCAGTGGAGCTCGACTTGGTTCACATTTAATTAAGACTAGAGTACATAGCAGAAAATATAAGAGAAGGAAGAACTAATTAACTAAATTACATAAGAAAAATAACTATATTATCATTTAGTTGAGGCTGTAGTTAAACCATTTAAAAATTGAGAAAACAAAGTTTTCAGGAATTTACGGAATAATTGCATCTGGCCTAAAAGCCTAATGGAGTTAGGAAGTTCATTCCAGATCTCTACAAACTTGAAAACATAAGATTGACTGAACTTCCCAGCAGATTTAATTCCCTTAAAGGAATGGAAGGCTAACTTATATCTTTGTGTGTTTCACAAGTGGCAAAGTCTAAGGGTATTCCAACATAAGGGGAAGATTGAAGAGAAGCTTGAAGATTATGCATGCACATTTAAACTGGATCCTAAAGCGAACTGGGAGCCAGTGAAGCTTTATCAACAAAGGGGAAACATGATTGTACTTTCGTTTCCCAAAAAGGTATCACAAAGAGGCATTCTTAGTGCCAAGTCTATAATGACAATGGGGATGAAAAGCACCCAAATACTGGCTTTCACCCTAACTATAAAGTATCCCCAAAAGACAACTACTTATCATCCCTGATATTGAAAAGGGTGCACTAATCTCAGTGCTTCTAAGTCCAGACCCCTGATAATCATATACACTTTAGATGACCTGAAAAGTTATGACCTTGCTTTCTCTACCATCTTCTGCTTTGACTTAGGCTATCTTTTGAAGTAAAGTTGGATAGGAAAATTAAGGAATACTTTGTTTACTATCTGGCTTGTTCCAGTGTTCTGGCACTGATTTTGATGTCAAGACAGGTAGTTGTGCAGCCAGTCCTCGAGACCTATGCTCTGCCGTATTTCATTAAAACTAGAGCCCTAAAAGGCTTCAGAATTGATAACAATCGTCCCAATGTCAATATTTAATTGCATCAGGGAGGAAGATTCCCTGGTACAGCAGTCAATATTTAGGTCAGTATATCAGCAGTCTACTCTTACTGGAGGGGAGGGGGGGGTCCAGACTTCAATATGTCATTGTTTAGAAAAGGACTCCTTATGCACAGTTGATTTGATCAAATGTCCTATGAACTCTTTTTGAGATTTGGAATCCAACTCTGTCCCACCTAACACTCATTTTGCTTTCATTTCCAAGTTCCATTTATTAACAAAAGAAAGAACAAGGCTTTTGGACACTAGAAACAATTTTGGTGTCTGCTCAGTGGCAGAACCTCTTCTGTTTATAGGAGTCTCACTTGTGAGCCATAGGCGTCGTACTCATCCTTGGAGAAAACCTAGTTTCTTACATGTAGCACATGGACTCCAGAATTCAAATCCTCACATACTTTCCCACTTCTTAAAGGTGGTGCCTTCTGAAATAAACTATTTAATAATAAGGCTGAGTTGTTATTTGCAACAGTATGTTACAGTATCCTATGTCATAGTAAATGTTTTGGGTTTTTTTTGTTTGTTTGCCGTTAACATAGTAACATAGTAGATGACGGCAGATAAAGACCCAAATGGTCCATCCAGTCTGCCCTTCCTGATTCGATTTAAATTTTTTCTTCTTAGCTATTTCAGGGCAAGAACCCAAAGCTCTACCCAGTACTGTGCTTGGGTTCCGACTGCTGAAATCTCCGTCAAAACTCACTCCAGCCCATCTAGAGTGAGTTTGGATAGAGATTTTGGCAGTTGGAACCCAAGCACAGTACCGGGTAGAGCTTTGGATTCTTGCCCAGAAATAGCAAGTGTGCAAAGAGGAGACAACGCGTAACAATATTGCTCCTGAAATAACATTGGCCACAAATCCAAAATAAACCTAAAATTCCCATAAATAACATGGGAAATGACACAAAATTACTACTACTAGATGTATACACTATTGACTCAACTCTGTAAATCAGGGTGGCCCAAGTCCGGTCCTCGAGATCTACTGGCAGGCCAGGTTTTCCGGATATCTGTAATGAATATGCATGAGAGAGATTTGCCTGCACTGCCTTCTTGGTATGCAAATCTCTCTCTTGGGCGTTCATTGTGGATATCCAGAAAACCTGGCCTGCCAGTAGATCTCGAGGACCGGACTTGGGCCGCCCTGCTGTAAATGATGTCCGCATTAGTGCACCAAAGAAAATGTGCACTAAGGCCCAGATTCTGTAAACGATGCCTACCGTTAGGAGCATAGATCCGCACAACCAGGTGCCTAACGATAATTTGAAAAGCGTAATCAGCACTTCATAATTCCCTTGAATTAAAATTAATTGGATGGTAAGCACCTAGCTCAGTAGTTGCCTAACACTTGCAGGTAGGTGCCTAGTCCAAGGCGCCTACCAGAAAGTGGGCATGATTAGGGACAGATCATGGGTGCGTTTTTCATGTAGGCCAGGCTATCAAAGTCCCTCCTCGAGGGCCACAATCCAGTCAGGATTTCCTCAATGACTATTCATGAGATCTATTTGCATGCACTGCTTTCATTGTATGCTAATAGATCTCATGCATATTCATTGGGGAAATCCTGAAAACCCGACTGGATTGCGGCCCTCGAGGAGGGATTTTGACACCCCTGATGTAGGTGAATGTTTTGGACTTAGGGTTCCTTTTATCAAGGCACGCTACGGGGGCTAGCGCATCGGACATTTCATCACGCACTAACCCCCGCGGCAGCCTAAAATCCTAACACCTCGGTAATGGAGGTGTTAGGTACTAGCACGGCAGGTGGTGTAACGCGCGGTATTCCACGCGTTAAACTGCTACCGTGCCTTTGTAAAAGGACCCCTTAGGTGCTGGTATTTAGGCCAAGAAAACCATGGCATAAATATGGTGCACCTAAGATTAGGGCCCCTACCGGAGCCTAAGTCCACTTTAGGCACAACTAGGTGTAATTTTATAAATGACGCCTAACTTAAGATTGACATATTCTAAGTGTCACATTCCTAGGTACCCATGGGTTAGGCGCTGTCTATAGAATCAGACCCTAAGTGCTATTCTATAAATGGTGTTCAAAGTTGGGCATCGGGATTTGTGCCCAACTAAACCCTAGTGTAAATCCCATGCCTTAAATTATGTGGGAATCCCCTAAATTCTAAAACACTGCATGCAAATCCTAAAAAAATGCCCCTGATCCACCCTTTCCCCTCCCAAGGACATGTCCCCTTTTTTTGGATCTATGCAGAAAACTTTACACGCATATCTTTATAGAATAGTTATTATAGGCCCTCTTTTTACTAAACCGCATTAGCAGTTTTTAGCGTCGGGAGCCACGCTGAATGCTTTGTGCTGCTCCCGATGCTCACAGAGTTCCTTTGAGCGTCAGGAGCAGCGCAGGGCATTCAGCGCGGCTCCCAGCGCTAAAAACCGCTAGCACGGTTTCGTAAAAGGGGGCCATAATGATGCGTACATAAATTCCAATTATTGCCAATTACCACCAATAATTGTCAGCATCCAATTATCAACAGTAATTAGCTTGTTAAGCAATTAAATTGTGCATGCAATTTTGTTGCATGCCCAGATTTATGCATGCAGATTTGAGTGTTATATACAGAGGCAATCTCTGCTTAACAGTGGTCCCTTTCACTATTTTAAATTGATCTAATCCAACAAAGTCACCTGAATGGTATGTCCACATTTTACAAATAAACATTCACATCCCACTAAATCATGTCGCTGAGACCTAGCACTGACAATTCTCACCACCAGAATCATTATATTACTAATAATCCCTCTAGCCTTGGAATATCAATAATGAAAAATGTGCTAGCTCCACATGTTTCTTACAGTTACAAAGAAATTAATTATAAATTTCACAAGATATCTGCAGGAGCTTAGCACAAATGAAATACATTTGTTGTGCTCAAAGAATGATGTATAGTTTCTCTTGACGTTCTTGAAGAAGTAAGCCATTGTAGCTCAAAAAATACTTTCTAAAATTTTAAAAAATGTCCTTCAACCACAGGAATTGCAATCGTGAAAAGACGAAAAGAACTGTTCTGATAGGACTTTATTTTATAAAAGGACCCTAGCCTCCTAACTTCCTTATTCAATATTAATGTAAACACTTAAATACACACTTCAAAGTGTATAGAGCTTGTGTAAGTGTCAGCACCTAATTGCCAAAATATGCATGCAACATTTAGGGCTCCTTTTACAAAGGTGCGCTAGGGCCATAACGCGCGCGATAGCGTGCGTTAAATTCCCGAGTGCACTAGCCACTACCGCCTCCTAAAAAGGAGGCGGTAGATTTTCAGCTACCGTGTACTATAGCGAGTGGTAATTTTGTGCGTGCGCTAAAAACCCTAGAACACCTTTGTAAAAGGAGCTCTTAGTATTCTTTAAGTTACGCGCATGGATTCAACTCCTATCATATGTATATCCCCTTGCAAAGTGCAAGATGTACAGTATATAGCCAAAATGTTAACACATTTGTGCACACAGATGCATGTAAATATATCATTAGTCTTTTGGTTCACTACCAAGTTCTTTTTTAAAAAAAAAAATATTTATTCATTTTCAAGCTTAGAATAAGTGTGACAAATGTTCAAACAAATTAACAATAAATATATCACTTAATAATCAGCAATGATACAAATCATAAACTCTTATCACCCCCCTTCCCATCCTGTCCTAACATATGATCAAATATCTTGTAGAATATGTAATAATAAAAATAACCCCCCTCCCCCCCCTCACTATTAAACTTGTAAATTTAAGGGAAACAAACTCATCTAATCAGTACAATACTTTGTTAATGGCTCCCACACATCCTGAAATTTCCTAAAACAACCCCGCTGTTCTCTCCATTTTATAAACATGACATAAAGAATTCCACCAAAAATTATAATTTAATGCCAACTGTGAGCGCTTTCAGGCAAGATTTTGTTGAGGCTGGTTTGTCACTGTACCATTTCCTTTCCGATTTATTACAATGGACAGCCCCTGATTCAGGCGCTATGCACCGAAACATACCTTGTATTGGGTCAAAGGTTAGTCCCAATTCATGAGGCCCTTGGTGCTTTTTTCTTTACTTATATTTTCACCCTTTCATTATATATTTAATACCATTATTCTAAACATTTTTTTGTACAAAATCAGCCTGTAAATATTAACACCTGTTATAGCTATATGCCTATATGTATATCAGTAAAAACAAAACAAAACACAAATTTTGTTTTATA
Organism: Geotrypetes seraphini; assembly: GCF_902459505.1. NCBI lineage: Eukaryota > Metazoa > Chordata > Amphibia > Gymnophiona > Dermophiidae > Geotrypetes > Geotrypetes seraphini. The sequence continues at coordinate 342,803,193 of NC_047085.1, forward strand.
TTTCCTACCAACACAAGCATTATCAGTTGAATTTGGAGCCAAAGTTTTTAACTTATATATCCAAGGAGTCTAATTGTATGCACTGTCAATCCACTCAGGGGGGTGCACTTAAATCACCAGCAGTGCTTGATGTACTGAGGATTACATTCACAGTAATTAGTTTCACAGCAGTTTGCCTAAAGGGGAGAGCCAGTGGATAAAAGTCACTGGTAAAGGCATGGCCAATAGTGGAAGGGCAGGCACAGCAAGACACTTGAGCTACTATAGATAGCAATTCAAAACTGTTTTAATTGCATACATGAGAGGGGCTTGGAATTGGCAAGAAATCTAGTTTTTAGTGCTTCTGTAATTAGAGTGAACTTCCTTCATTGCCTTTGCTAATACCATAACATGTTATCTGAAAATGACAAACATTGCAAGTCTTTGTGTTCCATTCATAATGTTTTCAGAATAGCCAAAACTTAAAACGGCTCACTTAGCAAAAAATGTAGATGTTTACATACAGAGCCTTTCATCTCTGCCTTAGGTTAGGAGTTTACTAAATTCATGAGCCCAATGTTTGCAGAAGAGGTGCCTGTCTAAAGCAAATGCAAAATGCCTGGAAAAAGTACCACAATGTGGACATTTCAGTGTTTTGCAAGATTTTACAAAACATTTGCAAATTTGGGCCTGTTTTCCTAGTAAGCTTTCACACAATCCCCTCTGCACAAAGACTTATGCAAAATCATAAATAATGAGTTTCTCTGAGGCAAAAATCATACAAAGTGATGCTTTTTTTATTTTATTTTTTGAAAACCTACATGTGAAAACATCTTCATTTCCTGACTTCTGCAAGAAACATTATTGTGCTTGAAAGGTGCAGTTATTTCTTTTTCAACCATTCCCAGAACAAAATTTCCTGTAAGTTTGCTGCCAAGTTCATTGGCATGCTTAGTAGACTTTCATGCAAAGGCATCCCCTACCCTAAAGAAAACACAGTAGATTAATATATCATACTTAACGTGACCATTTATTTTTTTCATCAAAAGGTGACATCTATTAATTTTCAATCCCGCCCCCAATCCCGGCCTAGTACCGCCCCAATCCTGCCATAACCCCACCTCAACCCTGCCCTAGCCCCGCCCCCAATCCCTCCCCAAATTTCTTCCATTCATTTTTCATGTACACATAATATCTTCATATTAATTCATAATGGTAACCTTAAAATAAAATAAAAAACTACAAAGCACACTATACGCAGAGAAAATGTTAATTATCATTTGGGGTTTTCAAAGATGTCAAGGCAAATGACTTTAAAATATGCAATGTCACCTCAGTAACTATAGAAAAATAGACAAATATAGTGCAAAATATAGAGAACAGATATAAATTCTCAAAACTGACAGGTTTTGATCACTAAATTGAAAATAAAATAATTTTTCCTACCTTTGCTGTCTGGTGATTTCATGAATCTCTGGTTGTGTTTCCTTCTTACTGTGTATCCTTTCTTTCATTTCTTTCTTTCTGCACTCAGGCCCAACAATTAGCCATTTCTATTCCCTCTCTCCTTCCATCCTATGTCCATAATGCCCCCCAGTGCCTCTGTCCTGTGTCCTTAGTGCCCCAGTGCCTCTGTCCTGTGCCCCCAGTGCCTCCTTCCCATGTCCCTAGTGCCCCCAATGCCTCCTTCCCATGTCCCTAGTGCCCCCAGTGCCTGTCCTGTGTCTCTAGTGCCCCCAGTGCCTGTCCTGTGTCTCTAATGCCACCATTGCCTCCTTCCCATGTCCAGAGTGCCCCCAATGCCTCCTTCCCATGTACAGAGTGCCCCCAGTGCCTGTCCTGTGTCTCTAATGCCACCATTGCCTCCTTCCCATGTCCATAGTGCCCCCAATGCCTCCTTCCCATGTCCAGAGTGCCCCCAGTGCCTGTCCTGTGTCCCTAGTGCCCCCAGTGCCCCCTTCCTATGACTTCTCTTGCCTTTGTCCCTCCCCTGAAGCCAGCCTGCCTGCCTACTTCCTTTCCTCTCTCCAGTGCCTAATTCAACCCCCCCCCCCCGCGGATTCAACACTCCCCCCCCCGCAGATTCAACCCCCCCCCCGTGGATTCAAACCCCGTGCCCGCCCGCCCGTGTACCGCCACTATCTGCCTCCCTGCCAAGCTGATTGAAACGCTGGGCCGCCGTCGCTACTTCTTGGCTTCTTCCCGACGTCAATTTTGACGTCTGAGAGGAAGTTCGGGCCAGTCAGGCAGCAATTGGCTGGCCCCGAACTTCCTCTCAGACGTCAAAATTGACATCGGGAAGAAGCCAAGAAGCAGCGGCGGCAGCCCAGCATTTCAATCAGCGCGGCAGGGAGGGAAAGTGATTGGCTGTCCTGGTGTCCCCGCGCACAGCTTCGGGACGCTGTCCCTGAAAACGGGACATTTTGGTGTCCCGAAGCGGTGGGTCGAGACAATGGGACGGTCGGCCCGAAAATGGGACTGTCTCATTGAAAACGGGACGTATGGTAACCTTAATCATACTCCTTATTTAAAAGTATTTGATGGCCTGTGGACCAAGAGCACAAATTCATTTTACAGTGTGTCATCCTCAACAGAGGGACCAGACATTGTACAGGAATAGAGACTGAATTACCATCTCATCCTTAGACACAGTCCTTCTACAATAGCACTGGAGCAAAGTGGCAGAGTTATGTAGAAAAACCTTGTACCATGTTTGCTTATGATCTATCTGTTATATGGAGAAATAGAGGATTTGGGTTTTAGTGCACTTCATCTAGAAATTTATCATGAGCACTGAAATCATTAAGAGTTTTTGTCTTTAAAATATGTTTAAAAATATGGATACTATGTATAAAGGCTGCAAATACAAGTACCCATTAATGATACAGAGATAGCGTAGAATTCTGTGTAGAAAAATATCAGCAGATCCGACTACACAGAATGTAAGAATTGCCGCTGCTGGGTCAGACCAGTGGTCCATCATGCCCAGCAGTCCGCTCACACGGTGGCCCTCTGGTCTGAGACTAGCCCTACCAGCTGAGAAATTAACTGATACATCAATAACACAAGGGAAAATCAATAATATCCAAAAACGAGGAAGTCAAAAGACCATGCAAGGTTAAAATTCCAACTAGAGAATGACATGGGGACAAATTTGTCACTGTGGGATCTCAATATCCCTGTCCCATCCCTGAGAGTTCTGTCCCTGGCCCATTGCCGCAAGCTCTCCCTTAACTGCACAAGCCTCAAACACGTGATTTTGAAATGTTCGAGGCTTGTGCAGATGAGGACAGAGCTTGCAGGAATGGGACAGGGACAGAGCTCGTGGGGATGGGACGGGGATAGAGAGATCCCACGGGGATCCTAGAAGCCTCCCCCAAGGCCCAGTAGGTCTTACTCTTCCCCACTCCCACCCCCAATATGAGATTAAAAGTACTCTAAACTGCCTCCCCCTCCCCAAAGATCCATCCTTTCCTAAAGTCAAAGGGCTAATCTGTTGGCCTGCCCTCATTCCCCAACACCCTTCGATATCTAGGGCCTAGGGTACCACTGAGGCAGGTATTAATCCCTTCTTGCTCCTTTCTCAGTGGTTGTCTTCAAAATGAAAATGGTGCCAGCTGATTCCCCCCCTCCCCCCAGAAAGGAATATTGCACCTGCTCTGGATTTTTGCTAAATGCTTTTAAAAGAGACTGAAAATAGGCACCTACTTGCTCTTCTCACATAGGCAACCTGTTATAAAATGACTCTGTGAGTAATTCTATTAAAACACCTAGATTTAGGTGTACATAACTGCCCAAGCACATAGAGCCACCCAGCACGTGAAGTAGAGGCACCTGTAGCAACAAGTGTAAACAAATCGTTTTGCTCAAAAAGTATTGAAGTCATGTACATGTATACATTCACAATACATGTGTAAATTAATCATATACTGGCTGTGTGTTTTTTCTGCACTCATTTTACCACATTCACATAGCTGGAGTTTGCATGAAGCTCAAGTGGGTACACATTTACGCATGTGCGTTGCAAAATACTATAACGTACACATGTTTTTTAACAATCTGGGTGTATTTACTTAAGCTCTGTGGCTGGTGTAAGTGCTCTATAAATTAGCAGTGAGTTGGATGACAGATGCAGGCCGCAGGAAGCCCTTGAAAAAGCACGGAGAGGCTATTGCGAAACATGTTGGGTCATCCTCTCCCAGGTCATTTCAAGCTATTAAGATAAGTAGCTTTAAAGTGAAAGTTAAAATTGTTATTCTTAAATAAAATAAAAGATGAAACTAAGAAGAATATTTATATAAAGAAATATTATTTATTGGCCAATGATGATGATCTACGTAACACTTCCTGCTATAACTTTATTTTTATTGAATTTAACATACTTACAAGTATAACTACTTGGTTTAGAAATACAGAATCATGTTCCAAAAGAAAAACATCATTGAACATTACAATATTTAAAATAAATATATATATGAAACTTAACTCTTCCTTAGACCTCAAATTAGGAGGAGGAAAAAGAAAACAAAGATATTATAGGGAGTAATATTACAATAATATAACAAAAAAGTAAAGGCTTAAACACTACAACCCAGCAGTTCCTTTAAGCTACACTCCCTCCACTAGATAAACCTTTGAGATCTAAAAAGGAACGTAGATGATCTGGTGTAAAATACACATATTTCAGACCTTTAAACTTAATAACACATTTGCATGGATAAGCTAGCAAAAAAGTAGCACCTAGCTTCCTTGTCTCTTCTCTCATGCCCAAAAACATTTTCCGTCTTTCCCGGGTTATTCTAGTTACATCATGATAAACGTTGACCACAAAAAAGTGATCCAGACTTTTTAAAGAATAACCTCATAACTGCATTAAGATCTTGTTCAAAGATAAAGTTAACAATTAAAGTTCCTCTCTCTTTAACTTCAATAGATGATTCCTCTAATATTGCCGTAAGGTTTTGAAAGTCTTTATCAGTGACCAAATTCTCACCTTTAGGTATATCTGAATTTCTTTTTGAAGTAGGTAAAAAGTATACTTTATTTAGAGGCGGAATCTGATCTTGCGGATAATTCAAACATTCTACCAGAAATTTTTTAAAAATCTCAATGGGTGATATTGCTAAAATCCTTGGGCAATTTAAAATTCTCAGGTTCAATCTTCTGTTAAAGTTCTCAATCATTTCTAGTTTACGGGCAGTGGAATTTTGTTCTTTAACAATAGTGGTAATTGAATTTTTCAATGAAGCTGACTCAGTTTGTATTTTGTCCATGCACTCTTGCTTGACTTTTAGCAAACTTTCAGAAAAGTTATCCATTTTCTTAACCATTACCTCAACATCTGAGGCAGTCTTCTCCACCTTCACATCCAGTTTCTTGATAGCCTCCAAAAGTATTTCCAGTGTCACTGCTGGGGTGCTTGTTGGTACTCCTTCTCCTTCGGCAGCCCTTCCTCCCAGCATTCCAGCTAGGGCAGTAGCTCCTCCCATTGCCTGCTCCGGGGTCTCCAACTCCTCTCCCTCGGGGCCAAGCTCAACACTCTGTGCCTCTGCTGGACATGGGGGTGCAGAGAGATGCGATGGAGACAAAGATGTCATCAAATCCAGAGACCCGAGTGCTCCCTCACTCAGGTCCGACGCGGAACTCTCCCGCCGCGGGGATATCTGGGCGTCGGCTGGGCTCAGCGGCTGCAAAAACCGCTGAATTGTCTGCTGGGCAGGAGACGATGTGAGCAGCGGCAAGTGCCCTGCTCTCACACTCCCCTTCCTCTTCGTATGAGGCATTCCGTTAAAGTAAGTATCTGTTTCCAGTTATTGAAATGAAGAAAAAACGCTAAGCCTGCCGAGCACAGCTACATAGCATCCGCCATCTTGTATTCCTCCCAGAACCCTGCTATAAATTTATGATTGGTAGTGGAGTGGTGGGGCTGAGGCCGTAAAATAATTAAGTATAAGTGAATTCGGAAGTTCTTATTGCTGGGACATGTCTAAAAATAGACATGTGTACAAAAAAAAGTAAGCAACTGCTGTTTCTTATAGAAGAGGCTCCAGATAGGTGTGTTCTTGGCACCTAGAACTAAGAACTCTTTCATAGAATGACCGCCCAATATTCAGCACTATTTGGCTGGCCAGGAACTGCTCCTGGCCAGCCAAATAACACATATCCAACTACAGTATCTATGTTGTGTAACATAGCTGGTCAATGCCAATATTCATTGGTTTGCCAGTTAAGTTCAGCAACCAGAGAGACCGGCCTAAAAAGCAGGTCTATCCTTGGCCGCTAAGACTTAGCTGGACAGCCAATGAATATTGGCTTAGCCAATTATGTCTCAGCTGACTCCACCCCCCCCCCCCCAAAAAAAAAAAAAAAAATGAAGTAAATTCAAAGCCAGTCGCTACTAATAGCCAGTTGTCTCCTATGGTCTAAATATTGTCCCATTTTTACTTTTATAACAGCTGTCTAGTTAGGGAAAGTATATAATTATTTATGTTGCGCTTAATATATAAATAGATCATATGATACATATTTGTTTTTATAAAATAGTCCACAGGGAAGCTGAGGCAGGCATAACTTTGGACATATTTGTGACATTCTGTTCCCCTGATGGAACTTTATTAAGGTCAGGGGGCTTGATACATTTACATTTCTACTTTGGGATTTATTTAACACATTAGCATTATAGAACAGTATTCAGTGATATATTAACATTTAATATTCACTTATATGTAAGCTTTTACATTACAGAATCCAATACTGTTATTTGCCATAAAAGCATGGTGGGCAGAAATCTTTAAGTACATCATAATTTATGAATCTAAGTGACCTTTATTAAACATTAAATCACTAAAGGAAAAATCCTTTCTTACATAAATTAGGTATCATATGAAACTGATTTTGCTTTGTAGATTTAAAGAATCATTTTCACTCTTACATGTGGTCTTTGGCCATAATTTTATAAAAACCCTATGGCACATGGAACTCAGTAGGAAACAGGGCTGTGCCTGATGTATTTTCTGCATTTGTCAAGAGCCATGCAATTCAATTAGGTTGGTACTCAGAATTCTGTGGTCAAATCTAGTTTATTTATTTATTCAGTTTTCTATACCATTCTCTCAGGAGAGCTTAGATCGGTTTACGTGAGTTTATTCAGGTTCTCAAGCAGTTTTTCCCTGTCTGTCCTGGTGGGCTCACAATCTATCTAATGTACCCGGGGTAATGGGGGGATTAAGTGACTTGCCCAGGGTCACAAGGAGCAGCGTGGGTTTGAACCCACAACCTCAAGGTGCTGAGACTGTAGCTTTAACCACTGTGCCAGACTCTCCCTTTTGACATAGAGGCAGTAATTACCGTATTTTCACGCATATAACGCGCGCATTATACACGATTTTACAAACCGTGCATAACCTTGCGCGTTATACGCGTGAGCGCGTTTTACAACTTTTTTTTTTCAATCCGATCGGCATCCCCCCTGCGAACCGGCATCCTCCCCCCCCCCGCTCGCATCAACCCCCCTCCCCCACGATCCTACATCCCCCCAGCACCAAACATCTCTTACCCGATTGGGCACCGGCACCAGCACCAATGCACAGGACGTGCCAGTGCCCGAAGATCCTCCCTCATTGGTTTGGGCTGGGCTGGGCTGGGCTGGGCGGTGCGATGCAGGAGAGATAATCCTTCTTCCTGCGGATCCTCCCTCGTTGGTTTGGGCTGGGCTGGGCTGGGCGGTGCGATGCAGGAGAGATAATCCTTCTTCCTGCGCCGGGCTGGACTAGGCTTTGAGCATTTGCGCATGCTCAAAGCCTTCTGGTCTCGCTCTCTCCGAGAAGAGAATCTCGGAGAGAGCGAGACCAGAAGGCTTTGAGCATGCGCAAATGCTCAAAGCCTAGTCCAGCCCGGTGCAGGAAGAAGGATTATCTCTCCTGCATCGCACCGCCCAGCCCAGCCCAGCCCAAACCAACGAGGGAGGATCCGCAGGAAGAAGGATTATCTCTCCTGCATCGCACCGCCCAGCCCAGCCCAGCCCAAACCAACGAGGGAGGATCTTCGGGCACTGGCATGTCCTGTGCATTGGTGCTGGTGCCGGTGCCCAATCGGGTAAGAGATGTTTGGTGCTGGGGGGATGTAGGATCGCGGGGGATGGGGGGTGACGCGAGCGAGGGGGGAGGATGCCGGTTCGCAGGGGGGATGCCGGATCGGATTGAAAAAAAAAGTTGTAAAACGCGGGTAAGCGAGCGGGGGGGGGGGGGAGGATGCCGGTTCGGAGTAAGCGGGAGGAGGTTTTAGCATGCGCGGTATACGCGTGTGCGCGCTATATTAAATTTTTTAAACATAAATTTGTGTTCCCCGCGCGCTATACCCGTGTGCGCGTTTTACACGGGTGCGCGTTATATGCGTGAAAATACGGTAATAGGGATGTGCTGTGTGTTCATTTTTTGTTTTTAAAAAAAATATATTTCATGTACACACACACACGTAGATGCCTCAAAGAAGTGCAATTCTATAACAATTTAAGGACATGCCTGAGCCATTGTAGAATATTAGCACAAGGCCACATTGCTCTGCCAAATGTTAAGGAAAAGGGTGGGGTGAAAACGGAGATAAACAAAGTAACATAGGGAGTAAGTGAGATAGGATAGGTATGACAGTGGGAGAAGGAGGCATGCATAATAGATGGCAAGAAAATGAGGGATTTTGGTGGACTTCCGAGTATTAGATGGGAGAGATAGAGAGTAGGATAGGTCAAGTAGAAAACTTTCCTGGCCTCCCACTCTTATCTGGTTGGGGTTTTTTTTCTGCATTATTTTGTTTGGAATTGAATTTTGACTGGGGGGTGTGGGTGTGTGCTGTGGTATTTGGGATTTGTAGGAGTGGGGTTTGGGGATTTGGCAATCATAGCACAGGTGAGTAGCTCATTTTGGAGGGTTGTCGGCACCAGATGTGGCTTGATTAATCCAAATTTTTATCATAATCCAAGAAAAGGGATCAAGTCTTAGAAATTTAGTTATTCAATTGGCCAAGTAATCAAAAAGATGCTGATTCAAATGCAACAAACCACATCTTTCTATCATTTCATTTGCCAGAGATATACCATTTCAATTAAAAAAATTTTTAGTTATAAATAGAACCCAACTGACATTGTTGCCTCATTTCTCAAGTATGCGTGCACTAAACCTTGGTACCTTTTCTTAGATTATGACATATTTATGGGGACAACAGTGGAACTGAACTTGTTGGTTGTGGGAGGCACTGACATAAGTGGAGGAGCGGCTCAGTGTCACTGTGAATCATGCAGATTTGTAGTTGCAAATAGTATGAAAATAGGAAGAACTAGTTTTGACACTAAATAGCCCTTAGGATTAGAAAGTCACATTGGAGTTGAAGTAGTTGTACTTGGGTTATTGGGTAAAATCTACATTTATGAATTTATTAAAAATGAATAAAGCTGTTAAATAAGTGTGCAAGTATCTGAAGGTGGTAGGATATGAATGCCAATGTTATACACCAAAAAGATCTTTGCGTTCTGAGAATTTAGCTTTACTGAAGACGTCTATGAACCCAAGACTTGTTGAGACGGGTAAAATGACTTTCTGCTGTGCAGCAGTTAATTATGGAACTCCTTGGTGGGTCAGATAGGAAATTGCTGTGAAAAAGACAGGTTTAGAAAATTTCTTAAGATGCAGCTATTCGTAGATGCCTTTTTTTTTTTTTTTTTAGCTATTTCTGGTAAAATCCATGCTCTTTATTGTCCACATCATGGTATATTTCTGAGGATTGTTTGTATGTCAATTTTATTATGTTTTTGTTTATCAAGTTTTTATTTTAAATATTGTATACGTAAATTATGTAAACCGTTTAGCGTTAAACGGTATATAAATTTTTAAAATAAATAAATAAAATCATCTTACAATAGGTCAATGGCTAGCATAAGTGGATACACCTAGGTGTGCACACAGCATATGTTACTGATAGTATTCTATAAGCTGTGTGATTTGCCTGGTGACATGCCCATACTCTGTCCAGCAGGGGAATTCCCCCCTCCACGATCAGCTGAGTGGCAGGGATTCCCCAAAGGTGATTTCACTGGTTAAAGAATCAAGGCTTTGGGGAGTCCCTGCCGCTCAGCTGATGGGGGATGGGGGAATTCCCTTACCATGATCGGCCGAGAGTGGCCGCGACAGGGAACCCCCGAACCACACTGCAACTCAGCTGGCAGGAGACATGCCCACTCCCTCCTGCCGGCACCCCCTACTAACATCCCCAGCAGAAGGTAAGCCCAATCCATCCTGCTAGTACCCCCTGCTATCATCCCCAGCAGGATGGATGCCCAATCCCTCCTGCTGGCACCCCCCAAACACCCCCACCCTCCGAAACCCACCCAGACCTTCCGCCCTACCTTTTTGTGGAAGGCTGGCTGGAGGGATGCCCACTCCTGGCTGGCAGACCTGCCTTTTGTGAATGGTGGACCTTTCGGGGAGGGGCTTAAAGCCCTGATTGGCCCAGGCGCCTAAGGCCCCCTTTAGGCACCTGAGCCGATCGGAGTCTTAGGCCTTCTTTTCAGTGCATTCTGGGATGCATTGGGAGTGGCCTAAGACTCTGATTGACCAGGCACCTAAAAACCCTCCTATGGGAGAGACCATAGGGATCTGGCCAATCAGGGCCTTAGACCCCTCCCCAGTACATCTCAGGATGCACCGGGAAGGGAAAGGCCTGCCATTCGGAAGAGGCTAGCCTGCCGGCCAGAGAGAGTGGGCATCCCTCCGACCAGCCTTCCATAAAAAGGTATGGAGGAGGGTCTGGGTAGTATTTGGGGGGTGCTGGCAGGAGGGATTGGGCATCCCTCCTGCCGGGGATGTTAGAACGGGGGTGCCAGCAGGTGGGATTGGGCATTTCTCCATCCGCCTGAGTTGCGGTGCTGTTTGGGGATTCTCTGCCAGGGCCTCTTTCAGCTGATCATGGTATGGGAATCCCCCCTCCCCCATCAGCTGAGCAGCAGGGGCTCCCCAAAGCTGCGATTCTGTAACCTGCACCAGTTACAGAACAATGTCTTTGAGTCCCTGCTGCTCAGCTGATGGGGGAGGGGGTGTCCCTCTGCTGCAATCAGCTGCTGTGGTCTAGCGACAGAGATAAGCGGCTGAAATGTACCTATATTTCAGCCACCTATCTTGACTGAACAGGCACGATTCTGTAACTGGCACCCTAATGATTGACAGGCGATCGGCGTCCGCTCACTATGAGCATCGGAGCTGTTACCGCCACAGCCGGCGCTAAAAACCGCACTACGGTTTTGTAAAAATGGGGAGGTTAATAATTTTTGAGGCAAAATTTTTAAAAAGCTGAATGAATTATAACTTAGAAGAAATCTAGCTCTCTCAATAAACAGATAGAATCCTGCGAGAGTGAGCAGGTGGGTTAGAGAGTTATCCAGTTAACTTGTCAAAGAGTGCAACCATCCATACCACAGGTCCTTGACATAAGTTGCTACTAGTTTGTCATCATCACTTACACATCAGTAAACATGAAGAATGCCATCATCAGCCTGAAAAAAAACGCTGTTGAGTTAATGGAGGACACTGAAGCAGGAAATCGCAGATGAGTTGTTAGGGGAACAAGATGATACTATGGGAGTGATTTAATAAACCATGCTAAAAGTTTTCACTGCAGGGATGTCTATGGTTTTGAAGCATGCATGCATGCAATATAGCTTTTAGCATGCGATTCACTGAAATAGCAATATACGATATAAGTATAAGGCATTTGATTTCCAAAATGGTGTCAACATTCTTTTAAAATGCGAACAATAATTTCTGTGAGCATGGTGATTTAAATTAATGATTGAGGGGCTTAGTTGTAGGCTACTGTTGAGACATGTTACTTTATCATTAACATGTGATTTTTTTTTTATTTAGCAGATGTCCCATTTTACATACTGAGACCGTGGGGTCCTTTAATTAAGGCGTGCTAAAGATTAGCATATGCTAAGTACTAAGGTGCCCACAGAATACAATGGATGCCTTAGCATTTAGTGTGCGCTCAGTTGGTTAGCGCACCTTAATAAAAGGACCCCTAGTTACTAATAACTGGGGTTAACAATAAAATAACGTCTTAATGTTAGCTCAGGGGTAGGGAACTCCGGTCTTTGAGAGCCGTATTCCAGTCGGGTTTTCAGGATTTCCCCAATGAATATGCATGAGATCTATTTGCATGCACTGCTTTCAATGCATATTCAATGGGGAAATCCTGAAAACCCGACTGGAATACGGCTCTCGAGGACCGGAGTTCCCTACCCCTGTGTTAGCCCACTGATGATTTCCTTCCATAGAAGGGCATTTTCGAGTGACATCCCAAGTCCACTCGTAAACATTTTACTAAAAAGTCTTAAAGTTCTCATTCTGAACACAGTAATTTTTGAACTGGTAAAACGTTTATTTCTCTTTTTTGTTTTGTTTTGTTTTGAAAATAACTATTTTTCACTTGTTTCTGTATCAATAGATATTTCTTTAGGTATCGTTATTAAAAAAAAAAAAAAGTCCTAAAGAAAGCCACACAAAAACAAGCCTAGAGATGGCTGTGTGGCACCAATCCTAGTAAACTGGCCACACAGACCTCCCAACAGAGCAGAGGGGCATAGTGGTTAGTGAATTTGACTTCACATAAAGGGAGCCAGGTACAAATCCCACCTTAACACCTTTATTTTATATTGTGAGCACTCCAGGGACACATACCCCCTCTTTTACTAAGGTGCGCTAACCGATTAGCGCACTCTAATTACTAACACGTCCAAAGGCTAACATGCACAAGTTAGCATATAGTGCGCGCTAAATCAATTAGCGTGCACTAATTGGTTAGCACACTTTAGTAAAAGAGGGCCTTAAAAATCTACTGTACCTAACTGTACACTAATAAAAAAAGTCCTCAGATCGGCTGCTGTCTCGTATCTATAGGTACATTTGGCATTTTGTGAGTTTTGGAAGGCTCACGATTTTCACCGCAAGTGTGCTACTGAGAGTGGGATACGGACCTGGGACCTTTTTTATATATTTCAGTGCACTGACCATTAGCCCAATCCAGAGGCGTACCTAGGGTATGGGACATCCGGGGCCCATTGTTTTCTGACACTCCCCCCTAATGTAAAAAAATATTTTTAGTAATGTTCCCCCCAGGTTCCAGCCATGAGGGGGTGTTCCCAGCCTAGGAGTCATGATCCAAGAACTTCCCTTCTCACGTCCCGGTGCCAAGGTTCTGGATAGTCAGTCCCCGTGGCACAGCAAGTTCCCAGCCTTCTATCCCGTTACCTTCCGTGAAGCCGAAAAAACTGCCAGCCTCGGCAGTGATTCAGCTATGTCACCTGTGGCTCCCCTTCCTGCTTTCCGCATCTGCCAATGACGCAACTTCCTGTTTTCGCCCGGGTGGATTGCGGCAGAGGCAGACGCGGAAAGCATGAAGGGGATCCACAGGCAACGTAGCTGAATCACTGCCGAGGCCAGCAGTTTTTTCAGCTTCATGGAAGGTAACGGGAGAGAAGGCTGGGAACATGCGGGGCCACGGGGACTATCCAGAGCCTTGGCACCAGGCCGTGAGAAGGGAAGTTCCCGGACCATGACTCTCAGGCTGGGAACAACACCCTCATGGCTGGCATCCGAGGCGGACGCCCCCCCCCCCCCCCTTGGTACGCCACTGGCCCACTCCTGGTACCAGCTTGCAACACTAATACGAATAGCTATAATATCCTGGTATATACTGTCACTGTCGCATCTTTGGGGGTGGGGGAAGGGATCAGTGACTGCTTGTGTCTTAAGGGGGATTATGCCGTAATCCCATCAGTGGTCAGATGGTCAGTTAGTTAAGGCATCTTTTTGTGATTTAGACATGATTGAAACAGGTCCAGATTAAAACATCCCATTTTATCCCCATACATTTATATGTTGTTCCACTAACACTGAATATTGTCCAAATTCTGGACCCACCCAAATCCTACCCCCAACATGCCCCCTTGGGATTTAGACAAACTGACGAGGCTACCTCAGTCTAAAGTGTCTGGAATGTCCCCTACGTTCACTTCAGAGGATTTGTATTAATGCATCTTAATTGTGGAGGACAAAGTGTGAAAGACAAATCAATGATAAGACACCTAAATGTGTGCTCTACTTGAGTGTGTTACAGTAGGATAGTGATAGCACTGCCCCATCTGTCATGCTGATATTTACTATCCAAGTCGGGCATAAAGGGCTAGATTCACAAAGCAAACCGATCATGTACCAATCGGTTTGTGACCCCTTAGCGACCAAATTCCCCTCTGGCCCAATTCACTTACCTCTCTACCGACCATCCTCCGATCTGTGCATTCAAATGAGGGGAGGAACATTAAAAAGTAGGGAAGGCAGCGATTCACAACACAATCGATCCGATCCAACTGGGCTGGCCGAACAACTGAATATACGAATGCTGGGGACCAGTTGAAAATGTCTTTCTGACTGGAAGCCATGCTCTCTGCCCTGCAATCTGTCCTGCCTGCTTCCCCTTGAATGCCGCCCCCAATCTTACTCCTGAATGCCGCCCTGCTCGATTTTCCCCCTGAATGCCGCCCTGCTCTGCCCCGATCTTCCCCGAATCTCTCCTGCTCTTCCCCGGCCTGCAAGCCCATGAACCATGGGCTTGCAGGGCCAAAAAAAAAAATAAAAGTTAAAAAATAAAAGAAACGGACCCTGCTCAGACGGGCATGTGCAGACCATCTACAGATGGTCTGTGCATGTGTCCGGATCGCACAATAGCGATCCATGCAGGCAGATGGAGGTGTTCCTCCGATCGCCCCCATCTGCATATTGGGGCTTTGAGAATTCGTCGGACCTGCCCGGATAGGGCCCGATCGGGCAAGTTAGTGAATCTGGCTCAAAGTGCACTGAGAAGATGATAATTTTCTGCCCAATGTGGTAAATGGTTTGCCCACTGTATTTACCACACAGGCCTTGTACTTATCTTGTGCTTAATTTTTGCTGTTAATATACTGTAAGTGCAAAACCCTACCACACATTAGTAAAAGAGCCACTTTGTGCAGAGTCCTGGGTACAATAATGTTAGAAACCCATTTGCCAGGGTTGGCCCAGTGAATGCTAAATCAATTATCCTGTTATACTTTTACATCTGCAGAGAGATTTCCACAACATATTTTCAAGTGCAAAGGCTGTGAGAAAAAGCAGGCAGAAACAGGCATAATGATTTCAAAATGTAATCCCTTTGGCTTGGATTCTGAAAGCAGCGCCATAATTGGTAGGCGCCTGAAAAAAAAAGCGTCATTCGTGTGTCACTCCGTTTATGGTACCATTTCTGGCATTGCGGCCTGCATTGAAGGTAGGTGCCGGAAATGTAGGCCAGGGTTTTACAGGCCTAGATTTCTGGTGCCTACCTTCGATATAGAATCACGCTTAGCGGTGCCAAAGGACAACTCAGCCCATAACTATACCTCTTTTGACTTTCTGCACTGCTAAGCATCTGCGTAGATCTGATTCAGGTGCCGTGTTTTTTTTAGATGCCTCGTGGAGCCTACTTTTTTCTTTTAATTTGTTTTTAATTGTTTTTTAATGGCTGCTATTGACAGGAACCCACAACTCCCCTCCTTCTCTCTGCATTCGCTTTTTCCAGGAATCAGGGGAGCCGTATGCAGAGGGGAGCTGTGGGTTCCTGTCAATAGCAGCCAGAGCACACTGAAATTCTTCCTTTTGTTAGCAATTGTCACCGACCAGGTGATGGTGCAAAGTGAGTACCTCATTCTGACTTAAGAAATTATTGTTTGAAAAGCTCAGGTACATTTTCAGTAAAGTGTATATATTACATTTCACTATTTCAAATTCATCAAATCCATTTATATTGAATTAATAAGGACACCTGAGGAAAACTTTCTTTTTTTATTAATACTATATGTCCTTATGATACATTTCTGATAGATATGTCATTTATAAGAGTGAGAGGACTCATTTCCATCATAGTTCTTTTGCCTCATGCCTGCTTCTGATATTTATAGTGAAGAAGGCTCAAATTTGGCTGCAAGTCCACAAAATATTAAACTTTTGTTATCGTTCTTCATCTGAGTAATTACGAAGGTCACTACTCTGAATGGGAAGCAGTTACGAACGGTGTCCTGCAGGGGTCAGTGCTGGGACCACTGCTGTTCAATATATTCATTAATGATCTGGAAGTAGGGACGAAGTGCGAAGTTATAAAATTTGCGGACGACACAAAACTCTCCAGCAGGGTTAGAACTGTTGAGGAATGTAAAGAACTACAAAGGGACCTGAACAAACTGAGTGAATGGGCAAATCAATGGCAAATGTGCTTCAATGTAGAGAAATGCAAAGTCTTGCACACAGGGAAAGGAAACCTGAAGTACAACTACAAGATGGGGGAATGGTATTGGGGAAAAGCAACCTAGAAAGGGACTTGGGAGTTTTGGAGGACCAAATAATGAAGCCAGGGGCACAATGCGCAGCAGCCTCAAAGAAGGCGAACAGAATGTTGGGCATTATCAAAAAAGGAATCACTACCAGAACCAAAGAAGTTATTCTACCGCTATATCGGTCAATGGTGCGCCTGCATCTGGAATACTGCGTTCAATACTGGTTGCTGTACCTTAAGAAGGATATGGCAACACTCGAGAGAGTCCAGAGAAGAGCAATGAAAATGATAAGGGGCATGGAAAACCTTCCATATGCTGAGAGGCTGGAGAAACTGGGGCTCTTTTCCCTGGAAATCAGAGACTTAGAGGAGACATGATAGAAACTTACAAGATCATAAAGGGTATAGAGAAGGTAGAGAGGGACAGATTCTTCAGACTGGTGGGGGATACAAGAACAAGAGGGCACTCAAGAAAATTGAAGGGAGATAGATTCAGAACGAATGCTAGGAAGTTCTTCTTCACTCAGAGGGTGGTGGATACCTGGAATGCGCTTCCAGAGGAGGTGGTAGAGCAGAGTACAATTTTGGGTTTCAAAAAGGGGTTGGACAAGTTCCTGAAGGAAAAGGGGATTGAAGGGTATAGTTAGAGGGGTACTATACAGGACAAAATGTCTTAAGTAAAGGATCACTTATAGGTCACTGACCTGGGGGACCGCCGCGGGAGCGGTCTGCTGGGCACGATTGACCTGTGGTCTGACTTGGCAGAGGCGATGCTTATGTTCTTATGAGTCTTTTATGAACTCCCAAAAAAGCTGAATTTTAGCTTTTGCTTGCTTTGTCTCTTCATTAAAGTGTCTATTTACTAACCTGCACTGTTTTGTACCTAATTCATGTTAACTGCAAAAATTAAAGCACATTGCCTCAGATTTTATATATGGTGCTTTGAGCTACATGTGCAAATTTGGGCGTTTGTGCAATTTGCATGCACAACTTAGGCCCCCTTTTATTAAACAGTGAAAGAGGTTTTTAGCGCTGAATGCCCCATGCTGCTCCTGACGCCCTTTTATTAAACTGTGATAACGGTTTTTAGCACAGGGAGGCACGCTGAATGCAGCACACTGCTCTTGAAGCCCATAGAGTTCCTATGAGCGTCAGGAGTAGCGCGGGGCATTCAGCACAGCTCCCTGTACTAAAAACCGCTATTGCGGTTTAATAAAAGGGGGCCTTAATTGAACAATGAGCCAAACAGCACCTATATTTTACCACTAACAAGCAATTATTGGAACACTAATTAGAATTTATCTGCACATCTTTTCAGGAACCTAAAAGGGGGTGTGGCCTTGCGAGGGGCATGGGCATCCTACAAGAAGGGCACATTGTTGTAGAATACGCCTGATCCGTACAGACCTTAAGCAACATATATAAAATGTACCCCATTGAATGCAAAACTACTTTGTTAACTTTTGAGGGAGGTCCTAGCATTTTGGGGGAGATCTGCCGTGTGGTTAACACAGAGCAGTTCACTTCACTACTGAACATTAACTTCATGGTAGGAAATGAGGAATGCTGTTTGCTGCACCTTTCGAGATGTAACTGTTTATCTCATTAACTATTAACATATAGCAGCATTCTCCATGCTAACTGCATGGTGCTGTCCTGAGCCCAAAATGACAATGTTTGTTAGCTACTTAATCTAACAATTATCCCTGAATGGTATGCAATGCTAAAAATTTGGGCACAACCCCAATTTGTGTGCACAATTTAATTGAATATCAAGTCAATTAGCACCAATAATTGGTATCTTAAAGAGCAATTATTGGTGTGATATATATATATATATATGTATATGTTTATTTTATGTGGGATATATATATAGGTGTATATTTTATGTGTGAGAGGGTAAGGAAATGGGAAGGTCATTGGCAGATCAGAAGCATTCCTCCAAGTTGTGCAAGTAGTTATAGAATAAGGGGGATCTGGGCCTAATTTGCAGGGGCCTAAGTCATCAGAACCAATCAGAGCCTTAGGACCCTCCCCAGTTCATCCCAGAATACACCAGAAAGGGGAAGGCCCACCACTTTGGTGTGGCAGGCCTGCTGGCTGGAGGGTGTAACCGTCCCTCTGGCCTGGCATTCTACAAAGAGGTATGGGAGCAGATTGGGGTGCAGGGAGTCTAGAAGCTTGGGGGGAGTGTGTATGGGGAAGTCGGGAGGGATCAGCAGTAGGGGGGTCTGGAAGGGGGATGTTACAGGTTGAGGGGGTTTGGAAGTTCCAGGAGGATTCTGGCAGGAGAGAGTGTGTATCCCTCCTGCTAGGACTTTTTTTTTTTTGGGGGGGAGGCAAGGGTTCTGAAGTGAGGGAGTAGGCATTCCTCTTGTCGGGTGGAATTCTTGAAGGGTTTAGGGGTTCCAGCGGGAAAAGTGAGCATCCTTCCTACTGGAGGAATTCTCAGGGGAGGGGGATTCGCTGATTCCAATGGGAGGGAGTGGTCATCTGTCCTGCCAGATGATTTTGGGGGTGGTTCGGGGGTTCCAGTGGGAGAGAGTTGGCATCCTTCCTGCCGAGGGACTTCAAAGGGGGAGTTCTCTGCAGCAGCCATTCAGCTGATCGCGGCAGGGGGACTCCCTTGCCATGATCATCTGATGGCAATGTGATTTTCTAACTGGTACCTGTAACATGGGTTCCAGATAGAGAATCTGGATATTTAGGCAGGGTATGGCATCTGTCCATTAGGGCAAATGCAATTCTGTATAGGACGGCAGTCTGCGCATCTCAGCCGCTTCTTAGGTGGTTGCTGAAACTGGTGTCCTGCATAGAATTTCCCGCAAAGTGCTTACACATTAAAACTGTCTTTTACGAAGCCGCAATAGATGTTCCTACTGCAGGCCAATGAGGTAAATGTTCCGACGCTGACAGAATTCCTATGAGCATCGGAGTATTTACCTTGCTGGCCCATGGTAGAAACTTCTACCATGGCTTTGTAAAAGAGGGGCCTAAGTCAGCATTATGCAGTTAGCACATGCCCCTTGCCCATCCATGCCCCTCCTGAAAATCGTTTTTTAAAAATAGCGCACGATTAATGCACACTGACAGGAAAATTACTGCTTAATGCTTTAACACATTTTTGCAATCAGCTTGTTGTTTTTTTTTTTTTTTTAATTAAGTACACATTAGCATTTAATGAATGCTGACTTTTACAAAGCTGCGGTAAATGTTTCTATTGCGAGTTGGCAAGGTAAATGCTCTGACACTCAGAGTTCCTTTGAGCATCGGAGCATTTATCTTACTGGTCTGCAGTAGAAACCTCTACCACGGCTTTGTAAAGGGAACCCGAAGTTTGTCAAACGGGACTCTTTTTTTTGTTGTTGTTTGTTTTTGTGTTTCACTCAAACTTGGGTTATAGATTATAACAAAAAATATTGCTATACTATTGTATTGGGTTCTTTGCATAATTTAAAATCGATCAACAACACAAGAGCTGCAAAACAGAAAAAGTGACATGTGGCATTTCAAAAGCAATAAATTGGAAGGAATATGTTAGCCTGCAGAAGTAGTTGTGATTTTAACAGATGGCAGAGTAAAGAAAACCTAAACAGGAAGGACAGAAGGAGAACACATTTATTAATTTTTTGTCTCTTTCTTTAGATACAAGTTTCTGTCAACAATAGTCTGGACTTTGATTTATGAGATGCTAAACTGCTTCAGATTTTTGCAGGAATTCATAAGGCTACTACTATTATTATTTATTTCTATAATACTCCCAGACGTATGCAGCACTGTACACAGTCACGAAGGAGACAGTCCCTGCTGGAAGGAGCTTACAATCTAAACAGACAAGACAGACAAATGGGATGCCAGGTTGGGGGATATAGTTAGAGGAAATGGTTAATCTGCTGGCTAAAGTGGAGAGCAGCGGGGAGTTGGGTTACGGATTGAAGGCTATATCAAAAAGGCTCTCATGAGCATCAGTGTATAATCTTCTGGAGACATTGTGAAATAATAGAATTTGCATTCATAGATTCCCGTAAACATATTCATGGTTTTGTCTTTATCCTACTTTTATCACTGCATTTTCAAATGTCTGTCCCTAGGCTGCCTGACCTAGGGGATCTGAAAACCTTCTCCAGCCTCAGGGATAGTGGGGCATCTTTTCTGAGGTACACTGTAGAGTTGCACGGGGACAGAAATCAAACCCATCCCAGCCCATCTCCGCTGGAAATCAAATTCATCCCCACTGGAAATTGAACCCATCCCTGCCCGAATCGAATCTGTCCCCGCCCGTCCACACAAGTAATCTCTTCCATCCCCACCTGACCCCCATAAACTTCAAAAGTAGCTATTTTATTTAATTGTGCTACTGAATTAAAGACTCTGGTAAAGACCCACTTACAAATATGCAGACACTTTATTAATTTGGAAATATTAATTGGGAAGAATGCAAACTTTGTAAATGGGTCTCTGCCAGAACCTCTAATATAAATATAAAACATACCTTATTTTTTTGCTCCATAAGACGCACCTGACCATAAGACATACCCTAAATTTAGAGGAGGAAAACAAGAAAAAAAACCATTCTGAACCAAATTCTCCCTGCCAGACTCTGCACCCAACCCCACACTCATTGCCAGGTTCTGCATCCTGTCTCCCCTCCCTGCCAGGCTCTGCACCCTGTCCCCCTTCTAGTGGTCTAGTGGTAGGCTGGGACAGGGCACAGGGCAGGCAGATCCAGGGCACACATGTCAAGGCAGATGATTTTTTTAAATATACAATGTCACCTCAGTAACAACTATAGAAAAATAGACAAATATATGGCAAAATATAGACAGCAGATATAAATTCTCCAAACTGACACATTTTGATCACTAAATTGAAAACAAAATCATTTTTCCTACCTTTGTTGTCTGGTGATTTCTTTCTTTCTTTCGGCCCAACAATTGTCCTTCCCTCCCTCCTATGTTCCCCTCACTGCCTTGGTCATCTTCCCCCACCCCCAACTCAGACCCAACAATTATCCCTGACTTCCTCCCTCCTATGTTCCCCTCACTGCCTTCCAGCCTGTCCTCTTCTGCCCCCCACCCTGCCCGCACCCTACTTTTAATTGCCTCCCACTGCTGCCGTTGTGAGAACATGTCCACGAAGCAGCAGCAATATGTGTGGGGTGACCCCTGTCTAAAGCACCAAGAGCGTCCCAAGAGCGAGGGATGAGTAGGGACCCAGCGGCGCTTCACTCACTACAGCGGCTTTTCACCCCCTATGAAGAAAAATTGCTGGGAAGGGCCAGGCGGGTGCAGCGATTGTACGCTGCCGGACCAAAAGCCTTATCCCCGACATTGACAAAGAAGAAGCAGCAGCAGCAGGTGAGTGAGACTCCTGGCTCGGCGCGGCACCCAGAACGGAAGAAGTTGTTAGGAAGGTCCAGGCAGATGCAGCGATTGCCATATTTGCGTAGTTTTTCAATGACGAGTGGAGAGTTCCATCTTCCCCACAACCAAAAAAATTTCGATGAGCTCAATCAAAAGTCAAACAAATGATGATTTTTGCTTATGTTCATGAAGGTATTATCATCATCACAGACGAAGTTCCATGTGGAAGTTCACAGCAGTGTATTATCATGATTTTATGTAAAAAATTTGCAGAAAAATGCAAAAAACCCACCTCAGTTGCCCTTGGCTGGGCCCAGTGGCGTACCTAGGGTATGTGGCACCCAGGCCCATCGTTTTTTGACACCCCCCCCCATGTAAAAAAATATTTTTTGTAATGACCATGAAACGGAATAAATGGTCAGAATAGAAACAGGCAGTGAAAATTTTCTTATATTCCAAACATAACATAACATAAATTATGTCTGAATTGTTATAACATCAGAAGTACATATGGAGTAATTGCAGGTGATGCTTGGGACAGTTCTGATTGTGTTAGTTCGGTTTTATGTGTTTTTTGGATAGAAGGGTTTTTATTTCTTTTTGAAGGTTTTGCAGTCTGTGGTCGATGTCAATTGGTTGTAGAGTTGGGGGTCGAGTGTTGCAGCTCGAATGGCTAGGAGGTTGTCGAACAGTTTTTTTTTCTTTTGACGTTTTTGGTTGGAGAGTGTGTGAATGGTGTGTGAGTTCTCCTATGTCTGTTTGAGGTGGATTGAATTATTTAGCTGAAGAAATATGTATGGGGAAGTCGGGAGGGATCAGCAGTAGGGGGGTCTGGAAGGGGGATGTTACAGGTTGGGGGGTTTGGAAGTTCCAGGAGGATTCTGGCAGGAGAGAGTGTGTATCCCTCCTGCTAGAGGATTTTTTTTTTTGGGGGGGAGGCAAGGGTTCTGAAGTGAGGGAGTAGGCATTCCTCTTGTCGGGTGGAATTCTTGGAGGGTTTAGGGGTTCCAGCGGGACGTCAGAGGAGGGGCGGGACCGCGGCGCAGGAAGCAGCGCCCAAGCAGTTCAGGGATCGCTGACGTCGCGATCCTGCTGCGGACTGCTTCATAGGTGGTGCAGGAAGGTCAGTGGGGTGAGCGGTCCTTCGGGGGTGGGGGGGGGCTGAACGGCAAGGCTGGGAGCACCCCCTCAGGGCTGGCACCCGGAGCGGATCGCACCCCCCCCACCCCCCTTGGTAGGCCACTGGCTGGGCCACTCATTCTTCAAGACAACACATAGGGAATGTCATTGAAAACTACATGAATACGGCTGGGAGGTGTTACCTCATGCTCCCTACAGTCCAGACATGAGACCACCAGACTTTGATCTTTTTCCAAAGTTAAAACAACCTATCGTTTTGCATCTCTGGAAGAGCTTTCTTCTGCAGGTACCCGAGCCATTCGGCAACTGAACTAAAACGGTTTCTTGGATGGAATAATGAAGCTTCATGGACATTGGGACTCGGTCATTGCAAAGCAGGGAGACTATATTGAAGGATTGCAAAGAAATACTTGAAAAAAAAATAAAACATGTAAATTTTAAAAATAGTATGCATTATTTATGAAATGACCCTCATATTTTATGCATTTTTCACCATTTTTAAAAAATCTTTATTGAGTTTCCATATAGCAACAATGCAATACAGAAGTCTATCTAATATAATAAACCCCTAGATGCGCATGCGCACTCTTACCTGCGTATTCCGTGATCTCTGATCCATGATCAGTAGGTCTGTGGCGGCAGGAGCGCGCATGTGCGAGTCCCCAGCCTTACAGCACCTACCTACACTCACCGGCAGGACTGGCTTCCAGCGCTGGACTCCCTGCTCTACACAGGATCGCGGTGTTGGCTCCTCTCACGAGCCGCACCAGCATCAGAGAAGGCTTCCGACACTGGCGGGGATCGAGAGGTGCCGCCGCAACACCTTTAAACCTAAAAAAAAAAATTCACCCGTTGAAGGCCAGACCCGGGGTGTGGACAGGAAGCGCCGACAAAAAAGACTCCAGCCACTCAATGAGACAAGGCAGACAGGCAGCCACGCGAGGGAGGGCAACAGAATGAAAAAAAAAAAAAAAAAAAGGTAACGTGCAGAAAGAAGCTGGGCCTGCCTGCGAGGAACGTAATAAGGGAAGGGGTGCTCTTGGAACAAGCTAGAATGCAGGAAGGGAAGGGGAGGGGCCAAAAAGGAGCAGGCCACATCATGGTAAGAGTAGGGAAAATGGGGTGGGGAAAAATGCTGTTACTGCTGCACAGGGACTTGGAAGGGAAGAGAAATATCGCTGCTGCTGCTGCACAGGGAAGTGGGGGGGGAGGGAAATGCTGTTGCTGTTGCTGCTGCACAGGGAAATGCAAGGAAAAAATGACAGACAGACAGCAGGAGGGAGGGAGGCAAAAAGAAAGGAAGAAAGACACAGGGGCAGGGAGAGGGACAGAAAGACGGAGAAAGGGAGCCAGGGAGAGAGAGAGATACAGTGGGAGGGAGAGAGACAGAAAGAAAGAAAGAGACAGACAGACATATATTCTAGCACCCGTTAATGTAACGGACTTCAAGACTAGTAAACATATAATAAATCAAGAAAAGCACATTCATCTTACAGGCACACATGAGCCTTTAAACCCACCCACCCATCCAATAACTAGTCAACTAAAACATAAATACATAGATTCTTTCAATAACCTTTCCCTATTTAAAGTAGTAATGTAATCTCACCCTCCTCCCACCCACCCTAGATGTATGTATTCAAAGGGCTAAAATGAAGATAAATGTATTCTTCCCCCCTCACCACCCTTCCCTGGAGGTGTATGGAAATAAAAAAAAATTAAAGATAAAAAAGACAATTATAATGAAGAAATAAAAGATGTCAATGGTCCCCAAACCAATTTAAATAAATTGATATGCCCCAACATATCGGTATTCATTTTCTCATATCTATAGCTTAAACATAAATTTGCCCACCAAAAAGGAAAATTGAGGTGTTCATAATTTTTCCAATTACGAATTACCATCTGCATTGCTATCCCGGTCATAATTAGAAAAGGCTGGCATTTATAGCGGTCCGTAAGGGGCTTAATATGCAATAATGTTCCACATATGACTACCTCATATGCCAATGGAATTGATGATTCCAGTATGATATTAATCTGTCCCATATTGATTTCCAAAAGTTGAGTATCAAAGGACAATAGAACAACAGATGACCCAATGTCCAATGTATTTATGCATTTTTAATAAAGTCCATTTCAGGAACATTATCTCTCCACAGTGTTTCTTTAGTTTCTCTTGGACTTTTTTCTCTGTGGATTCTCCAGATCAATTTTTTTTGTTTTGCTTTACTTAAAAGTTTACAGCGTGTGGACATGTGGGTTTCAGTATACTTGGAACTATCTATGATTGGTTAAGCTGAGGCCATCAACTAATTACATCTCTGACCCGAAGGACGCTTGATCATAGATTTCTAGAGGTGTAAAACTCCCCGTTTCATTTCAATATCTTAGCCCAACAATGCTTGCATTCTTTTTTTTTTTTTTTTTTCTCCATACAGTCCTTTGTTCACTTATTAATTGTTGAGTTAACCAACACATTTATGGACCAAGCTTCCTGTGAATCAATGATTAAGACTTAGTTGAAATAGTCTACCTATATAACTGGCTCTGTTTCAGTTGGTTAAACAGTAGTTGCATTTAGAAGAACAGGCATTTGTACCTGATGTTTTCAGATCTAACAGTGAATAGAATGCCCTTGTCACTGGATATGTTTAGTTGTACAGAATGGGCTTTCTCCAGAGCTGCATGTGAGCTGAATAAAAGCCCATGGAATCATCGTGAAGCATTAATTTTAATAGCTTTTTCATGCTTGTATACTGAGGATATGATGTGAAATCTAAACTTCTATTGAAACCAGTCAGTTTCTTAACTATTGCCTATGCTCAGCAAACTGCATATTATTAGAAAGAAACAACATGATATCCTTTTTGCTCTTTCAGATTTCATAGAATAGAATATAACATTAAATATAATGAAAATGACTGCATAACAGAATCTTTCTGTTGATATGTTGCGAATTCTGATGCAAGTAACTAACTGCACTTTAAAAGCTTTTAAAGAACATAGCTGCTCTTACTTTCAGTTTCATAACAAACAATGGATTCATTCAATAGATGTTGGCTCAAAAAAACAATCTTCAAAACAGAAATCAGTAGCATTTTGACTTTCTATTGTGGCGCTACAATGTTCTAAGCAATTTCTTACTTTGCTAGGGGTTTTGCTTACGAAATTTGTTCAGGACTTGTAACGCAATATAAAATTCAGATCACTGTGCATTTTTTTAACATTCTACTGTCTAAAAAATAAGTCAAAAAGCATTGATGTAAGCCTTCCTTTCACTTATTTACATAACATATTCTACACTTCAATATGAAAGAACAAGTATAGAAAAATTCAATAATTAAGAATAAAACATCATAAAGACTTTATTGCATAAGTCTCCGCATTCATTCACTCAGTATTGGGTGGAAGTCCTTTTTGCGACAGTACCATTCATGACATTTTTTTAGCATAATTGTCTGTGAGGAGAAATAGTGATATGGGAACATAAGAAGTGATGGAGCCTCAGAACCAGAGGAAGCAAAGGTTTGTTGTTGTTTTTTTTTTTTTTTTGGGGGGGAGGGGTTAATTCCTTATTCATTTTTAAAATTACAGTTGTGCACAACAATTAGTATATTTACATAGAATATTAAAATTAAAGCACAATGAACTTACAAGAATTAATAACAAAAAATTATTTCCCCCACCCATCCATCAATCAATCAATAAATACCTGTAAACAACCTAAACATACCTCCTAATTCAATTCCAAAAACATACCCCCCTCCCTCCCATGATGTGTATGTTTTAAAAATATCATCTAAGAAGGTCAGTTCTTACAGTATTTAGTTAATGGTTCCCAAACATCCATACATTTTTTTGTAACTTCCCTTCTGAATGGCCACAAACCGTTCTTAAAGTCATAACAGAGGGACTCCCACCAGAATGAATAATTTAGTCTGCCCCAATTTTAAAAATAAGCTGCATGGCAACCCCTGTCATTACAAAAGCAAAGTTTTATTGGAAGACCTAACACAGGGATCTTTTTACTAAGGCGCGCTAACCGATTCAGTGCGCACTAAAGATTAGCACTCGTTAAATGCTAAGGCGCCCATAGAATATAAGGGGAGCCTTAGCATTTAGCAAGCTCTAATCTTTAGCGCACAGTAAATCGGTTAGCACGCCTTAGTAAAAAGACCCCATAGTCTATGTTTTGGCAAATAGCCTGCATCAAGGGTCATATGATAAAGGTTTCTTTAAACAACTCACATCCAGATTGAAAATTACAGGCATGATAGATTATATCAGCATCTGCTACCATGTCAGGTCTTCTGACACACCTTAGCCCTGAGGCTCTGCCATGTCTTTTGCTGCCATCTGGGCTCACATCACTTTATTTCTCGTGCTGTTTGGCTTGTGTTGCTACTTCCCTCTGGTATAATTATTTGCTAGCTCTGCAGAACAAGAGAGTGCACTTTTTGCCCAATCTTCTTATCTAGGTATCTGCTGAAACAAGGCTCCATCATGTCTTGATGTTTTATTACATTACATTACATTAGGGATTTCTATTCCGCCTGTGCCTTGCGGTTCTAGGCGGATTACAATATAGAAGATATCTGGGCATTTCCAGTAGAATTACATTACAGGATAAGAGTAAGTTACAGGAACAGTAAAGAATTAAGATACTTCAATTTCACGGAAGATAATACATATCACATATCACAGAAGATAATATATATCACCTTAGATAATACATATCACAGAAAATAATACATATCACAGAAGATAATACATATCAACTGAAACAAGTTAAGTCAGGTGGGATGTAAAAGAGTTACAGTAATTCTAGATCACAGACAAAGAGATACTATAGGTGGGTGTTTCCAAAGGCGTTGATTGGGAACTCATTGGATGGTGGTTAGAGTGATGGGAGATATTTTTTGAACAGTAGTGTTTTTATTTCTTTACGGAACTCTTTTATGTCTGTTGTTTTGGTCAGTAGTTTTGAGATGTCAGTCAATTTTAGCTGCCGGTGTCCCCAGAAGGTTGTCGTAAAGTTTCTTACGACGAGTACCGTTGAGAGGTGGGTAGGTGAAAAGGTTCTGTGTTCTCCTTCTTCTGGGTGAGAGGTAGTAGTGAAAACGGTTGTTTAGGTAGCTGGGTGCCGTGCCGTGGGTTACTTTGAAAAGGAGACAGTAGAGTTTGAATTGTGTTCGTGCTTTTATTGGTAGCCAGTGAGATTCTAAGTATGCATTGGTAATGTGGTCGTGTTTGTTGAGTGAGTATATGAGTCTGAGGGCTGTGTTCTGGATGGTCTGTAGTTTTTTTATTGTGTTGGTAGGGCAAGGTAGGTAAAGGCTGTTGCAGTAGTCTACGATACTTAGCACAAGGGATTGGACAATGATCCTGAATTGGTCTTTATTAAAGAATTTTCTGATTTTTCTTAGGTTTCGCATTGTGAGGAATGCTTTTTGGGTGATTTTATGGATTTGTGTTTGCATTGTGCAGCATCTGTCTAAATGTATACCTAGGATTTTGAGGGAGCTCTGTATTGGGTACTTGATTGAGTTTACTTCCAGTTCTGTTAGGGATGGTTTTTTGTCCTTCTCTAGTAGTAGGAGTTTAGTTTTGTCTGGGTTCAGCTTCAACTTATGATTTGTCATCCATTTTTCTACTGTTTCCAATGTGGTTTTCAGGCATCCTGTGGAGATTGGGTTATGGATGTCGAATGGAAGGATGATGGTTATGTCGTCCGCATAGCTGAAAGAAGTAATGTTTAGGGCGTCCAGGGTGGTGCCTAGGGAAGCTATGAATAGGTTGAAAAGTGTGGGAGAGAGGGGAGAACCTTGTGGCACTCCGCATGGGTTGGACCATGGTTCCGATAGAGTGTCTTTTGAATAAAGCAGACGCCTACTATACA
Organism: Geotrypetes seraphini; assembly: GCF_902459505.1. NCBI lineage: Eukaryota > Metazoa > Chordata > Amphibia > Gymnophiona > Dermophiidae > Geotrypetes > Geotrypetes seraphini. The sequence goes on from NC_047085.1 coordinate 342,831,963, forward strand.
GGTATGTGACTTTACTCCTTCAACCTACTGTCCTTTATCCTACTCATTTTCAATAGCATTTGCCTTGTTTTTTTGTTTGTTTGTTTTTTGGGGGGGGCATCTGTGGCATGCAGTCTTCAAGTTTTGCCTCAAGATTTCTAATTGTTTCAGCTCCAAGTCTTAACTGGACCACTCAAGGACATTCATTTCCTCTTGTGGGTCCTTCCATTTGTGGTTTTTTTTTAAACTTTACCCTCAGGATCATTATCCTGCTGAAGGATAAATCTTGCCCCAGTCCTAGATCTTTGACACACCAAAATAGGTTTTCTTCTAGGATATGCTTGTATTTTGGCCATCCATTTTTTCGTTAAGTCTTCGCAAGCCTCCATGTGCTCACTGCTGCAAAGAAAATGTTCTTGGGTCATGCTCTACTATAGAGAAGGTGATAGTAGGATGATGTATACCTGTCAATATACCTGTCACTGAGCATTGAGACTTTAAAATTCAATAGTGGTCTGAATAGATCATAGAATCTTCTGCTATTTATCTGTAATCCCCTTAATTATTTCTTATCAAATTCTGTGCATCAAATCATACGAGGGGGTGATGAAAAGTTCTCAGCCCAACCAAGAAGAGAATGACATAAAACATAAGAATTGCCGCTGCTGGGTCAGACCAGTGATCCATCATGCCCAGCAGTCCACTCATGTGGCGGCCCTCTGGTCAAAGACCAGCGCCCTAACTGAGACTAGCCCTACCAGCGCACGTTCTTGTTCAGCAGGAACTTGTCTAACTTTGTCTTGAAACCCTGGAGGGTGTTTTCCCCTATGACAGACTCCGGAAGAGCCTTCCAGTTTTCTACCATTCTCTGGGTGAAGAAGAACTTCCTTACGTTTGTACAGAATCTATGGATATGGTTCAATAAATGATCTGAAACAATGTCAAAACAGAGAATTTCGTTTCTGCAGATTGGCACTTCATGAACTAAGATAAACACTCTTTTCAGCTACAGTGGCAAAATAACACTCAGAATTTAGGAAGTCGGTTGGTTGAGCTGAGAACTTTTCAATACCTCCTTGTATAGCAGTGCTTCAGAAGTGACTTCTTGTCGGAAAGGGGTAAAACGTGGACCTCACGGACCTAAACCCGCACATCCTTAAAAATCTGAGGTCCGTGCTGCTTGTAGTTAGTTTCTGGCTTTGACAGACCTCTGTGACAATTTAGTGCTGACGGATCCGTCTCAGCATAGGGAGGGGAAAGTATTAGGATCCGTCAGCGCTAAAATGTCACCGAGGTCTGTCAGAGCCAGAGACTAGTGCTAGTGCTGGAGCAGCTCTAAAATGAATCCTTTAAACTGGTTTCCTGTGGCCCCAGTAAATCGGCTCTGACAGACCTTGATGACATTGTGGCGCTGACGGATCCTAATACTTTCCCCTCCCTATGCTGAGACGGATCCGTCAGCACTAAATTGTCACCGAGGTCTGTCAGAGCCAGAAACTAACTACAAGCCGCACAGACCTCAGATTTTTAAGGACGTGCGGGTTTAGATCCGCGAGGTCCGTCGGGTCCGTGAGGTCTGCGTTTTACCCCTTCCCCTTCTTGTCATCTTTGGACACAGACAATATTTGTGGAATAATCTTGAGTAAAATGGTGTGAAAGCCATGTTAGTCCACTCTTTTTTTTTTTTTTTAATTCACAAAGTTTTTATTGAATTTTTGCGTAACAAAAATCATAAACACAAGATGCATAGTAATGAATACATTTGTAGTCCAATTTTAAAATACAACTTTTAAAGTATAAATAAAACATACAGTAAATATGGTGATACTACTTTTAATGGACTAACAGGAAAATTCTATAAAGTCCGCCTATAGTTAGGTTCACCTAACTTAATTGATTAATAGACTTAATCAGCACCAATAATTAGCACTTAAATAATTCATATTAATTGAAGCTAATTGAATGTTAGGTGCACAATGTGAAAGGCACAATTCTATAAAAGACAGGTAATTTTTCCAAAGCACCTATCTAAAAGTGGTTAGAGGCAGATTGTGTATCTAAAAGTGGTTAGAGGCAGATTGTGGGGTTTTTTTTAGTTGTGTATCATTATAGAATATGGGCTGATATGTGCACAACTTAGGTGCAGGCATTTAGGCCAAGAAAACCCTGGCATAAATAGGATATGCCTAAATGTTAGGATTCAAAGCAATGCCTAATGCCGCATAGGCTTCAGACGTGTTCAGTCCACTATTTGGCTAAAGTTCATCAGGGAATTTACAAATGTTCATAGATCATCAAATCTTCCCAGCATATAGACATTCATAATACAATCTTGTAAAAAATAAATATTTTTCTAACGTGCGTAAGATCCTCGGAGGACTCTCTTTCGTTTAGAAAAAATTCACGAAAGGATAATATGAGCCATTATCTTCAATGGATCCTTATTTTTGTATTTTTTTTATATAACTTTTCTTCTTATATATAAAGTGCAAATGTAGCAATCTTTGTGCAAACTTAGCAATAATAAATAGAAGATGCATAAAAACTTATCTTATTCTTAGTGTGCAATTGGCACTTATTAACATTTGTGTGTGCATCTGGGTGCACATTATTCTATAAGACAGGGAGCCTAACTCCCCTAGCATGTACCCCAAAGGGGGCAGTCCTCGATGGAGGGACATTCCAATAGGCTTCAGCGTATTTGCTGCAGGGGAAACACTGCCGCAGTTTTGTGAAAAGGGCCCTAAATCAATATAACATGAGCACATTATTTAATAGTTTTAATGCGCGTTATATTTTTATTAAAATAAATGTATAAATGTATGAATTAAACCAAAATATATTTCCCAAAATTAGGGGGAAAAGTCTGAAAATGACCTAAATATGACCCTGAATATTTCTTCATGCACATCCGTAGATCACAATTGTTGTTTTAGTTGTGTGTTATTTCTTTTGCATGTACGAGGATAGTGTAAAAAGTTTGGTTTTTAAAAAAAAAAAAAGTAAGTTAAACAACATAGTCCCCATCGAGGGATATACACTTAGAGCTCCTTTTACTAAGCTGTGATAGTGTTTTTAGCGCATGCAGAATTTTAGCGCGCGCTAAACTCATGCTACGCGGCTAGAACTAACTCCAGCTCAATGCTGGCGTTAGCATCTAGCACACTCAGCAATTTAGCATGTGCTAAGTGCGCGCTACAACCACTATCGCAGCTTAGTAAAAGGATCCCTTAGTTCAGCGAGTTTCCAGGTTTTTTGCATCGTAAGAAAAATAGCTTATACAACCTGGGATTAGCTAGATAAGCCCAAGGGGCCCTATAAGGTGGGGGCAGTTGGAGGAAGGAGGGACATCAGAGGAGTTCAGAGTTAGGGGACCTTCAGTCAGGATTCATAAAAAAAAAAATGTAAAACTCTGTTTGATTTGCAAGCTCCTCAGACAAAATGGGCAAGTTTACCTAAAGAATAAGCTAGCCCTTTACACACCTTTGAGACCTCTGAGACTGACTGTGCTCTCGTCAAAAGAAATTGGGGTGATACCTGCCAGTGAGCCTTCTCAGGAGCTCCGTGTTATAGTCTCGTGAAACCATGGGAATTCAAAGTATGGCTTTGCATGGGGCAGGAGTGTAGGAAGATCGCCCCTGCCCCGCATCACTGCTAGACCACCAGGTAAGGTCCGTGCTCCGATTGCCCCCATGCCACCTCCGATCGCCCCCTCCCCCCACCGCCTACAATTGCCCCCCGCCGCCTACGATCGCCTCCTTCCGCCTCTGATCCCCCCCCCTCCGGTCACTTCTGATTGCCTCCCTCCAAGTCCCAGGGCTGTTTTATTTTGATGCCAATGAGAGATTCTTGGGGGGGGGGCTAAAACACGGATAATCGAAACTGCGAACATCGAAACCGCAAATAGGGAGGGGGAAGTGTACTCATTCTGCAGCTGGATTATCTTGCTATACTGTATACACTGTAACTTAGATTATTGCCTTGTATCTTAAGTGTACAAACAAATTGTCTTGTGTTTAGTCACCCATCTATTTATCCCAATGGACTCTGCACTACCCATCTTGTCCCTGTCTAATATCTGCATTTGTCCCCTTGTCTATGTGATAATCTGTACTGTAGAAAAGCATTAGCGACACATCGGTGTTATCTGAATGTTCTGATTTGTGTTAGGTGTTTCATAAGAATTATGCTGGCGTTGTCTTATATCTCTCTTATTTGAATTTCCGTGCTGTTAAGCATATTTTTGAAACTGTTTCATGGTAGTCCTATAATTAAATTTCATTTTGCTGATTTTGACTTTTTACCTCGTTCACTATATTTATGTTTATATTTGGTCTTTTTACTACTGTTATGCTGAATTACACCTGCTGTACGTTGCCTTGAGTGAATCTCTTCATGAAGGCTGTTAATAAATCCCAATAAATAAGTAAATAAGCTCTTAACTATCAATAATTGGATGTCAAAAATAATTATTGAGCTAATTGGCACTTATTAAAATTTCTGTGTGCATCTGGCTGCACATTATTCTATAAGACAGGGATCCTAACTCCCATAGCATGTACCCCCATGGGGGGTATCCTCAAAGGAGGGGCATTCCAAAAGGTTCTGTGCATTATTAATGAATAATGGGTTGGCACGCCGATCATGGGTGCCAGCGTTTACACCAGGTTTCAGTAGGTGTAAGGGCTAGATTCACTAAGCAAACTGATTGGTTTGCAACTCCGACTTGATTCACTAACCTTCTGGCTGATCCTGTCTGCACCGATCCGATCCGCACATGCAAATGAGGGAAATGGCATACAAATCTAGGAAGACAGCGATTCACCAACATTTTTCAGGCACACCGACTGGGCTGGCCGATCCAAAACCAAGCAACTGATGAGGACCAGTCACCCACTCCTTTCCTGCTCTCTCCCGTACTGAAATACCAGCCCTAAAAAGATCTACTCTACCGCCCTGCCTGCCTCCTGTGTTAAAGCAGCAATCCTGCTTCTCTGTCCGCTAAGCCATTGAGTCTGTGGGGAAAAATGCCGCCCCGACTCTCCTGCTCTCTGCCACTCTTCCCTGCAGTGCAGCCCCGCTTTAAAACCATGGGCTTGCACTGCGGGTAAGGGCAGCAGAGAGCAGGAGAGTCGGGGCGTGTTTTGTGGCTGCAGCGAGTCCCGTCGGGAGACGAGATCGGGCCCAGATGCCTTTGCCTGCCTTTGCCTCTGCTTTTGTCTGCCATTACTTCCCCTTCCCCCTTTGTTTTGACCTCGCTGGTGCAGGAGAGCGGCGCATACACAGATCGCATGTACAGCCATCAATGATGGTCTGCACATGCATCACGATCGGTCTTTAGCAATCCGTGGGGTCGCTTGTGGGTGTTTCCGATTGGGTCACCCAGCAAGACTCGGAAACGGATCAGAACAGGATCGGACAGCTAAGGGGGCTTTAGTGAATCTAGCCCTTAGTCTGGTACCCAAAGTTAGATGCACCTTTTATAAACTAGCACTTAGCACAGATTCTTTTTGGCACCCATTTCTGAGCACTGTTTATAGAATTCTCTCTGATATGATCAGAAGAAAAATCCCTGCTGGTAACTCCCTCACTAAAAATTATTTATTCAAGGAGGGATTCGATCTTTTCTGTTACAGCTCCCCAAATTTGGAACTCTCTTCCTCTCAATATAAGAGAAGAAAAATCACTTACTAAGTTCAAAGGCCTACTAAAAAGCTGGCTGTTTAAGGACGCCTTTAACTGACCCTTTTCATAATCACCTTATCTCATTCCCTGGAACTTATCTGGACAAGGAACACTGTTAAGTAGAAATTAAGTGGGTACCGTTCCCCAACCTTTTGTTTCCTTACCCATCCTTTTTATTTATTTTCGAATTGTATTTAATCCATTTTTTTTCTTTTTTCTTTCCCCCCCCCTCCTCTTCATCAGTGTTTTTACGTCATAATTGTTTTTAATGTCCTGTTTGTTGGAAATTTTTTATTTTTTCTATTTTTAATTTTGTAAATCGCATTGGATTTGGATACTGCGATTATATCAAATATTTTAAATAAACTTGAAACTTGATATGTACAAAACAAACCCACTTGGAGATGCTACTTGAAAGACGCCTCAATGCTAACATGAGGGCAAGTAAAGCTAATAATATACTTGGGTGAATAAAGAAAGGTTTGCCTGGTAAAAAGAGGGAAGCAGTATTACAATTTTTACAGATCTCTGGTGGAAACCCACTGTACTTCAAAACCGTGTTCAATTCCAAAGACTATAGCTACAGAAGGGCATTTATAAGGTTGAGACAATTGGTGCATGGTCTGACCTTTAAGCTGAATATTGGCACTTAACCTGATTCCACCCCAGAATATCTATGATTTAGCCACTTTTGAACTTGGCAATAACCAGTCATTTTCATGGGAGATAACCAGGAAAATACCACTGAAAATGGTCAAATAGCCACAAACAAAGCAATTTAACCAGTTGGCAACTTTTCCCGGCTAGTTAAATCATTTTGAATGTCGATTGTTTATTTGATCTTGCTGTCAAATTATGTCGTTTTAAGATATTTTTAGAGAGACCTTGCTTGTCAGGCAGCTAAATTGAATACCTGGTTTGGCAAAATTACACTAGAAGTTCCATCTTACTATAATTTTAGAAAATTACTAAAAACACAACTATTTGATAAATTTGTAACTTAAGTGTTCTAATGTTAATGCTTTTAATCTTTAGGCATTATGTATCTTCTAGAAATAGCTTTTCTTGTATTGTAATTGGCTGGATGTTCAGCCTTATCTTGCTGTGAACCGCCTAGAACCTTTTACTGGTTTGGCGGTATACAAGAAATAAATAATTATTATTATTTAATGATATCCCAAGAGCTGTATTTCCTAGCAATGGCTAGACTTTTTATTGTGATCCACATAGTTAGTTTTGGTATTCCACAGAATGCAAAAATAAATGTAAGTGGTAAATTTGAATTTATTCAGACTTGTGTATGAAAACTCAAGAACGAAGGAGGCAATGCTTTGCTCCCTGGCAGGAACTCTTTCCTGGGAGAAAAAGGGTTTTTTGTTTCCTTACATTTCTCCCTGAATGCATAATTCAGCTATATGACCCACTACAATTGCATGTGCTTATTCAATCTTGAGTGGTGATCAGTGATGAATTGAAACAGAATTGGGTATTGAATTAAGTTTGGGGATCTGCTCCTTTGCTTTGAACATTGCTATATTTCCTATAAAGAGGCTCTCTTGCTTTCAGTTTCTTGGTATCTCATTAATTGTGGTCTAAATTCCAATTTCCTTTAATGAGTATTAGAGTATATGATTCTATAATTATTCTGTTTGGAATTGTCTCGAGATTTCAATCTTGTTATATAGTGTAAAATAGCATAAAGAGAAAAAAAATCACCACATTATAACATTGCCTAAGGATAGCTGAAGTAAAAAAAAAAAAAAGTATATTTAGAATTTCAGTCTGCAAATGCATATCATAAGTCATTTAATGAAAGTGAATATGGAACATAGAATTGCCATAACTGAAACATTACATACATGTCACACGTATACATGAAGTCACTGCAACTCATTGATATAGATGATATGTATGATTATGTACCATAGTATTGTTCCTGTGTAACAATAATTAATGTAACCCGTCTTGAACTCCAATGTGAGGATTCATAGAAACATATCGACAGATAAAAGCCAAATGGCCCATCTAGTCGGCCCGTCCGCAGTAACCATTATCTCCTTCTCTCTCTGAGAGATCCCACGTGCCTATCCCAAGCTTTCTTGAATTCAGATACAGTATCTATTTCCACCACCACTTCCAGGAGACTGTTACACGCATCTACCACCCTTTCCGTAAAAAAGTATTTCCTCAGATTACTCCTGAGCCTATCACCTCTTAACTTCATCCTGTGCCCTCTAATTGCAGAATTTCCTTTCAAATGAAAGAGACTCGACTCATGCACATTTACATTATGTAGGAATTTAAAAGTCTCTCTCATATCTCCCCTCTCCCACCTTTCCTTCAAAGTATACAGATTGAGATCTTTAAGTCTGTCCTCATACGCCTTATCATGAAGACCACACACCATTTTAGTAGCCTTCCTCTGGTCTGACTCCATCCTTTTTATATCTTTTTGAAGGTGCGGCCTGCCCTGGAATATAAGATCACACATAGCATAAAATGATGGATAAACAGTGCAAACATGAGGTAATGTTTGCTGTGTTTTATAGCAGGGAATATTCCAGAATTGAAATGAATTGCTGTGCTGTTGGCTAAGACAAGTACTCAGAATGGAATAAGGGTTTAATTAATTCAGTGACATGAGTCTTGTGTTACGTATGCTTTTAGTTTTAAGATGCTAATCCCAAAGTAAGTATAAACTGAGCTATTTCAAATCCTTTTCTAGTCCAATAATGTTTCCATGGATAATGACTGTCCTTTGCATCTGAACAGAAGTATAATGTTAAAATAAAAACGGATAATATCTTATGGTTCGCATTCACGACTGGCATTTCTATTTCAGTCAAAAACCCTTAAAAATCATTTCTTTGTCTGGCCCTTATATTTCTGTCTCATTCATTCTTCCACAATCCATTTCTCAGTTTCTCTCTTATTCTGTGTTCTCTTCAATACAGTTTCTTCTCTTTCTTTCTCCCCTTCCCTCTGTTTGAAGCTCTTTAACTAAACCACAGTAAAATTTGCACTCACTATGGCTTAAAGTGAGACTTTTCCATATGCTATCTGCAAATTTAATGTGGTGACTATTGAATTAAATGTGCAGATACTGTGTGATACAATGCTTGAAGTTAGCACATGTTTTCCGTTGCAGGTCCACAGATGTGGAACATACCACCTGGGGTTTTATGATTGTGCACATGTGCTAACTAGTTTAAGAAGCTATTGGAGAACCTTTTTATAACTATATTCACTTGTGATTAACTGAGGGTAAGCGCTATTGGAGAGCTGAGGGATTGTTTGTGTTTTTCTTGTGTGTGTCTTACTGTTGAGGCAGAATATAACTTTTTAAAATAAAGAAAGAAAGAAATCCAAAATTTAGATGCTGGGATAATGCATGCTAAGTGTGAATTCTTTGCTTGCAAGGCTTGGGGTAACCCCACAACTGTTAACTGTTGCTGTTGCCTTTATCCCAGGTGGCTCTACATGAACTGCTGCCACTGTTGCTGGCCCTCTATTATCTTCTGAATCAACTGTTCCATGTTTCTACTTATTTGGTGGAGTTGGACCACAGTAAGACAAAAAATAAATCCTTCCTGCCTGTTCCGTTCTGTCTAGACTTCTGGGCTCTGACTTGGGGCAAAACTATTCTTCTTAACCCCTTTGAAATAGAAAATAAATAATTAAAAATAAAACCTGCAGTGTTTATACTTAAGTCCCCAATTATTACAGAATTATGGGTCAGCCTCTTTAAGACAGAGACTTTAGCCACCCAGTGGTGCCTACATACTGTATTTGTGACAGAGTAGGGCAAGGTGCTCAGGAGATGGTCTGCACAGACATACAAACCATACTGTGGAGTGTTCAGGGTAAGAACTTTTAATTAAATAGCTTTACGAAGCCTTTTACCTCATGGGTTTATTCTTCAAAGAAACAGTTATACTTTCCAAGTTTTCTACTAATCTAATGTCATATTTTCAGTAGTTTCAAGTTTATTTATTTATAATTTGTTATACTGACCATCACAGGTATCAGGCTGGTTTACAATATTAAAAATTTAGAAAACATAAAAAATTGAAATAAAATAAGGCAGGTTGTAGCCTAGACAGGGACAAAGTTTAGACATGTTAGATACAAGAGGAGCTGGGGGGGAGGGAGATTTTAATTACATCGAAAAATAAAAATAAGAGGAAGGGAAGAAAAGAGAGGGCTTGCCACACCCCATACATACCCCCCTCTTCTACGAAATTGTGCTAGCGTTTTTTAGCGCAGAGAGCCGTGCTGAATAGCCTACGCTGCTCCCGACACTCATTGAGTTTCTGTGAGCGTCAGGAGCAGCGTGGGCCATTCAGTACGGCTCTCTGCGCTAACAAACGCTAGTACGGTTTTGTAGAAGAGGAGCATAGTCTTTATCATAGTTTCAGCAAACAGCTTTAGTTAGTATTTAGATACAGCTTTAGTCAGGCACTAGTAGAATTTTACCTTTGACAGACTATCAATAAAACAGATCAGCCCTTCTATTCAGCTCCCCCATGCTCCTATCCTCCTCCTGGGACCTTTCTCTCTCATTTTGGCTCTGCCTTTTAAGTTCTCCAGTGTCACTTCCTGGTTTCCTCCTTCTCTCCCCTCCCTCCTCCTTGAGGAAATCTATTTATCAGCGCTGTTCTGGTTTTGGGAAAAAATTGGCCAGGAGGGAAAGTGCCAGATTTTCCTTTGGGTTAGTTTGTATCTGTGAAGAAGTGTCATGCAGGATAAGTGGCAATATTTCATACTCTCTGATATAATGGCTTTGTCTCATTAAACATGCTTATGAATAGAATATGCTCAGTAATTGTGTTCTTTATAACAGTCAGTACCATTTTGTCTGGCTGGTTAAATAGTACTGAATACCATGCAGTTAATCTCTGCTATGGCATCGTCTTCCCTGAGTACCCCTTGTATCCTTTTTTCATCTGGCAGTCCAACTGATTTGTTTACCAGCTTGTGGCTACTAATAAAATCCCCTTCCTATGTGTTTTTGCCTTCAATGTAATCTTCTTTTGAGTCTCTCTTTGCCTTTTTTATCAGTGTTTCGCATTTGATGACATTCCTTATGCAGTTCCTTATTATCTTGAGTTGGATCCTTCTTCCCTTTTTTGGGAGGATGTTCTTTTAGCTCTAATAACTTCCTTTTCTTCACTTTTTAACCATGCATGCACATGAACAGAGCTCACAATGTTTGTACTTGAGTCAATGGCGAGTTAAGTGACTTGCCTGAAGACACAATTTGCTGGAGGGGAGTTGAACCCAGTTTCCTAGGATCACAGTCCATTGCACTAGCCATTAGGCTACTCCTCCACTCTACAAAGCATGTGGCACTTAAGCATCTCCATTTATACCTGCCATCAACAAGGCATAAATAGAAGTGCCTAAATGTAGGTGCGCCAATGTGGGGGACTCAGATGCTATTATAGAATAGGCTCAGTGGCGTAGCAAGGATGAGAGGTGAAAAGGATTCAGGTCCCAATTCCTGCCCCATACTTTCTCTGTCTCTGTCATATGTAAGTCAGGTACCTGGGGACACATCTTAAAGACCAGAAACCATCTTTCAAATATGTCCGTCTTTTATTATGAGTTTCACATATTTTATACGAATCAGGTTTGTCAGCATGTGACGGCATGTGACGTAAATACAAACCATATATGGAAAGTCACATGAAACTTTAAACACATCAGCATTTTTCCTATCTGGAGATTGAAGTCCACAGAGGGTCAGAAAAAGCCTTGACCAGCAGAGCTTCTAATCTAAATCTGTCTGTAAATACGGCTTAACAAAACAATTGAATTCACTTCACATTATCTCTGTTTAAACATTACCTGTCCTTGTACCATCTTCAAAGAAGGGAAAGATAAACAGGGCCTACCTTTGCATCTTTAAACAACATATGCCTAAGGACACTTACTAAAGTTCTGATACGTGTCCCTTCAAATCCCCTCTTACGTCATGTAAATGACGTCACAAATACACAGCATGAGCTGGAAGGGAGTGATACCCTAGGTATGTCTCTCAAGGAGGGGTCTTTTAGGAGCTGTAATACGAATAACACAGTACATGAGCAGTCAAGACAAGAGTGCAAATAATAAGGGATTATGCATTCAACTAAAGTGCTGATCCCAAGAATTAGATAAATCAGAGTTACATTTGAACTCAGCAAAGAGGTCTGCTAATTTCTGAATGTCCATAGGAGGACCTATATTGTAAGAATTTAACAGAATTCTCAGCTAGAATCATATCTAGGGCCATATGATTTTGAGAACCATCTCAGAAGTGGAGCCTAATTAATCAGTAATACCTTGCAAGGCGTCCCTAGAATAGTTCACAACGCGTTGCTGATTATAATAATTTTAATTAATCCGATCAACATTCTTATTAATAGTAATAAAGGGAATAAGGAACTCAAACCCAGCCTTAACCTGAGCTCGGGCCTTAAATTCATCTGGGACCCCTCTTGGGACCCCTATAGCATCTATGTATACATGTGATCAGATTTATATCAAGACAAATAAAAGGAAAAACCATGTGAATAGGAAGGATGCCTTTCAGAAAGAATATGCAGAAGCATAGTAACCTTAACTAAAGTGCACTGGCCTATCCACTGGCTGGGTAGCTTAACAGGGAGCCAAAAGTCTCCATAAAGCCAGTAAATATCAAATCTGATGCAGCAACAATAGGGCATACCTATGAGCCAAGACAGAACAATAACCTGGGGGTAAATTACCTACAAAACTACCCTGTGTCAGATTAGAAACATGACATGTGTAATTGCCCTTATAGATGATAACGGCAATATCAAGCTTTTGCTGTCCTGGCAACAAAGGGTATTTAGAACACTGCAGTGCACAAAGGGGATAGGTAAAATTAGAGGAGATACTGGTAAATAACCCAGAAAGGCATGGTTGGATACCAGGAGGGAGGTCCAGAGGTTCGGTTCCTAGATGGGGTCTAGCTTGAGCACATATGTAACAATTACTCTTATTATGTTGATCAGCAGTGAATTTCATCCATTCTAACCAAAGGTTACGTTCTGAAAACCCTACCTCAACAGCCACAATATCTTCAAAAGTGGGATTGGCAATAGCCATCATGTCAGTAAGTTTATTGAATGTAGGGGCCAGTGGGTTAGCATTTTTTGGGGCCCCCACAAAATGGCGGGAGAAGATGAGTGGAGGTAGATAGATCCCGTAAGAAAACTGATGGGTCGGATAGCTAGACCCACCCTTAAACCACATGTCCATAATGTACATACCTTCATCAGTAGGTCTAGGGTTGTCAATAGTAAGAGAAAGCTTAATAATTTGTGCAGGAACACTTTTCCTATAACAGTGTCCAACCTTATGAAGGGTCATACAAGTAAGCAGTGATTTACCATTTTGGTCCACTGTTTTTCAGGGTATTTTCTAGTTTATAAGCCCAGTCAGTATCAATATTCCACCCTACCACTCCCCAGAATGCACACTTAACCCCCAACGTGAGTCAGTAACATATATATATATGTCCTTAGTTTTGGGAATCTCTGAGGACCAATGGCACAGCCTTGGGATATCAATTGATGAACAGTCCACAATGTCACAATACTCAAAGGAGAAGGTGGCAACTTGCACACTGCTGGAATTATACCAAAGGGTAGCATCGGTCTTTTCTGGATTCCAATTGAAGGACAGCCTTTGCGAGGGAGTAGTCCAGCTTGACGTCGTGTTCGCAAAGAGGTGTCGGGGGTGCTGTTTACAGCAGGAGTGTCATTTACAGATGGGTATGGGCAGAAAGTGTCATGGACCCAGAACACATCATCCCTGTAGACCCAGTTAGAAATGATCCATACAGGGAGAAAAACTAGCAGCAGCGGTGCCAGTAAGAGAATGATAAAGTTGGTAGAATGCTGCAATGAGATCATCATGTTGTTCCACTGGAGGAGGTGAAATCTGCGCAGGGAAGACTTGCTTCTGGGGTTTTAGGTTAACCCTCTTCAAGCGACTTGCGTGGATCCAAACAGGAAACTCCTCAGTGAGTGCAGCGGGCCTGGGCACAGCGATCACAGTAGTAGGAAGGCCAAAGGGGAAATCCGTCTGCTTCCGATCCTTGGAAAGCTTCTGGACAATCACCAGGCTGGAAAAAATGGGTAGGAATCTGTGGAGAGAAAGGAGAAGTGCAAGACACGTTTCTTTGAACAAGCCCTAATATTTCAATTAGCTTTTAGACGTATTCCCATGGGGCGGGGAAAGGTCATCCCGTGAGAATCTCAAAGGGAGAGCAGCCAGATGTCTGTGCATACAGAAAGAGATACTTGAAAAGAAATGCTTGAAAAGCATTCCAAATATCATTCAGCAGCTGTACTCCAATGTGATCCAAATAAGAGATAGAAAACAAGAGAAACCATGTTGCCTGTACTGAATGTGGCAACATGCAACAATACCAATTCATTCACTTAGCATAGCTATGGCAAAAGAGAGACAATACTCAGTTACTTAAGGTTCTTAATTGAACAATCCAAAAAGATATGTTTTTGCGAGCTGCATATAACTATTATGCACCTCAGAGAGACCATACTGATGTACTGAATGTATTCAGAAATGTATATTGAATGGATCATATGTAGGGAACACCACGAAATAAATGCTGTATAAAGTAAAACTTTTTCTTAAACATATAACCCCTGACTAAACTTCATTCAGAATATAAAAGCTATAAGTAAAAGAACATTGCGCAGTTAGGCTAGTAAGAAGTGGAAAAAGAGCTCTAGAAATGGCCAATATTATGTATCCTGGGGTACCCACTAAACTAAAACAAGTAGACATGACACAGACAAAACATAAAGTTTTAAGCGTGGAGCTATTACTCCATCTGTCAAGTGTGCAGGGCTGAATTTAACTCTGCAAATAAACACATTGATATAAAAAAACCAAAACAACAAATAATGTATATCATAACCATCTCATATTTGAAAAAAGGCATAAAGCTAATGTCTCTTTGGAGTGTCTCTATCTCTGCAGTGATAAAGAGGACCCGTGGAAAACATTAGAAATATCTGTGCCAAAACGGATCTGGGATGGCTATGTATAAATCCGGAAAAAACATTTTAAATTAGCAACATCCTAATTTCAGCTAAAACAATAGAAAGGGATTGTATTTTCCAATTTATTTTCAATTCACAACCGTGCCAGCTGTAATTATTGAGCTATATATCTCTGTATCAAGGAGCAAAAGGTCAAGAATGAAGATATCACTAGCAAGAAGTTAAAATGTCGAGCGAGCACTACGATAACCAATACCATGATATTGGGCAATGAATAAGGGAGAGTTAGCAGCTGGTATCCAGGGTTTCCCCTCTTTGCACCAAAGTCCGTCTAAAAGGGCGGCTTTGGGCACCTGCCAAACGCCAGGCATCAAATTCAGAGGAAGCTGTGAAAAAAGAGAGGAAGAGAATCCTGTTCACCCATGAGACCCAAAAGCCCATTTAAAAGAAGGGCTTGAACATCGTGAAGAGTATGAAGGGTAATGGGGTGACCAAGGGTCAGAGAAGTAACCATCTCTACCACCATAGCACAAGCAGCCAGGGAACTTGAACAGGAGTGACTATAAAAAAAGGCAACAGAGCGTAACTTACCGCCATGTTCTCCCTTCATGGTGTTACAATAGTCCCAAACAAAGAGATAAAACATGTGGGCATAAGCAGGAAAACCCAAACCTGAGCTAGAAACCAAAGCACATCTTAAATGTCCAACATTTCATAAGTCCATCTGATAAGAGCAGTCATTTCAGAAACCAGGGTCTGTCTCAAAATCTGGTCATAGAAGGAACAAGCAGAGATCCATTGGCGGCAGTGACCAATCATAGCAAGAAAAGTAAGCATGTCTTTCTTGTTAGCTGGGCGGGGCAGACCCAGAACAGCAGCAATGCAGAAAGTGCAGATTTTCCTCTGACCATGAGACAGGACAAAACCCAGGTATTTCACTTCAGATGTACACCAGTGCAGTTTATTTCATGACACCTTGTGACCACACACAGACAACCATTATAAAAGGTGAAAACTATCAATCGGACAGGTCTCCTGAATTATGGAACACAAAAGTTGTACAAAATGAGAATAGGACCATGAGGGGCAGTGCATGACTTGTAGAATAGCCCGAAGGACATTCCACACTAGGTATACTGTTGCTTAAAGGTGAAGGCAAAAAAAGAGCTGAAAAGCTTCACCAACAGGGACTAAAATAAAACATTCTTTAGGACAATGACAGAAAAAAAAATCATTGGCTGCCGGTGGAATGGTAGAAGAAACATAAGTGCAATGAGAATTACCAAAACTCTAACAGCCCTAATAATGCCATCAGCTTTGACAACAAGAGCGATGGGCGTATTATAAGAAGAGATGGTGGTTTTGATAATGCCGGAGAAAAGTCAAGAGACAAGCAGTGGAATCTCACCTTACTGCTTGATAAAACCAAGAATGAGTAACTTCAAAGAAGCACTATAGGGGGTCAGTGGAAGCCCAAACAGAGAAGTCTGGGGGAAGGGACAAAAACATTCATACACGGATCCTGATAATGAAAGCAAAGAACAGATTAGCTTTGCTCTGCACAAGAAAGAAAACCTCTAAAACGGAATTTTTTCTTTTTCTTGTTTCTTTTTGTTTATGATCCAGCACAGAACACAAAGGAAGCAGCCGTAGAAAAAACGCACAAAATTAGGGCTTGTGTACAAACTACAAGGGAAAGATCTTAGACTGATTCAAACAGCGCTTTCAATTCATTCCACATAACAGCATGTCCTACCTCAGTATTAAAGATTGGTGACACAGAAAGATGGGAGCTGAAGGAAAAATGTCATACACACACACAGCCGTACAAGTCTCATTTGTCTAGGAGTAAGTGCCTTTATGACTCATTACAAAAGCAATATAACAATGCAAAAATATTCGCTTATCTTACCTTATAAGCGAGGTACAGTAATAAGAGACAATAAAATCTTAAACTCTATAAAAGTTTTTAACCTTACAAATGACAGAGTGGGCAGGGGGGTTCTATAAATAATTTCATTCTTCCCGAAAGAATGGCAGCTGCTTATATATATGAGGGGTGCTTACCGAAAGTACCCCGAAATTTTTCCCAAAAAAAACTCCATAATAGAACCCAAAGCTTGAACTTAAAATAAAGGGTTGGGTACAGGTCACCACTACCCAGTGAGTATTAAAGAACAGAAAAAATTCAGAAATACTCACAAAATACCGGTGATATCATCTGCCCATCGCGGACAAGCCCCCAACTGAAAAGGATTCAGGTCCCAATTCCTGCCCCATACTTTCTCTGTCTCTGTCATATGTAAGTCAGGTACCTGGGGACACATCTTAAAGACCAGAAACCATCTTTCAAATATGTCCGTCTTTTATTATGAGTTTCACATATTTTATACGAATCAGGTTTGTCAGCATGTGACGGCATGTGACGTAAATACAAACCATATATGGAAAGTCACATGAAACTTTAAACACATCAGCATTTTTCCTATCTGGAGATTGAAGTCCACAGAGGGTCAGAAAAAGCCTTGACCAGCAGAGCTTCTAATCTAAATCTGTCTGTAAATACGGCTTAACAAAACAATTGAATTCACTTCACATTATCTCTGTTTAAACATTACCTGTCCTTGTACCATCTTCAAAGAAGGGAAAGATAAACAGGGCCTACCTTTGCATCTTTAAACAACATATGCCTAAGGACACTTACTAAAGTTCTGATACGTGTCCCTTCAAGAGGCACCAAGAGTGGTGGCCCTTCGCCCTATTCTATGCTCTCCCACCCCTATCTGCTCCTTCCCTGCCCCCTCCTGCCATATGCACGCCTTCCTTTTCCCCCAGACCTCTACAATGTTCCTGGCGTGAGTAGCAATCCTAACCTGCTGCTCACGTCAGCGTTGTCTCTTCCTCTGACATCGCTCTCTAGGCATGGGTCCAGGAAGTGAAGCCAGAGTAAGAACTGACTGGCGTGAGCAGCAGGAGGATGGGGATCGCTGATCGTGCTGGGAATATTAAAGAGGTACGTGGGAAGGAAATGGGCGCGCACAGTAGTGGGAGGGAGGGGGGGAAAGAAGTGAAGAAAGAGAGGAGGACAGGTGCCAACACCTCCACTAAGACGGCGCCCAGGGCAGACCCCCCCCCCTTTATGCCACTGAGTAGGCTTTTTCCTCAGAGAAATGGGACACCTAAATAAAGGCAGCTTGTTATAGCACTGCCTTCTTACTGCAGTCTAGTAAAGTACTGTAACCAGGGCAGGATTAATTCATCGAGGGCCCCTAGGCACACAAGTACACAGGGCCCCCTGCTCCGCCCCACCCCACCATGCACCCAGGCGGAAACAGGAAGCTGCGTCAGAGGGAAGCTTTGGGCAAGCAGCACCGCTTGCACAATTACAGTTCCCGTTGCCTTTCTTACTCGCGTTGCTTGCTTGTCTTACTTTCTGTCGATGGGGGGGGGGGGCGCATTGCCGATTGGGGGGGGAGGCCCATGTTGCCGATCGATGCTGGAAGGTTCCATCGCCGTTTGGAAAAAACAATGTTGATGCCCTCCTTCATCGGGCCCCCCTGACCATTTCGGGCCCTAGGCACATGCCTACTTGGCCTATTGGTTAATCCTGCCCTGACTGTAACTTTTTAAAGATGCATTAATGAACCACATGAACATTACTTCCCCATGTCTCCTTCTATTCCTCCTTTACATATTGGCTATTTTTTCTAAATCATTGTTTTTGGAATCCAATAATAAAGCTTGTTTCTTTCATTTCAGCAGGGCCGCCATCAGAAATTTCTGGGCCCCTTACTGAGCAATCCTATTGGGCCCCCCACGCACCCCTTCCCCCCCCCCCGACTCCCCCTTCTTCCATGGGCCGAATACACACATACTTTTCTCTGTCGCCGCACTCTTTGGCCAAAAGATTTGTAAGCCTGCAACCACGTCAAGGTAGACTCTTTCAGCAGGGCCCTAACCTAACCTAAACTAAACTAATCTATACCTATCTATTCTAAACTAACATATGTCTAATACTGAACTAATAACAAACTAACAAACATCTGCATAATAAATAACTAATAAATAATAGTGCTAGTAGCTATAATTCACTTTTGAATGTAAAATCCCAGTTAAGGATTTCTTTTGACCTTTGTAGGCCAGAAGTAGATCACAATTGTACAATATTTTTTGTAACAAGTATTAAATGTGTTTTTATAAATACTGTAAGCTTAATAAATATATCAGAAAAAACTACACATCTGAGCGCATATCTGAACATACACATCTGTATGATCCCATCCTCCTCTGCTTGCCTATAGCTGCATCATGCATGTTAAAAATGTATGATATGTTGATATGTGCACCTTCCTTCCTTCCCATCCATCCTCCTCAGCCTGTCCTTACACATCCACAGCTGAATGTTAATGATGATGTATATGTTATGATGATAAATAAGTGCATATGAGCACATCATTAACATGCAGCTATGGATGAATATAAAAAAGAAACAATATTCGGTACAATTGTCAATTTATAAATCAGCGTCTTCTCCCCATTCTCTCTTCCCCATTTCCCTTCAGCGTCCTCAGCCCACTCTCTCTCCACTTTCCTTCAGCACACGCACATAAAAACAAGCAAGTAACTTATATCATTTTCATTCTATTCATTCATAGAAATTAAAGTCTAAATAATGCCAGTTACATAACAAAACATGATTTTACAAAAATAATTCCCTGCAGAGTCAAGCCTTCAAGGATTACTAGATGTCTTTCAGCAGTTCCCCTCCCTCCCTCCCCCTTACCTTTGTGGCCAGGTCAAAATGATCTACCAACAATAAAATTTTAAAAACACAAAGCACGCTGTATGCAGAGAAAATGTTAATTATCATTTATATTCCGCGGGTTTTCAAAGAGGTCAAGGCAGATGACTTTATGCAATGTCACCTCAGTAACAACTATACAAAAATAGACAAATATTCCCCCTCCCTTTTTACTAAAACGCGATAGCGGTTTTTAGCGCAGGGAGCTGCGCTGAATGCCCTACGCTGCTCTCAACGCTCATAGGCTCCCTGCGCTAAAAAACGCTATTGCGGTTTAGTAAAAGGGGACCATAGTGCAAAATATAGACAGCATATATAAATTCTCAAAGCAGACACATTTTGATCACTAAATTGAAAATAAAACCATTTTTCCTACCTTTGGTAATTTCATCAGTCTCTGGTTGCACTTTATTCTTCTGACTGTGCATCCAATATTTCTTCCCTTCTTTCAGCCTCCTGTATGCTTCCTCTCCTCCAGACCTCATTCCCTCCCCAAACTTTTTCTTTGTTTCAATGTTCCCCTTCTTTCTTTTTCTCTCTCTCCATACCCCCTTTCTTTCTGTATGTCTGTTTTTCTCTCTCTCACCCTGCCCCCTTCTTTCTCTCTCCACACCCTCTTTCGTTCTGTATGTCTGTCTTTCTCTCTCTCTTTCCGTGCCCCATTTTTCTTTGTTTCACCCTGCCCCCTTTCTTTCTTTCTGGCTTCCTGTCCCCCCTTTCTTTCTTTCTCCCTGCCCTCCCCTATGCCACCACCATTGGGAAAATGCTGCCACCGCCACTGGGGAATAGGCTGCCACTGCCGCCATCGGGAACAGGCCGGCGCCGAGTTCGCCCTGCTTCTCTTCCCCACGGGGCCGACCAACTCTTGCCACCCGACGTCAATTCTAACGTCGGAGAGGACGTTCTAGGCCAGCCAGGCAGCGATTGGCTGGCCCAGAACATCCTCTCCGACGTCAGAAATGACGCGAGTGCCGACCGACGTCAGAAATGACGCGAGTGCCGAGAGTTGGCCGGCCCCACAAGGAAAAGCAGGGAGAACTTGGCGCCGGCCTGTTCCCGATGGCGGCGGTAGCACTCAAGTGGCTAAAGAGCCGTAGTTTGCCGGCCTAGGGAGAACACTGGAGGGTGGCCAGCTGTGCACCCCCTTGGGACGTAAACCCGTGGCGGGGCAGACCGCCCCCCCCCCCACCCTGGTATGCCACTTTCTGTACCTCACTCCCTCCCTATGACCAAAAATTCGCCTTTCTTCTATTCCCCGTGTACACAACCATCTCTTTCCCTCCCTTCCTCTCTCCCAAGTCCATGCCTTCTGTGTCCAAAAACCCATTCCCTCCCCCACCTCAGCATCTCTTTCCCTCCCTTCCTCTCTCCCAAGTCCATGCTTTCTGTGTCCAAAAACTCATTCCCTCCCCCACCTCAGCATCTCTTTCCCTCCCTTCCTCTCTCCCAAGTCCATGCCTTCTGTGTCCAAAAACCCTTTCCCTCCCTTCCTCTCTCCCAAGTCCATGCCTTCTGTGTCCAAAAACCCATTCCCTCCCCCACCTCAGCATCTCTTTCCCTCCCTTCCTCTCTCCCAAGTCCATGCCTTCTGTGTCCAAAAACCCATTCCCTCCCCCACCTCAGCATCTCTTTCCCTCCCTTCCTCTCTCCCAAGTCCATGCCTTCTGTGTCCAAAAACCCATTCCCTCCCCCACCTCAGCATCTCTTTCCCTCCCTTAATCTCTCCCAAGTCCATGCCTTCTGTGTCCAATAACCCATTCCCTCCCCCACCTCAGCATCTCTTTCCCTCCCTTCCTCTTTCCCAAGTTCATGCCAAAATGCACTCCCTCCCCCCTTTTGTGTTCCGCGTTTGCCTCCCAGCCCATCTTTGCAACTTTCTCAGCAAAACGAAGCTCAAGCCACGAGGCTCGTCTTCTGTTTCCTGCCTGCCCTACCACGCACAAATAGCCGACCGGAAGTATTCTCCGACGTCCGCGCTGAAGTCGGAGGGCAGGCTTTGCTTAAGCCCTCCCTCCGACGTCGGCACTGACATCGGGGAACACTTGCGATCGGCTATATGTGAGCGGCAGGGCAGGCAGGAACAAAAGACGAGCATCGAGGCTCAAGATGTATTGAACTCCGCGGGTCCCCCGTCCAGCTCTCTCCTGTCCACGTGGGGCGGATCGCCCCTCCCCCTAGACTGTGGCCTAGGACCCTGGGGGAGCCCGGGCCCTCTGTCAGCTCCGGACCTCTGAATGCAGGACTGGTGGTACTGCCCTGATGGCGGCCCTGCATTTCAGTAATACTTGACATCTCTTCCTCTCAGTCTGTGACCTCCAGACTGCTATGCATTTGCCTGCCTTCACAAGCCTAGACTATTTCAGTGTGTTTTACTTTATGCTGCTTTTAAAATTTGCCCAGAAAGGTCAAAGATTGGGTAATAGATGCTGCATTAGGTTAGGCTAACTGGAGCAGATTGACTGAAGCAGGTCACAAACTATTTAAGCCTAAGTGGCAATTCAGAATGCAGTTGGATGTTAGATATAAGTATATCTGGAACTGTTCTGTTCTTTCTTTCGGTATAATTGCACAACAAATAAAGTCAGCCAAATAGTGACAACTGAATATTTCTCATTTTGAGTTTTATAAAGGTAAGCAGATGGACCATTTCAGTGCACACACATTCACAGCACAGAAAACAAGATGGTGATTGACACTTCCCAAGGTCACACTGAAGTCATGGTTGTGTTGGAAGTAATTTTAATGTATCTGTGTAATGCATATTCTATGTTCCATTGTGTTGCTGTGAATTTATTTAGTGGCATGAGTATTCTCCCCTTTAAAAAAAGATGTGACTTTCTGCTGACAGTACAGAAGTTGGGAGGCTGCTTTAAGTACCTTTATAAACTAGGAGCAGAGAATTAAACCTCCTCCTGCTTTGGCATTGGTAAAGGTCAGGGGCAGGGTGAGAGAAGACAGTAGGGGGTGGGAGAAAAGGGAATAGGATTGATGTTTCAAACCTTCCCTCAGCAGCATTTAAACTTCTTTTCAAGACTCAAATTTCTCCCTGCACTCAAACTGCTGAGAACACTGAGGGCTAGATGCACTAAATATGGTCGCTAAGACCGTGCAAGTCGCTGTTGGCCGCTTTTTTGGGCCGATTGTGGAACAGCGATCTATGTTCCAACAAGTTTCCCTGCAATTGATTGGCCCGGAGGTTCATCATAATCCCGTCTGACCAGGCACTCTGAGAGTAACTTCGACATATGTGCAGAGTTTGTTTGGGGAAGCCCAAACAGCTGAGCGGCAGGGGAAGCCCCAAAGCAGCCTCCTGCCACTCAGCTGTCGGGTGTTTTATTTTTAATGGCATAGACCCTCCTGACAACCCACCCCAGAACCAGAATGGAGGCAGGAGGGATGCCCAATCGCTTCTGGTACGACAACCCTATTCCCTACTAAATCCCCTACCTGCATGAATGACTTTATGGTGAAAATATTCAAAGGAAATTTCAAAACCATCCAGGAATGTAAAACCTTTAAAGTTAAAATGATGAAATATTTTGGTACCCACAAGATAGGACTTAACAAAGATTTGGGTTTCCTATCATAAACTACAAAAGTTTGTTGTCCTCTGATCACTCATCCATCGTTCCCTGTCTCTTACCCCCTCCTACCTTTCCCCATTAAATTGTCATAGAATGTTTTTATGTTTCACATATATGTTGTATGTTGTCATTTGTTCATTTCTGATCAAAAGCTAATAAAAAATGTGTTAAGTTCAATAAAGTATCATCTTATTTTCTTTTCATGGCTTTTCATTGTTTCTATTTATTATCATTTTAAAAAAAAATTACACAGATAAAGATATATATCCACTGGTTGCAGTGAACTTATATAACTTATTTAGGAAATCAGCCAATAGCTATTTACTTCCTTAAAGTGTGTTTATTCATGAGAATCATGTAAGAAAACAAGATCAAAGGATTTATGGAAAAACAAGTGGACCACATTCAGCCTTCAATCTAACCCTCTAGGCACCCACTCAAAAGGTCAATCAGATTAGTTTGCTATCATCTACCTTTGGTTAAATCATTAAATTGTAGATATAGTTCATCATCTTTTTCTTGACTCCACCATCTCTTCTTGGTTATTACTTTTGTAAAGATCCACCACACACTTACTTTTCCAATTTCTTAGAGCCTTTCCCATTATCAAGGATCTGTTAAACAAGGACCCACCAGAATGTCCTCACTTATATACACAGCTATTAAAGCTGGTTTTTAGCACCCTCAGTAAAACATGCATTGATCTTTGAACTCCAGGATTTAGATTTGTACTCACTGCTAAAGTAGCCATAATGGAAGCTTGCACACTGGTCACTGCTTCTGACGGTAAAATCATAGTTTTGGAGGAGGCTTCGAGGTTTGCTCAAAAGGTAATTATATTAATGCATAATTGGGTAGCCAATCATTTCTTACAGCTGAATAAACAAAAAATGACCCCCCCCCCCCCCTTTATGAAGCTGTGCTATCATTTTTTATTGCTGGCCACAGCAGTAAAAGCTATGACACTCATCAGATTCCTTTTACCGCTGTAGCCAGTGATAAAAAAAATACTAATCTTTTTATTCGGTAAATATTTACCGAATAAAAAGATGCCTGACGGAAATGGAAAGGCTAATGGAAATGAGATTGGGAAAGTAAGAGAAGGAGAGACAAATGTGATAGATTTTGCAAATGTGACGGCTTTACTGGAACAAACGATAACATCTGAAATGGACAGAGCAACATTATTAGTATCATTTGTTTTTGAACTGGATGTGAATATGATTATGAAATTGTTTTTCAAAAATTCCCAAAAATTGTTTGGGGGTCGGAAAATATGGATATATCCTGACGTAGCTAAGACTACACAAGAACGGAGGAAAGAATTTCTTGCAATGCGACAACAGACTATAAATATTGGAGCAACATTTTTATTGGTGTATCCCTGCAAATGCCTGGTTAGGTACTTAGGTGTTAAATATGTTTTTTTCTCTCCTAACCATCTGAAGGAATTTCTAGATGTTAAGCAGATCATTAAGGATTAAAGATTAAGGGATAATAATAGTAATGGGCGCTAGATACATTATGCCTTTCTTCTTTGCACTATTCCTTTAAATTTCTCTCTAATTTTAGTTTTGGTCACCCCCTGTTTATTGTGGTCTAAGAAGGGGTTTATCATTATGTTGATTGTTGTAAAAGTATTATTGTGTTAAAATTTTCTTCCCTGTATTTAATGTAACAAGAATTAATTCTTGTAAAATAAGACTGTATAATTATAAATAAAAAATAACAAAAAAAAAAAAACAAAAAAAAAAATACTAATGTGTTAAATTAGTTTGTTTTGGTAATACAAGTGGGTTTATTGGTCAGAAAATAGTACTGAGGACTGGAGAAATTCTTATGATAGAAGAAAAATCTAGGGTTTGGGGAATTATTTTGGATTGTGCTTTGACATTTGAGAATCAAATAAATGGACTGGTAAAGAGAATCTTTTTTTCATTCTGTTTTATCTTTAGACAGTTTTCAAACGGTGATACGAGCTATCATACTGCCTCAGTTGGATTACTGTGGTTTTTTTATATTGTGGTAAACTGAATTAAAAAAAATAAGCTTCAAAATACAGCTGTGTGTTTGATTTTTACAGCAAAGAAATATGACCAGGTTTACTCCTCTTCTGAATCAATTACATTAGTTGAAGATTAAGAAGAGAGTACATTTTAAATTGGTTATACTTATACTGTATATAAATTATTGCAGGGAATGGGACCAGAAGATTTAATGAAGTATATAACTTTCCCAATAAATAGAGCTATCTCCCGGTATAACCAGTCACTGAGGCTTGGTTATTCTATATGGTCATTTGAAATTTTTAATGAACAAATCTTTTGAGTTTATAGGAGCAAAGCTTTGGAATGATCTTCCAACTGCACTAAGAAAAGTTTCTTCTTATATCTTTAGAAAATTAACAACTTTTTTTTAATGATTCTTAAATGAATAATTTTGTATGGACACTTTTTTAATTGTTGTTATCTGCCTAGAATCTATTATGAGAATAATGCGGAATATAAATAAATAAGAATAGAATAGAAAGCTTGCTTTCTTTGTTTCAAAAGATAATGTTCTGAAATTTAACGTTGTATTTAGCATGGACACCATTGTAGAGGAAAAAAATAATTAAAAATGAAAAGTGACTAGTCTAGACAGTAAGTAAAATTGTCAATCTCCCGAGAGCAGTTTTTAAAGATCAAAAACAATTATGCTTGGCTTCAGAAGTGAGTAAAACAGAAAGATCTAAAGGCCCATTATGATTTGACAGGGGTTGACTTTGCCTGCCCTGACTGATTGGAACTGGCAAAGTAAAAGTATTTTTAATTATTCATTCTAAAACAGAAAGGAACACAAATTATTTACCACAGGCTGTGTTTAATCTTGTCAAAAATAATGTACAACGGTTTTACTATATAACCTAATTGTATACATAAGTCACTAATAGGATTAGATGTAGCAAAATTTGTGTCCCCCATTTTGTCTGAGACTAATATTCAAAAGATATCCCTTCTCCCCAGAGGGTTTTCCTTTGTCTTGCCTTCCTCCCCATTTGAGGACTATAATAATGAGTATATTGCCTGTATATTGTTTTCAGTCTGTATTGACTTAATATGTGTATTTCAGTATTTCTCTGTACCATTTTCATTGGTTGTACAAAAATTATAAATATATAAAATTTTAAAAAAAAGAGACTAATATTCAAAAGATATAGGTGCCTAAGATTTAAGAACTTAGGAGATTCAATCGGTGATGTTCATCATTATGCTGATCACCACCAGTATGTTATGCCTAGAAATTCAAAGCTGAGTTGTGCCCGGGCTCTGACACTGAATTTCTGGGTTTCCAGAGTTGGATACACATAGCCAGTTAAGTGCAATATTCAGGACTTAACTGTATAAAGGTAGACTGGCTTCTGCGATCTTGTTTATATGGTGACCTTGGCCAGTTAATTGCTAAATATTGGCTCTTAACTAGTTTAGTGCTGACTCTGCCTCTGAACACCCCCAAATAGCTTGTTTTGCTTTAAGCACTGCAGTCTTTTTCGGTGGCACTGAGCCCTGGATTATCTAAATCATTTCCCATTTTCCCTCTCATTCCAGTAAGTCTATTGTTTTGTTGTCCCCCACATCTTTTACTTTGAAGTTTATATTTTATTTTAATAATATTTTGATATTTGTAAACCGTTTAGGTATGTTTTTGATAAACATTATATCAAAGATTAAATAAACTTGGAAACTTTGATGTTAAAAGTAGCCACCGATCGCCTATAAATCTTGTGACGGTGCCATTTAGAAAATCTGTTCCTCCGGCATTGGAAATGTAGGCTAGGGTTTTCAAGGCCAAAATTTCCAGCACTTACCTAGACAGATTCCACTAGAAACCTCTATCACTTTAAATGCTACACAATACCCGATCCACTCCTCCATTAAAATCTTAGGAGTTACTCTCGACTAAAACCTAACTATGAAAAACAAAGTTGATACTGTAGTTCACATGGGATTCTATATACTTTGGAAACTGCATACTCTTAGAGCATATTTCAATGTTTCATCATTCAAATTACTGGTTGAGTGCTTGGTGCTGAGTCACCTGGATTACTGCAACATTATATATCTTGTGTGTCTTAAGAATATTTCAAGACTGCAAATTACTCAGAACATCATGGTCAGACTTTATTTGGACTGATGAAGTTTGGTCATGTAACTCCTTTCTATCGAGAACTGCATTGGTTGCCGATCGAAGCACATATCATCTTCAAGCTTGGTTGTATTTATTATAAAGTTGCCGATAGTCAAGCCCTATCTTACCTAACATACTCATTTCATGTTTCTACATAGAAGCACCTCTGAAGATGTCATGCTCTTTTTGTATTTTCACCAGTTAAGGGTTGTAAGTTTAAAAAGTACCATGAACGTGTATTCTTCTATCAGGCAGCCACTCGTGACAAAGAACTTTAAACATCTGTTATCGATTTTAAATTCCTATTAATATTTTAGAAGACAACTGAAAACCTACTTGTTCTCAAAGTCTATGGTTAACTAGTATTCCATCTTTGCCTTATATTTGCTTCTTGGTGTTGAAAACAAGAACGTATCACAAGGGGATAACATAAGAGACATTAAACAGGAGTCTACAGGACAGGAAGGGGACAGTGCAAACAACAAATCACATGGGAAAGTAACGAAAAAACAAAAATATCAAGACTTAAATTGTATGTACACTAACGCAAGAAGCCTGAAGAACAAAATGGGTGAACTAGAAATCATGGCCAAGGATGAGAACCTGGACGTCATAGCAATTACGGAAACATGGTGGAACGAAGAAAACAAATGGGACACAGACTACTACCAGGATACAAGCTCTACAGAAGAGACAGGACGCATCAAAAAGGGGGAGGAGTAGCACTTTATATAAAGGATACCATTCACTCAACCGGAGTGGATGCAGCAGTGACAAAGGACCAACCGGAATCAATATGGGTTAAAATACCAGGAAGAAAGGGAACCGAGATAAAGATGGGACTGTACTATTGCCCACCTGGACAAACAGAAGCAATGGATGAAGAACTGAGGGCTGAATTGAGACGAGAATGTAAAAACGAAAACACCATAATTATGGGAGATTTTAATTATCCCGGGATAGACTGGAGCCATGGAGACTCAAGATGTTCAAGGGAAATGGAGTTCCTGGAGGCAGTACGGGACTGTTTCTTGGAGCAGCTTGTCAAGGAACCAACAAGAGGACTGCTATACTAGATTTAATCCTCAGCGGATTGAAAGGACCCACCCAAGAAGTGAAAGTAGTAGGACCATTAGGAAACAGTGATCACAACATGATCCGATTCAAAGTGGAAATAGAAATGCCAAAGGGGAAGAGAACCATTGCAACAGCGTTTAACTTCAAGAAAGGGAACTATGATGCTATGAGGCAAATGGTAAGGAGAAAACTCAAGAACAGCTCTAGGAAAACACAGACGGTGGAACAAGCCTGGACCTTATTCAAGGACACGGTAAATGAGGCGCAAAGCCTGTATATACCCAGATTTAGAAAAGGGAGCAAAAAGTATCAAACAAAAGACCCAGCCTGGATAACCAATGAAGTTAATAAGGTGATAGGGAACAAGAAAAAATCATTCAAGAAGTGGAAAAAGGATAAAACTGAGGAAAACTGGAAAGAGCACAGGAAACATCAAAAAGAATGTCACAGTGTGGTTAGAACAGCGAAAAGAGAGTACGAGGAGAAACTTGCCAAGGAGGCACGAAATTTTAAACCATTCTTTCGATATGTGAAAGGAAAACAACCGGCAAGGGAGGAAGTGGGACCCCTGGATGAGGGAGGCAGAAAAGGAGTAGTAGACAGACTAAACACGTTCTTCTCGTCAGTCTTCACAAAAGAGGACAGAACCAACGTGCCAGAACCGGAAAAAACCTTCAGGGGGGATCAAGAGGAAAAATTATTATCAATAGAGGTGAGCCTCAAGGACGTACTCAAACAGATAGATAGACTAAAAACTGACAAATCGCCAGGACCTGATGGAATCCACCCGAGAATATTGAAGGAGCTCAGAGATGAAATAGCGGAGTTACTATAGAAGATCTACAACCTATCCTTGAAAACAGGGGTAGTCCCGGAGGACTGGAGGAAAGCGAATGTTATGTTATCTTCAAAAAGGGATTCAGAGGTGACCCGGGGAACTACAGACCGGTGAGCTTGACCTCAGTCCCGGGAAAGATGGCCAAATCATTAATCAAAGACAGCATAAATGAACATATAGAAAGAAATAATCTGATGAGAACCAGCCAGCATGGTTTCTGTAAAGGGAGAGCCTGCCAAACGAACCTACTGCACTTCTTCGAGGGGATTAACGAACAATTGGACAAAGGTGACCCCATAGACATCATATATCTGGACTTTCTAAAAGCCTTCGACAAGGTACCCCATGAACGCCTGCTAAGGAAACTGTGGAACCATGGGGTGGAGGGGGAAGTGCACAGATGGATCTGTAATTGGTTGGCGGACAGGAAGCAGAGGGTAGGAGTAAAAGGACACTACTCTGACAGGGAAGCAGTCATGAGCGGTGTCCCGCAGGGGTCAGTGCTGGGACCACTGCTGTTCAATATATTCATAAATGACCTGGAAGTGGGGACAAAGTGCGAAGTCATAAAATTTGCGGACGACACAAAACTCTCCAGTAGAGTTAGAACTGTTGAAGAATGTGAAGAACTACAAAGGGACTTGAACAAACTGAGTGAATGGGCAAATAAATGGCAAATGTGTTTCAATGTAGAGAAATGCAAAGTCTTGAACATAGGGAAAGGAAACCCGATGTTCAGCTACACGATGGGGGGGAGGGTATTGGGGAAGAGCAACCTAGAAAGGGACTTGGGGGTTTTAGTGGACCAATCAATGAAGTCGGGAGCACAATGCGCAGCGGCCTCCAAGAAGGTGAACAGAATGTTGGGAATTATTAAAAAAGGAATCACTACCAGAACCAAAGAAGTTATCCTGCCACTATATCGGGTGATGGTACGCCCGCATCTGGAATACTGCGTTCAATACTGGTCGCCGTACCTTAAGGATATAGCGGCACTCGAGAGGGTCCAGAGAAGAGCAACAAAAATGATAAGGGGCATGGAAGGCCTCTCATATGCTGAGAGGCTGGAGAAACTGGGGCTCTTTTCTCTGGAAAAACGGAGACTTAGAGGGGACATGATAGAAACTTACAAGATCATGAAGGGTATAGAGAGGGTGGAGAGGGGCAGATTCTTCAGACTGGCGGGGGAAACAAAAACAAGAGGGCACGCAAGAAAACTGAAGGGAGACAGATTCAGAACAAATGCTAGAAAGTTCTTCTTCAGCCAGCGGGTGGTGGATACCTGGAATGCACTTCCGGGGGAGGTGGTAGAGCAGAGTACGATTTTGGGTTTCAAAAAGGGGTTGGACATGTTCCTAAAGGAAAAGGGGATTGAGGGGTATAGCTAGAGGGGTACTATAAAGGATAAAATGTCTTAAGTGAAAGAATACTACAGGTCATGGACCTGGGGGGCCACCGCGAGTGCGGACTGCTGAGCACGATGGACCTATGGTCTGACTCGGCAGAGGCGATGCTTATGTTCTTATGTTCTTAACTTCTTGGTTATGCAGTCTAGAAATCAATTTTATGTTATGTAATACCACTTCCGCCGTTAGCCACGTCTACAGTGGAGTTAGGTATCAGAAGGCGTCTCCAAAATCATGCTTCGAGCACCATTTGTGTAGACACTAGTAGGTGCCTTGAAATTTTATTTAAGTACCATTTGAAATGGCATTTCCCTCTTAAGCACTGGTAGGGCACCTACAGGCACCTAAGTTAAGGCACTGTTTATAGAATTTCCCAAATAATTAAGTGTCACTCAAAATGACTGCTTAGCTCAAAACATGTGACTTAACTGGCCAAGAACTTTGAATATTGACCCCCTCAGAGTTGCTTTTACTAAAGGGCATTAAGCACTAATGCACATTTAAATAGGTGAAAAAAAGGCTTACCGTGTTGTGTTTCTACCACTAGAGCACCAGGGTGGGTCCCGGGGATGGATAAGGGCTCTGGGGGAGAGGGGACAGAAGAACTTAGAAGTTAGTTTAGGACAGGGGTGTCCAATGTCGGTCCTCGAGGGCCGCAATCCAGTTGGGTTTTCAGGATTTCCCCAATAAATATGCATGAGATCTATATACATGCACTGCTTTCAATGCATATTCATTGGGGAAATCCTAAAAACCCGACTGGATTGCGGCCCTCAAGGACCGACATTGGACACCCCTGGTTTAGGAGATTGACTCTGAGAAGGGTAGAGCATCAACTGGGTCATTTCTGATTGGGCAACTGAGGTTATCATTGGAGGGAGGAAAACTGAGGAAAATGCTAAACTAAACTAAAACTTAGTTTTATAGACAGAGTCATCAACCAAGAAAGTAGACTGAAATAGTTAATTTCCAAAATGTTTAGCAAACAAAAAAGTTTTCAAAACTTTCCGGAATAAAGCAAAAGAACCTAAACTTCTTAATGTAAGCGATAAAGCATTCCAGAATTCGGTTAATTTAAAAGCAAAAGAATCACTAGGGGATCCTTTTACAAAGGCACACTAGTGGTTTTAGCACACTCTAGCCGCTACCGCCTCCTTTTAAGCAGGTGATAATTTTTCAGCTAGCGCACGCTAATTTTGTGCGTGCACTAAAAACACTAGCGCACCTTAGTAAAAGGAGCCCTAAATCTCTTAAAGGTTCTGTTTTTACCACTAAGAGAAGGAAATGTAAGTTTTAATTTTTGAGAACTTCTGGCAAGATGAGATCTATGAACATTCCAGTCTAAAGGAATCAAAGTGGCAAAAATGCCAAATAGGATCTTAAATACAATACAAATGCACGTAAATTGAATTCTGAGATACACTGGAAGCCAATGTAATTCCTTGAGCAGAGGGGTTACGTGATCAAATTTACTCTTACCGAAAATAAGTTTAGCGGCAGTGTTCTATATTAATTGAAGTCTCTGCAGACAGGCCTTTGAAAGGCCCAAATACACTGAATTGCAATAATCCAGCCTTGACAAAATGATTGATTGAACCAATACAGAGAAATGTTGTTGGTGAAAAAGTGCTCTCACTCTTCTCGGAGCACGGAGGCTGAAAACCCTTTTTAATAAGCGAGTTTAGTTGTCCTTAAATGTAAGTGGAGAATCGATAACAATACCCAGTGTTAAAGAGGAAAACTCAATTTTCAAAGATTCTCCTGAGTCTAAGATCACAGCAGAAGGGAGAGAATTAAATTTTGGGCCAAGCCATAAAAGCTTAGGGCTCCTTTTACTAAGGTGCGCTAGCGTTTTTAGCGCACGCTGCAGATTAGCACGCGTTACTCCCCCCCCCCCCCGGCGCTACGTGTAAAAACTAACACCAGCTCAATGGTGGCATTAGCATCTAGCACACACTAGAACCGCTACTGCAGCTTAGTAAAAGGAGCCCTTAGTCTTTGCAGCATTTAATTTCAACTGGACCATTGTCGCCCAAGACTGAAGTTTATTAATACAATGGTTAATATTGGGTATCAAATTATCAAGATGTGAATCAACCTCAAGTAATATGAAGATATTATCATCATATGTTAGTAAAGTTTCTCAGCTATTCAAATTGTAATGTTTCAATGAACTCATGTAGATGTTAAATAAGATTGGAGACAATGGAGAGCCCTGGGGGACACCACAGAGGGCTCTCCATGATAGAAACATAGAAACATGATGGCAGATAATGGACAAATGGCCCATCTAGTCTGCCCATCCGCAGTAACCATTATCTCTCCCACCTTCTATGAGATCCTACGTGCCTCTCCTATGCTTTCTTGAATTCAGTCTGTCCCACCACCTCTTCCTGGAGACTGTTCCACACATCTAACACTCTTTCTGTAAAAAAAAAAAAAAGGATTTCCTTAAATTACTCCTGAGCCTATCACCTCTTAACTTCATCCTATGCCCTCTCATTCCAGGGCTTCCTTTCAAATGAGAGACTCGACTCATGTGCATTTATGCCACGTGAGTATTTAAACGTCTCTTATCATATCTCCCCTCTCCTGCCTTTCCTCCAAAGTAATGGTTAAGTAAAACAACCAAGTGGGTATCACATCTCCAAAGCAGAAGCCTGGTCAGCAGATTATAAAACATGCTTCTCGCAACCAGTCATTGGAAAACAAGAGAATCTTAAGGGAAGGAAATTTAGTAAGGAACAAGGCTTTATGCACCAGTGCTTTAGAAGCAGATTTTCAATGTTGTTCTCTTGCTTTGAAAAATCATTCTTCTACAACAGAATATTGCAATTAATTTTAATCTAGCAACAATCCTTTTTCTTGGAATTCTCTCCCTGCTCCTTGTCTCTTTTGCAGCATTTATGTGCAGTCTACAGGAGACAACTTTTAAATATTTTAGCTTTCAATTATCACGTATAAGCCATGTAAATATTAGCTGAGAAAATGTTAAATTGCTACTGTATAATTAATACTATTGCATAGCTTAATTGACAAGGTAAATTCATTTTATCCGAACTCTATGATTTATTTTCCTTTCTTACTAACTTTTATTAACCTTAATCTTGGGAGTGAGCTAGAGATGTAATGCAGGTCTTATTGAAATTTGAATCTGAGTCCATTAAATATGCACACTCTCGGTCACCTTTGGTGAAATGAAAACCTGAGTGATGTGTGTATTTGTTTTGTATCCAGGACCATATCCATAATTTCCAATTTGAGGGCCTGAGTTCACCGCATTCTGCTGACTTTGCTCATTTCACAAGATGCAATGCTGTGTTTAACTGCTTTCCTAAACACTGCTCTCTATCACATGAACCCAGGCTAAGAAACACTCTGCCACAAGGGATTAGCCTGTTTATCTTCATCCTTTTTCCTGCTTTTGCAGTATAACTTGTAATACATTGTTTTATTATAGTAATTTTTATTTGACTCAAAATTTTTGTATGGTCATCTGTTTCTTTGATTACTTTATTGTGCTTAAACCTTTTTCTTTTTTTTTACAAAGCCATGTGGCAAAAGTCCTGAAGCCCTTTAAATTCCTATGGGCTTCGGGGCAGTTACTGCAGGGGCAGCTGCTTGCACAGCTTTGTAAAAGGAGGACGGGGGAAGGTTAATCCTATATAATAATACCCTTAGCGCACATGCACACTTCAGTCTTCGTGGCTCCGTGCGTCTGTAGCTCCATGGCCAGCAGAGAAATGTTGGAGAGTACGGCGCATGCGCACGTTGGGAGCGTGTGCGGCATATGCGTACATTCTCAGCTGACATTGGGTACTGTCCCTCCATGGCCGTATTCGGCAGCTTGATGAGACGCACGAGGCATGCGGCAGCTTGAGGCGTGCAGGGCAGCTTACAACAGTGGTGGCACGCGGTGGCTTGAGGCATGTGCACTGACTTGGATGGCTGTCGGCGCTGGAGGAATTTGAGTGGCGGTTTAGGAACGGCTGGAGGGTGTTGTGCCGGTACTGCAGGTGAAAGTGGGCTTCTTTGGGGGGAGAGGTGTGCTGGGGGCAGACAGCTTTGCTTTGGGGGAGGGAAGACAGAAGGGGGCCACAAAGAGACAATCAGGGAGAGGGAAAGGGGGCTGCTTTGGGGGGGGGTGCTGGGGAGGGAAGACAGAAGGGGGCCACAAAGAGACAGGTTTGAGGGAAAGGGGACTGCTTTGGGGGCAGAGTGTGCTGGGGGACAGACAACTTTGCTTTGGGGAGGGGAAAACAAAAGGGGGCCATGGAGAGACAGTCAGGTCGAGGGAAAGAGGGCTGCTTTGGGGGGAGGGTGGCTGGGGGTCAGACAGCTTTGCTCTGGGGGGAAGAAGAAGGGGGCCACGGAGAGACTGTCAGAGGGAAAGGGGGCTGCTATGGGGGAGGGTTTGCTGGGGAGCAGACAGCTTTGCTCTGGGGGGGAAATTTCAGAAGGGGACCACAGAGAGACAGTCAATCAGTCAGGCAGGCAGGCAGACAGGGGGCCAGGGAGAGAGACAGAAAGAAAGACAGCAGCCAAGGAGAGAGAGGCAAAGAAAAAAAGACATACAGACAACCAGCGTCGAAGGAGAGAGAGAGAGAGAAAAAAAAAACCCCCAGATAGCGGCCAAGGAGAGAGAGAGAAAGAGAGAATGACAGAAAGAAAGACAAACAGACAGGGAGCCAGGGAGAGACACAGACAGCATCCAAGGAGAGAGAGAGAGACAAAGAAAAAAACAACAACAGACAGACATCTACTCTAGCATCCGTTAATGTAACGGGCTTAAACACTAGTTGTATAATATTTTGAGACTTTTTGTGCAAGCTGTCACATATCAGAGAATGATTCTGATTTAAGATTAAATCCCTCCACTCCTCCCCTTTTTGTGAAGTCGCAGTAGGCTTTTTTTTAATCGCCGGCCGTAGTGGTAAAAGCGCCGATTCTCATAGAATTCTTTGAGCATTAGAGCCAATACTGTCATGGCCAGCGATAAAAAAAGCCTAATGCAACTTCATGAAAGGGGGCCTAATAGACTTCATTTCATTACATCTTTATTTTGCCCTTATTTTTATTTTTCTTTATTTCTTCCTTTTACTGCAAACTAAGAGGTCCTTTTCTTATGGTGTGCCAAGCCTTAACATGGGCTTACTGAATGGAGGAATGGGTTACTGCAGGATACACTCAGGGCTCCTTTTACAAAGGTGCGCTAGGCCTTAACGCGCACAATAGCGAGCGTTAAATTCACGAGCATGCTAGCCACTATCGCCTCCTCCGGTTGTTCGTGGTATTTTCTGACCGCGAACTGCCAACAAGAAGAGGGCAGCGGGAGAGGCAGGAGAGAGCAGCCGGAGCACCGGCGAGTGTAGGAAATCACTCGCGGTATGCTCCTGATTGGATAAGGCCCGACTTTGTGCAGGAAGAGATGGTCGGAGCATAAATTTCCTACACTTGCCGGCGCTCCAGCTGCTCTCCCGCTGCCCTCTCCAGTCTCCCCCATGAAAAACCATTCTCCCCCTCAAAAAAAAAGAATATATCTATATCTATCCTATATAATAAAACCCTAGCTGCGCATGCGCACTCTTACCTGTGTGCTTCCGTGATCTCTGATCTGTGATCAGTAGGTCTGTGGCTGCAGGAGTGCGCATGCGCGA
Source organism: Geotrypetes seraphini (assembly GCF_902459505.1). Taxonomy (NCBI): domain Eukaryota; kingdom Metazoa; phylum Chordata; class Amphibia; order Gymnophiona; family Dermophiidae; genus Geotrypetes; species Geotrypetes seraphini. The sequence goes on from NC_047085.1 coordinate 342,868,201, forward strand.
GTCCCCAGCCTTACAGCACCTAACTACACTCGCCGGCAAGACTGGCCGCCAGCGCTGGATTCCCTGCTCTATACAAGATCGCGGTCTTGGCTCCTCTCACGAGCCGCACCAGCATCGGAGAAGGCTTCTGATGCTGGCGGGGATCGAGAGGAGCCGCGGTGACACCTTTAAACTTAAAAAAAGTAAGTTCCTCGCTGTCTGACCCTCCTATCTCTTCCCGACGTCTGACCGGCTCCCTTATTCCCTTACCGCCCCCCCTTCCCTTCAGATGGTCCTGACAAACTTGCCGACTCCAGCAGCATCTGCAGCACTCTACACACACTGCTTGGGGCCCTTCTACTGTCCTGATTTGCTCTGCCACATCTCTGATGATGTCATCATGGACGTGCCAGAGTAAATCAGGGCAGTAGAAGGCCCCGAAGCAGCGTGTGTAGAGTGCTGCAGATGCTGCTGGAGTCAACAGGTTTGTAGGGTCCGTCTGAAGAGAAGGGGGGTGGGGGGTGGGCGGCAAGGGACTAAGGGAGCCGGCCAGATTGCAGGAAGGGAAAAGGGGGGTAGGGGAAACGCTGCTGCTGCACAGGGAAGTGGTGTGGGGGGAGGGAAATGGAGGGGAAGGGAATGCTGCTGCTGTGGCTGCTGCACAGGGGAGGGGAGAGATCAAAATGCTGCTGCTGCACAGGGAAGTAGGGTGGTAAAAATGCTGCTGCACAGGGAAATGGAAGGGGAGAGAATGCTGCTGTGGCTGCTGCATAGGGAAGTGGGGGAGAGAGAAATGCTGCTGCATAGGAGGCAGGGAGAGAGACAGATAGATAGAAAGAAAGACAGACAGCGGGCGGAAGGGAGACAGAAAGAAAAGAAGAAAGATACAGGGGCAGGGAGAGACACAGAAAGACAGACAGACAAAGGGGGCCAGAGAGAGAGAGACAGACAGAAAAAAATGACAGTGGGAGGGAGAGAGAGACAGAAATAATGAAAGACAGACAAACATATATTCTAGCACCCGTTAATGTAACGGGCTAAAATACTGGTATATCTATATAACCCTCCTAACAATAACAGGCCCCCTGGTATATCTATATAAACGATAACCAGTCAGGCTTTCGCTCCGGTCACAGCACTGAAACTGTCATCGCTTCTCTGGTAGACTACCTTCATAACCTGTTCAGTCAAGGCACAAGCGCACTAGTTCTGCAATTTGATCTCAGTAGTGCCTTTGACTTGGTCGATCATGCCATTCTCCTGGACTGTCTGGAATCTATCGGTCTCTCAGGCAATGTGTTAAAATGGTTCCAGGGTTTCCTAGGTAAACTCTCTTACCAAGTTTACAGTGACTATTCCCATTCCGCCAGCTGGGCCAACACCTGCGGAGTCCCGCAGGGCTCCCCCCTGTCCCCCACACTGTTCAACATCTGCCTGGTCACTCTAGCTAATCTACTGCAAAGCTGAAAGATCAAATTCTACATCTACGCCGATGACATCACCTTAATCTTTCCCCTAACCAGCATAACCCCTGAGATAAACAATCTCCTAGCAACAATCCTTACGCAAATCGAACTATGGATGGCCGATTTCAAACTGAAAATCAACTCAGATAAAACCTAATTCTTCCTGGCGAGTCAAAACGACAAAATCAAAGACCCTTCAATCTCCCTGAATGGCCAAGTCTTTCCCATAACAAACTCCTTAAAAATACTAGGAGTGACCCTCGACCGCAATCTTACCTTCGAAACCCACACCGACCTCCTGGTCAGAAAAGGCTTCTCCACCCTATGGAAGCTAAGATCCATCAGAAAATACTTTGACGCCCCCTCATTCCGCTTACTTGTGCAATCCTCCATCTTAAGTCTACTCGACTACTGCAATATCATCTACCTGGGGTCTTTCAAAAAAACCACTCAAAGACTACGAATCATCCAAAATACGGCAATCCGATTGATCTTCGGCCTAAAAAAATGGAAACACATAACTCCCTACTACCAAAAACTTCACTGGCTACCCTTGGAAGCAAGAGTACAATTCAAGTTGCCTGCTTCTGTTTCAAATCCATCCTTGGCTTGGCCCCCCTATACTTGGTACCCCATTTTATCCTAGACCGCCCATCCAAACACACACGCAGAACCCACCTGTTCAGCTATCCTACTCTAAAGGCCTGCCGCTACAAAAGATATCTAAATAGAACTCTCGCCTTTCAAGCAGGTCAGCTCAATAACTGGCTGGCCCACATTATTCACGAACTTCATCCTACCTAAACTTCAGGAAACTACTAAAATCTAATCTATTTACCAGAGTTACAACCTAAACGCCCATATCCACTGTATGTACCCCCTTTGTTATACCTACATTTTTTAGATTTATCATTTATGCAGATTGTCCTGATCTCTTTACTGTACTTTTTTGCTCTGATTGTGCCTTCTCCCTGATTACTCCATCTTTCGCCGATTGTACCATATTCCCTGATTGTACCTTTTTCTCTGGCACATAGTTTCTCTGACTGTACCATTGTAACCGTCACTGATTGTCCAGCCCTTCTTCACTGTAAACCGCCTCGAACTACTATGGCTTTGGCGGTATATAAGAAATAAATTATTATTATTATTTATCTATATCTATATCTTTTTTTTTTTTTTTTTGAGGGGGAGAATGGAATTTCTGTGTTAACCAGTTAGTGCAGCATTTTAAAACCAGTGTACTGCATCTGCTCCCAGGTGTGCTGCAGAGTCTGGGGTGCAACTGGCCTCTCACAATCCAGCATCTCTCACTGCCTTCCCTCTTGCATGTCAGGGATTGCTGCCTCTTCTTTCTTCTAACTTCCCCTTTCCCCCCGAACTTGCAGCTTACATTTTTGGGCTGTCATTCAGTGATTCACATAGGCACTCCAGGGTCTTTTCCACTGCTGTGTCTCACTCTCTCTGGTGTAACTTCGGAGACACACAGCAGAAGGCAATCAAATGGAACTTTGTGTTAATGTCATATTGCCAATGACACAAGAAAACAAACTTTGAGGCCTTTTTATAAAGCTGCAGGAAGCAATAATGCATGCTTACCAGAAGGTAAAAAGCACTACTAAGGGGCACACTCGGGCGCCCTCAAAAGTTTTGGGATCAGTGCATACTTCCCATATGCTAAAAAGATAGAATTTATTTTTTAATGCTGTGGTGTGTCTCAGGAGTGGATAGTGTGTGGTGCAGTGGTTAATGCCACAGTCTCAGCACCCTGAGGTTGTGGGTTCAAATACCATGCTGCTCCTTGTGACCCCGGGCAAGTCACTTAATACCACCCATCGCCCCACGTACATTAGATAGATTGTGAGCCTGCTGGGACAGATAAGGAAAATTGAGTACCTCAATATAAACCACTTAGGCTTTAAGTGATATATAAATAAATAAATAGTAGGTATGTTCTCCACTAATCGGTTAGCCAGGGCTATAGTGCTGCATGCTAATAAATTAGCACAGGATAGCACATGACCCTTACCACCAATCACATATTGACATCTATTTTCTAGGTGGTAAGTGCCACGCGCTGTCCATGCACTAACTTCCCCATGTGCTAATGGGGAAGTTGGTGCATGGTCTTTAATGGGATTGATGGAAAATGGAGTCATTTTACCACCATGCTAAAAGTGGCCTCAGTGCATGGGAAAGTCCCGTTTGGGGGATAGTGCTGGCTACTTTTTGGCACAGCTTAGTAAAAGGGTCCCGTTATTGATATATGCAATGACATCTTTTAAAATTCCTAGCATCAAATAGCATGACACCTTGAAGATTGGATTAGAAAATGTAGCAACGAAAGCAATATTCAGAAAGATGGCTGCCACCTGAAGATTAACGACCCTCTCTACCCTATTTTAACAGAAATGCTGAATATATGATCTGAAAGGTAAATAGATGACTTATGTATGTTGTTCTCTTTAAAGGATAAATGAACATCATAACTATTAGGATAGAGTTTAGACTATCTTTTGAATGTTTCACTATCTCATCCAGTCACTTAGTTAAATGTGGGTTGTCTGTTCAATAGAGAGGTGGATGCCAAAAAAAAAATTGGTTAAGTTTGTTTTCTGATAAGTTACACATCTGGTTCATTTTCAGAAACTGAGTGATTTGTTTAATTTAATATACAGTATTTTCACTGAAGTCAATGGTAGAAGCTATTTTGTACTCCAAAAGTAGGTTTTCCATCCATTGCTCATTAAACTTGCTTAGAGCTTGGGGTAGAGGTGTCTGCCAGAGAAGCATCAGAAGTCCAAGACATTAAGAGTAGCCTGAAGAGACCATAGAACTAAAACAGAGACAAAAGGCAGCAAAAGTGGCATCAATGGGACAAGGCAACCAAGAGAGGCACGTCCTGTAGGCAGCCAGTCAGCTCTAGTGCCTCTCTTCCTCCCTGGCGTCTGGTGGCACGCCTGGAATCTCGCACGGCACTCTAATGTGCCACAGCACACAGTTTGCAATCCACTGTGAGAGAGAGAGAGAGAGAGAGAGTTTTTTTTCCTGGTTAGCTAGCATTTAACTGGGTAGGGCTACTGGGGATCTTGGCATTTTGGGAAATGTATGCAGCAAACTGACTTGGGAATGTTCCCCCTCATGCCAGGTCGAATCTAAAAATGGCTTCCACAAACTCTAGCTGAAATCTTGTAAAACTGCCAGTCGAGGTCGCAATATCCATTTTAAAAGCAGAGCTGGCATGGACTAGGGTGATTGGAGATCACTCCTGCTCCAACTACACAACTAGATCACCAGGGATTGTAAGGTAGGCCCAATGAGGCTTATGAGGCACTTGTGGTGGGAAGTCTGGTTGGGGGGCCTGTTATTGTTAGGAGGGTTAAGCAGGGAAGAATGTACTGAATGTGGTGGCAGTGCCCCAATGCCTTATCGGCCTTTTTTTTTTATTATTCAATATTTTAAATTTATCTGTTGATCCAATTTTTGTCAGGTAATCAAGACCCTACTAATGTATGTCTTTTGTTTAATATTGTATTCTAATTTTGACAATTTCAGGGAGATTGTTACTAAACTGGTTCTTAAGATTTCTGATTTATTGGTTATGAACAATTTCAGCTTACATGTGGATGAAGTATTTCATCCGTAGTGATAACTTTTAATGTGATGCTTGCCGATCTGGTCGTGGGACTATTGAATTCATTTGTAAAGTACAAGTTATGTTCAGGGGCACATATTAGATCTGCTGTTATGGTACAGAGGGATTTGATTTTTGCAAACAATGTTAGTGACTTAAAAGCTGTTCCTGCGATCTGGACTAATCATTGTCTATTGTCATTTATGATAGAAAAGGTACCTGACAAAGTAGAATCTGGATGCTTCAAAGCCAATTTGTGCCAGAGATGTTGACATTGATAGAGTCCAGTGATGTCTGAGGAGATCTTGAGGAGATGACCTGACTGAAATGAGATTCAAAGAATTAGTAGCTCAGATTTCAGTCTTTTTTGGAGAGTTGAGGTCAGCAAATTGTAGATGAGGACAAAGAATTGGCTCCTCTTCATCGATCCTTATTTTTTTGAATATTTTTTATTTGCTATGTACGTTATTTTGAGTTTACCACTTTTATATAGTAATAGGTTGAATTATAACTTAGCTTTCATGCAGCAACACCCCTCCTCATGCATTTCAAGTCCTTCCTCAGGGTTGGGGTTGTAGTTTAACTAATCACGTTATCGGTTTTTAACCTGCCCGCATATGAATCTGAAAGCTGATGCTATTGCATGAATTGACCAGATCTGCTATCAATAAATTGAGGGTTCTGTTGAAAATATACATATGTGAGATGTTCAGTCATTGCTATTATTGATCGGTCACATGTAAGGGAGATGCCTCTTGCATTTGCAGACAATGCCAAGTGCGCACATTCTTGTGTGTGTGTGTGTGTGTTACAGTACTGCTTAGATGCCCTAGTGGCACATTCACAATGGACACATGCTTGCTTAAGTGCTGTCATTCTACAGACTGATGGGCGTAAGTGGTGTAAACTGGTATAAAGTGGTGTTTTGTAATCCATCTAGGTTGTAGGTGGGCTGTAAGGCCTCAGTTCTATAAAGTGCGCCTAAAATCTAGGTGCCAAGGAATATAGTGCATAATCTTATAGAATTGCACCTAAAGTGAACTTGTGCGCCAGTAGGCATCTGAATCTTAAGCACGCCCTATTTATGACAGGGTTGTTTGGCCTAAATACCGGCACCTAAGCCCAAAACAGAAGCCTACATGAAAAACAAACCCACAATCCGCTCCTAGCCACACCTACTTTCTGGTAGGCTACTTTCTTAGGCTAGGCACCTACTTGAAAGTGGTAGATGCCTACCAAGTTAGGCATCTGTCATCCAATTAATTCAATTTATGCCAATTATGAGATGCTAACTGCTTGTTACCGGTGGTGTTTAAATAATTAAGGCCCACTTTTATCAAACCACATTAGAGGTTTTTTATCGCCAGCTGCTGCAGTAAAAGCTCCAATACTCATAGAATTCCTGTGCTTTACCACAGCGGCATTGATGAAATACCCTGATGGGGGGCTTGCTAAAAAGGGGGGTCAAAGGGCTAGATTCACTAACCTGCCCAATCATGACCGATCCGGGCAGGTCCAATGGATTCTGCAACCAATAATATTCTAATGGGATGATCGGAGGAATGCCCCTATCCGTCGACACATATTGCTAGTGTGCGATCCTGACACATGCACAGTCCATCTGCTTTCCCTGTGGATGATCTGCGCATGCGTTTGGTGTTCGTTTTTAGCTGGGGACTGTCCTGCTCTGGAAGGGCGATCCCCGGCAGGCTACTCATAAAGGAGGAGATGTTATGAGGCAGAAATAAAAAGACAGCTGGAAGACAATATTTTCGATCAGAAATTCAGTTCAGACCCTATCCTTCAGTTACAAAAGATGTTTAAAGCAGGCAATTGACTCCCCAGCAGTGTTGATCGGCCAGCCCAGTCGGTTTGCAAGATTTCTGTAGTAAATCGCGTCCCTGCCTACTTTGCATGTAGTTCCCCTCATTTGCATGCATGGATCGGAATTGGATTGGAGGAGAGAGGTAAGTGAATCAGGCAGGAGTAAAATCGGGTCACAAACCGATCGGTGCACGATCAATTTGCTTAGTGAATCTAGGTGCCTAACTTTAAGCATTTTTTATATAGCAGAATATAAGCCTAAGGGCCTCTTCTATCAAACTGCGCTATCAGTTTGTAGCGCGGTGAGCCGCGCTGAATGGCTTGCGCTTCTCCCGACGCTCATAGAGTTCCTATGAGCGTCAGGAGCAGCGCAGGCCATTCGGCGTGGTTCTCTGCGCTAAAAACTGCTAGCGCAGTTTGATAGAAGAGGCCCTAAGTTTTTATAATAAATAAAATAAAATCAAGTGCAGGTACCTTATTTAGAGAATTATACTTTTATTTCCAGCAAGAACAATAATTTGACAAACACATGTATTTATTTTATTTAAAATTATTTATAACCCACCTATTCACAAATCTAAGTGGGGAACAATAACCACATATAAAAACATAATAAAAAATACAGACAAATACAGAACTGAAGGGGAAAAAAAAATCTCTAACTTATACTGTCACATGGCTGGTGCCAAAAAAGTGCTCAAATAACAGTTTTCACCCCCTTTCTAAAATGCCAGAGAATGTTCGATTGGCGCAACATCAAAGGTAGGGCATTCCACAGCGCTGCAGAGAGAACATAGATTTATGGTCACCCTTCATCCAAAAAAAGAGCGCAAAGGTACATCACAGGTGGCCCTTTTCCAAAGTTGCAATATAAGCCCTAATGCATGCTTACCACAGCAAAAAATGATGTACCGTGGGGCACGCTGAGGTGTCCTGTGTGCATTTTGCCATGTACATGTGCTACCCACACAAAAAAAAAAAAAAAAAATTTGGGGGGGGGGGGTGCAGAATATGTGTCTGGAGGATGCAAAATAGGTGCGTTCTATGCTAATCAATTAGTAAATGAGACCTAAGTCCCATCTTCTATAAATGGTGCCTTAAGTTAGGCACTGGTTGACACCTAACTGTGCCTAAATTAAGTGAAAAATGCCGTTAAAAAAAATCATTAAAAAAATATGTAGGCGCCTACTGGCGCCCAAATAAAAGGCACCTGCATCGTGGCTAAGGAGGCACTTTATGATGCCTTACACTACTATAGGCGTTGCTAATGCCAGAAGTGGAATTGGGCATCGTAAAGTGCCTCCGTAGAAGAAGCAATAAAGAAAATAAAAGGGATTAGGTTAAAAAAAGGATTAAAAGTTAAAATTTAAAATGATATACAGTACTCCCCAGATATTCGCGGGGGTTCTGTTCTAGGAACCCCTGCGAATGTTGAAAAACTGTGAATACGGTTTTATGCAGGGGAGACGGGAGAGGGCAGCCGGAGCGCCGGCGAGTGAAGGAAATCACTCGTGGTATGCTCAGACCGCCTCTTCCTGCACTAAAGTCAGGCCTCACCAATCGGGAGCTGCGTGTCAAAGCAGCTCCTGATTGGTAAGGCCCGACTTTAGGACTTATCCAGGTTAATCACCCAAATATTGCTAAAGCAGAGTGGATATTCAGCAGCACTATCCAGGCAGTGATTTACTGCAATCAGGTGTTTAACTGCAATTAAAAATTTTGAACAAACAGCTATAGTTTAAAATAGACATATTTTTTGGATTTCACACATAAAGAAACCTGTTATAAAATCAGAGACAAAGTAACAGTGCAAAAACAAAACCATTTTCACTGGAGCAGAGCTTTAATACATTATGGCCCTTATTTTAGAAGCCCTATTCAGGATGTGCACATGTAAATATACATAGAAAACACAATTTTAAAAGCTGAGTTTACACATTTGAATGACATGCATATAGCAAGCAGGTGGGACTCAGAAGCAAATCATTTCTACATATTTCCCATTTCAGAAGGGGAATGCACATCTATTTGTCACAATTTATTTATGTATTTATTTAATTTTCTACACCATTCTTCCAGGGGAGCTCAGAACTAGTGTTTACATTAATTTATTCAGATACTCAAGCATCTTTCCCTGTCTGTCCCTGAGGACTCACAATCTATCTAATGCACCTGAGGCAATGGGGGGGATTAAGTGACTTGCCCAGGGTCACAAAGAGCAGTGTGGGTATGAACCCTCAACCTTGGGTGCTGAACTATATCTGTAACCACCGCATCACACTCTCCCCCATTTACTGATGCTCCTGGGTAAAATTGCTCATTTTGGGCAGATTGTCCCCTTAATCCCCCAGCGTTTACCATCCCCCCCCCCTAAACAAACGCACACAAAAATGAACGATTACAGCTGCTCTACTTATTTGGGATCATTTAGATCTGTACATTTCCAGAATGACACACGTACACTTCTATATGTTTGCCCTTACATGCCTAAACAAATGTAGGAGCTGACACTTAGGGCTCCTTATACGAAGCCGCAGTAGCGGCTTTCAATCACGTGCTAACCCCCGCGCTAGCCGAAAAACTACCGCCTGCTCAAGAGGAGGCCGTAGTGGCTAGCGCGTCCGGCGGTTTAGCGTGCGCTATTATGCGCCTTAAACCGATACCGCAGCTTCGTAAAAGGAGCCCTTAGCCATATACAGTATATTGCCAAGTTACTATAACTTATGTTATAGACATTAACACTGAAAAATGTTTGCTCTCATCCAGGGTTTGCTCAAGAGATTGTGGTACCGTGATCCAACTTCTTTGGTGTCCCGTCTTGTATCAACACCCTGCCCCTTCTATTCATTTTGGCACCCCTTTCCTTGTGGTTTGGAATTGTTCTCTCTTCTCCCCATCCCTGCAGTACAGCAAACTTGCCGGCAGTAGCAACAGGAAAAGAAGCAACCACTGGTCAGCCCCTGGGTGTTCTCTCTGTCGTGTCTTGCCTCCTTTGATGCAATTTCCTATGGGCATGATGCTGACTGAGGAAATACCAAGGGGATGGCTGGACGCTGCCTCTTTTCATGCTGCTGCTTTAACACAGGACTGCTGACAGGTAGAACGGGAATGCAGAGAAGCTGGAACAAAGTAGGAACAGAGACTAGAGATGCCAAATAGAGAATGACACGGTGACAAAATTCATCACCATTCCCGTCCCCGCGGATAACCGCGGGAAACCATCTTCATGTCATTCTTTAAGGAGAGAGGGAAGAATCAGAGTATGAATGGCCACAACCACTGACCCACAAGCTTTGCTTTGAAGAATGCTGGTGTAGAAGGACCGAGGTTGAAATAGACATTAGAAAATGACATGGGTTTATTTCCCATGGTTATCCGCGGGGACGGGAACGGTGATGAATTTTGTCACCGTGTCATTCTCTAATGCCAAACCTACAAGGAGAAAGAAGGAATAAAAACACTTAACCTTTGCAGCAGGTGAAGTACTTGCAGGGATGTCAGTGGCTGGCGCCCTGATTCAGTCCTTCACCTGGTCCAGTGTTTAAGCCACATCTACTCCAATTTTTTTTTTTTTTTTTTCAATTTTTCTATACCGTTCTCCCAGGGGAGTTCAGAACGGTTTTACATGAATTTTATTCAGGTACTCAAGCATTTTTCCCTGTCTGTCCCGGTGGGCTCACAATCTACCTAATGTACCTGGGTCAATGGGGGGATTAAGTGACTTGCCCAGGGTCACAAGGAGCAGCGTGGGTTTGAACCCACAACCCCAGGGTGCTGAGGCTGTAGCTTTAACCTCTGCGCCACACACTCCCCACGTAACTGGTGCGTACATGTGCATTCCTGCATGTATTTTACAAAAGGCTACATCAACAAATGCTTTTCTAAAATACTGCAGGAAATGGACAAGTCCCAACCTGGATATCATACTGTAGTTCTTATTTCTATGTTCTATTTACAACAGAGTTCTTTGAGAAGTCACCTTCTTTGATTTCCAATCAAGGTCATAGATAATTTCTTTCTGATTTACGTATTAGATACAAATTTTTCATATCAGGTGTTCTTGATCATTTTTACTTTTTCATTTGTTCTTATTCAGCCTTGAGCATGATAAATTAATGGCCTCCATCTAATTGTACATTATAGTGGATACTTGATTTATTTTTCAGGAATCACAGGGCCTTCAAGCCTTCCACATTAAAATTTGCTGTTTCGCTGCCTCAAACCATCTTTTCTATTCACTGTCATACATATAGGCCTAAATTCATTATAGAAAGGCATTGCACAGACACAACTAAGGCGGTTACAATTAATTCAAAACACAGCAATAAAAATCATTACAAATTGCAGGAAATATTATCACGTAACACCACTTTTGCAAAATGCCCATTGGCTTCCAATTCCCCACTGTATCTCGTACAAAATAGCTCTTTTATCATTTAAAATCCAGCATTCAAATTTTCCTTTATTTTAGACAGACTGCTAATTCCATATACCCCTCTGAGAGCCTTACATTTGACCGCCCAAAATCTCTTATCTGTACCATCATTAAAGATCATTGGCACCAGACGCAATGAGATATTCTCAATCACTTCACTCCAGTTATGGAACTCCCTCCCTTCTTATCTTAAAAAAGAATCTGCTTTAGATAGATTCAAGAGTTCCTTAAAAGCCTTTTTATATAGGTATGCATTTAAAAACTAAACCTGGAGGCTAGATCCTTAGGAACATAAGAATTGCCACTGCTGGGTCAGACCAGTGGTCTTTCGTGCCCAGCAGTCCGCTCCCGTGATGGCCCTTAGGTCAAAGTCCAGTACCCTAACTGATACTAGCCTTACCTGAGTAAGTTCTGGCTCAGCAGGAACTTGTCTAACTTTGTCTTGAATCCCTGGAGGGTGTTTTCCCCTATAACAGCCTCCGGAAGAGCGTTCAAGTTTTCTACCACGCTCTGGGTGAAGAAGAACTTCCTTACGTTTGCACGGAATCTATCCTCTTCCAACCTTTACTTTGCCCATTCATGCATTCTTATCTATTTCAAATATGAGTTGCCGCACATATTTTACCTCATCCTATTGTTGTAACCCTTATTGTTCCTTTTCTTTTTAAAATTAAGAACATAAGAACAGCCTTACTCGGTCAGACCAATGGTCTATCAAGCCCAGTAGCCCTTTCTCACAGTGGCCAATCCAGGTCACTAGTACCGGGCCAAAACCCAAGGTGTAGCAATATTACATGCTACCAATATAGGGCAAGCAATGACTTCCCCCATGTCTTTTTCAATAATAGACTATGGACTTTTCCTCCAGAAACTTGTCCAAACCTTTCTTAAAACCAGCTACACTATCCGCTCTTACCACATCCTCTGGCAACGCGATCCAGAGCTTAACTATTCTCTGAGTGAAAAAAAATTTCCTCCAATTGGTTTTAAAAGTATTTTCCTTTAACTTCATCGAGCTTCCCCTAGTCTTTGTAATTTTTGACGGATTGACAAATCGATCCACTTGTATCCATTCTACTCCACTCAGGATTTTGTAGACTTAAATCATATCTCCCCTCAGCCGTCTCTTTTCCAAGCTTGTCTACGTGTTTCACAATTTTATTTTATTTTTAAATTGTTTCTACCATTTTGCCCAGCACCGAAGTGAGGCTTACCAGTCTGTAATGTCCCAGATCTCCCCTGGAGCCCTTTTTATAAATCGTAGTTCTACCCTCATCCCTCCTGTGTCAGGTTTGTCTATGTCTGTGTTGGTCTTAGGCCTCCTTATACTAAGCCGCGTTAGCATTTTTAGCGCACACAGCATTTTAGCGTGCGCTAAACCCACGCTACGCGGCTAGAACTAATGCCAGCTCAATGCTGGCGTTAAGGTCTAGCGCGGGTGGCAATTTAGTGTGCGCTATTCCACGCTACTGTGTGATGGGGTGGGCTGGCTGGGAGCTGTGCCTTGGGGTCAGGTGACCCGGGTTAAAGGGGCATGAGGTCATGCCACCCCTCAGACTCTTTCTAGTTGTGGCGGGGTTGGGGGCAATATGTGATGTTTACACTGGGTAGATCGGGAGGAGCTTGCTGATGTTGTCAATTGATGTTCAAGTTTAAGGATGTTAATAAAGAGCTGCGGCTATATTCCAGAATACGGTGTGTTTCATTATGGGTTGGGTCTGGAGGAAGAGTGGGGTTGTTGATGGGCAGTAGCAGGGACTCTCCAGATCCTGCTGTTACTGTTTATGAATTTGTATTCCAAATGTATCCAAAAGAGTTATAAAGGAGCTCAAATCATATATTATAGTCCTGCTACATGTAATCTGTAAATTATTATCCAAAATTTGCCACTATAGTGAAGGCCTAGTTGATGGATATTGTAAGACCAGTTAAAATAAAAAATCAACAAAGGGTTGTCTAGGAAATTATATAGGGGCAAGCCTAGCTTTGGTACTGGGAAAAATGACAGTAGATCACATTGAGACCAAAATTACTGGTTATGCGCAGGGCCCTTGGTCTCCTGTGATTTCACTACTGTGAGAATGACTGTAAAATACAGGGAGCCTGGATCAGTTCAGGTAGATGAGGGTTCTGGTGGCAGCATATTGTAATCCCTCCCTCACTCCCGTATAAACATGCTCGCTTAACCTTCGGAATAGATCATCAAAATGACCTGTTTTTCCTGATAAACTGCTTATACCGGGCTCTTAGATCAAACAAACAATACCTTCTCTCCATTCCATCGTTGAAGGTGATCAACACGAGATGCACTACAGTTTTCTCAGTCACAGCCCCCCAACTCTGGAACTCCCTGCCTACATATTTACCTCAGGGAGGAGGCTGTACTAAATAGATTTAAAGGCTCTCTTTCAAATGTTTTCTCTTCAAGGATGCATTTGAAAGCTATGATTAGGGCATAAGTGTAACGCTCAGCTTACTTTCCTAACCATCAGAGTTTCTTAACTTTTATTTTCCTCGGTTTTTTTTTTTTTTTATTGAACCCTCTTTTTTGTTCATCCCTTAAGTGTATCCTTTTCCTATAAAATTGTAGTTCTCTTCCCTCTTTTCCCACTTGTATCTAGTTAGTCTAGTTTTAGTGAATGTCAAGACATGTATGTTTTTACGTGTCCCCCCATTTTAATCGATGTATATCATGTAGAAATATTTATAAGCGTTTAAATCTGATTTAAAATAAAACTTAGAATTTGCAGTGCCTCAGGCTGCATCCTTCCTCTTTGTCACTTGGGCCTGACAGAACTACGCATTTGAACTGTGTAGCTGTAGGAAGTCCCATGCCTATCAAAACATTCAGAAGCCAATTCTCTAACGTCACCGTGCATTTAACAATGGCGCTACACCGTTGTTAATGCACAGATTTTACCACCCGATTATTAAAATGGCTCACTGTGTTTTTTTCCGTGCTTTCTAACAGCCTCCAATTGTACTATGCAAATGTCCATGGTCTGATATCTCCTTTCCTTCCCTCCCTCCCATGAACTTGGCTTCTTCTCTTGTTCCTCTCCTCTCCCTTCTCCTTCCTTCCCTCTCTTTCCCCAATTGGGTGCAGCAGCAACAGAAGCAGCATTTCCCTTCCCCCTTTCCTGTGCAGGAGAGCATTTCTCTTCCCCTTTCCCTCCCTCTCCCTTTCCCTGTACAGCAACAGCAGCAGCAGCATTTCCCTAAGGTCCCCCTTTCCTATGTAGCAGAAGCATTTCTCTTTCCCCTTCCCTTCCGTTCTCTTCCTTGTGGAGCAGCAGCGTGTCTGGCCAGCTCATTCCATTCAAAGCCGCGGGTGGCAGCTCCTTGCGAGATCTGCGCCTGCGTCTGAAGCCTCTCTGATGTTGTGACGTCAGAGAGGCTTCCGATGCAGGAGTGGATAGCGCGAGGAGCCGCCAACCCGTGGCTTTGAACAGAATGAGCCAGCCAGACACGCTGCTGCTCCAAAAGGAAGGGAAAGGGGAAGAGAAATGCTGTTGATCGCGTCTAGACCGCGGGCCGCAAATAAAACCTGGAGAGTCACATGCGGCCCTTGGGCCGCGTGTTTGAGACCGCTGCTGTAATCCCTGCTTCCATTATTCTACCTACATTTACACTTTACATGCATCAGTGAAATCTTTTCAAAAAGTGCTGTAAAGGTTCATCATGACGGTATTTCAAATTTGGCTTCTTAAAACTAGGATCAGCTAAGTTAAAAAAAAAAAAGTTTTCAAAAACTTTAAACACAAGCAGCTCCAACAGGAATGAAATGAAACAAAAAAAAGTGGATGCTAATGACTTTATCTGTCTTTAAGGTGAGCCAATTACTAACATTGTTTGAAGGCAGAGAATAATTTGACTGTTTAATGATGCTTCCTGTTTGCTTAACCTTTGAGGAGGCTGCTATAAAAACACACACGATAACAAAAGTCTTTTTTTGTTAATGGTTAAATGAATGCGTGAATCAGTTTCTGCCTTATTTTCCTGTCATTTTGCATTGCAACAGTTGGGACCATGAGATCAAGCGGTTCAATGCATGGGTGTGTCAATAAATGAGGTGCATTTAAATATGGCATCAGAACTGTAAACATCTGCCATCTTGTATTGACTCCCCCTCCTATTCATCTGTAACATTCCTTTGACCCTTTTAAGACCAGAATCTTGAAATAAATAGGAGGTTCCCTCTAGTGAAAAAGCCAGCACAGCATATACTGTGTGTGTCATGATGCAGTTATATAATTTGACGCATTGGTATGTCTAATAAAGTGTCACATGGAGATTTTATATGTATGTAAAGAGAAAGCATCTGTATTTATGTAGTAAAGCGCTTTGGACCCAATTTGCTTAGGTCTTTTCACTATTCTGTATCTAAGGAATAAAAAAAAGCTTAGTAAATCAAACACTTTACATGATGGGTTTTTTTTTTCTGTGTTCAACCTTTATTGCATTTAGATCATGGACTGCCAAGATACTGCTTTTCTGCTGTTTAGTAAAGTCTCTCACGGCAGGAGAAAATTAATCATAGTGTACATGTTTTTGATTCCTTGTGCAATCCCCAAGTGCAGGCAAAACACATTTTAATGATCTTCTAAATGGTCCCCATCATATCTAGCAATTCAGAATCTCCTGTTGCGTCCTCCCAGAGGCAGCGATTATAGTGCCAAGGAGATTGTCAGAATTCTGTGCAGTAAGGGAAATGAAAGCAGATCACAGCTCAGAAATTACAGGGGGAAAGAGCACCAAGCAGAAACCAGTCTACTTGGGACTGGCAGGGCTACTCGGTGGCAGAGCTGTCCATCGCTATGAAGACCTAGTTTTGATTCCAGGTTCAGGTTCCTGGGCTAGGTGGTGTTGGGGAAGCTGTAGAGGCAGTGTTCATAGGCCTGGAATGAGGTAATGCCAGTCATTACTTAACAGCAACATTAGTGGCCATAGTTTTTTGGGGGGGCGGGAGAGAGAGGGAGCTAAGGTTTGTGAGAGAACTGTCACTATGATGGCTGGGTTTAGCTGGGAGAAGGATAATTAGAAAAGAGGTAAGGTAGAGATACTTCATGACAGGAAATAGAAAAGATCTGCTGATTTTCATCTTCTTACACGCAACATAGAAAGCCCAAGAATCCAGTTTTTGTTTATTAATGCTTATTCTCTGACTTTCTATATCATTCTTCTCAATAGCATTGTAATGAAAGTCTCCCTCCAATTTAGGAATCAAGGAAACTCTTATATCTTGGCATCCCAAGTCCTCTAAATTTTCTTCACACTTCTACCTCTAACCCTCTGTTGTAGTTCTTTCCTATTTCTCCTACTGTAAACCGCGTCGAGCTCTACGAATGTGGAGATGATGCGGTATACAAACCTAAGGATTAGATTAGCATTAGAATGGTTTACGATCACCAAAATGCAAAAATTATAAGAGAAAGAGATAGAGTTGCTATATATTCACATCATCAGGGCCGAAGGGCCATCAAACTCAGCAATGGCCTGTCTTATTTTACAAGTACAGTCAAACCTTGGTTTGTGAGCATAATTCGTTCCAGAAGCATGCTTGTAATCCAAAGCACTCGTATATCAAAGCAAATTTCCCCATAGGAAATAATGGAAACTCAAACGATTCGTTCCACAACCCCCAAACTTTAACACAAAATACTATAGGTATTTTAGAATGTTTAGAATAGTCACTACACTCTTGCAGTGTCAGAGAGAGAAGAACCATCGGCTCAGTTGTGATGTGTATATACTGTATATACTTGTATTGCAAGACATTGCTTGTATATCAAGTTAAAATTTATTAAAATGTTTTGCTTGTCTTGCAAAACACTTGCAAACCAAGTGACTTGCAATCCAAGGTTTTACTGTATATATAAGATATACAAGGGATCTTCAAAAAGTTTCCACACTTTTTTTATTTTTTTTAAACACAATTTATAAAATATCTCAAAAGCAAATTACATCACTTTTCCCACAAAATCACCCTGTTTTTGCCTAACTAGTCACATGACATTCTATGACACACCCTCATATCAGTTCTTCCGCACCAACCATTTCCCGCAAAAATATGAAAGTGTGGAATCCCTCATATTTCATGCAGCTTATCTCCAGGGTTGAGCAGTGGCTTTTTTTAAGTCTGTCTTGCTAATAATGGATTATGGACTTGTTCTTCAGGAACTTCTTCCGCTTTGGGAATAAATTCCAAAGCTTAATTGTGCATTGGATGAAAGCATTGTTTTCTCCAATATGTTTTAAATGTGCTGCTTTGAAACTAGTGAAATAAAAAAAAGATACAGGGAAAGACAACTAAAATGATACAAGATAATACAATGACTTCCATATAAGGAAAGGCTAAAAAAGGTTAGCACCTTTCATCATGGAGAAGATAAAAGACAGGTAAGTGGAGATATGATAATGCTCTATACATTTCTAAGTGGAGTCAAACAGTTAAATGTAAATTGGTTGTTTAGTCTTTCAAAAAGCACAAAAACTGGGCACATGATAATTTGATATATCGGCTATCGTAATTCTAAGCGATTAAACAAAATGTTATAAAATCAAGTGATACATGTCACCAAAATTGCATGAAGACAAAACAGATTGACATGGTACAAAAGGACTGGGGGTGAACTACAATGAAATATAGAAAAGGAGAGAGAATGAAAAAAGAAAGGATAATAGAGGAAGGGTTTCTTTTATCAGGCTGCTTTTATCAGATCGAAAAGAGGAATCTGAGAATGAAGGAACTGGCATCAGTGTTCAAAGTAGGTTTTAGCAAAGGGAACTGAGACTTCCAAGTCAGGTTGTGCTCAGTTCACCTGTACAGTCAAACCTCAGTTTACGAGTACCGCGGTTTGCGAGTGTTTTGCAAGACGAGCAAATCATGACTCGCAAACTGAGCATTGACTCGATTTGCGAGTCCCCCCCGCCCGCGAGCTGGCATTGCCCCCTACCACCCGCAAATGCGGCCCCCCACGAACCGGCATCGCCTCCCCTCACGAACGCTCGTCTCCCCCTGCCCGCTCAAACTGAAGGCTTACTCCTAATGTGGCACCGGCATGCAGCACCAACCCACAAGAGGTGCCAGTGCCCGAAGATCCTGTCTCTTCCCAGACTGGGCCTTGAGCATCTGCGCATGCTCAAGGCCTTCTGGTTCCCATCTTTCTCCGCAGATGCTCAAGGCCCAGTCCGGCAAGGAGCACAATCTTTGGGCACTGGCACCTCCTGCGGGTTGGTGATGCATGCCGGTGCCACATTGGGGGTAAGCCTTCAGTTTGGGCGGACGGGGGGAGGTCAGCGTTCGTGAGGGGGGACAGTGCCGGTTTGTGGGGGGCAGTGTTTGCGAGCGGGGGAGGTGATGCCGGTTCGCGGGGGAGATGTGGAAGTGCACCAGTAGCCTCGGGGATGGGAGGTTATTTTGGGGATGTGGTGGAGTGGAGCAGTGCCGGTGGCTGTGGGGGGGGGGGGGGAAGTGGAACCAATCAAGCGAGTTTCCCTTACTTCCTATGGGGAAATTCGCTTTGATATACGAGTAATTTGGTTTACGAGCATGCTTCTGGAATGAATTATGCTCGTAAACCAAGGTTCCACTGTATCTGACAAAGGGTTCTGTCAAACCTGGAATATGTCTGAGAATATGTAAGAATACATGAGTATTTGCTGGTTATTATGTTAAAAACAACAATAAAAAAAACAACAAACCTAAGGATGAAAGTATCTTGGGCAATTTCCTGGAGGAAAAGTCCATAGTCTGTTATTAAGAAAGACATTGGGGAAGCCACTGCTTTTTCTGGATCAGTATATAGTAAAGCCCATGAAATGTGGCCCTATGTGGCTTATAAAAAAGCTCAGAGATATGAAACTCTGAAGGGAAGGCTTTTAAACCTCCCTGAGAGAAGAGTTCATCTTCCAGTCATAGCAACTCAACAAGTTCATAGGGCACATTCAAAAAAACTCAAGAATGCAATAAAAGCTCAAGGTTTTATAGTCTTTCTACTTTGAAATGAATATCTCCACTTTTTTACAGTATAAACTGCCACCACAGGTTACTTAGCTCTATATATTGCTTTACTTTATTATATCTGTATATTGCTTTGCTTTACTATATCCAATACCTTTTCTGGTTTCTCCTTGTTTGATATATTCACCCTGAACCCATTGCTTGGATTCTCTGGATCAGTAGCATGGAATGTTACTACTCTATGGGTTTTGGCCAGGTAATGGTGGCCTGGATTGGCTATTCTTATGTTCTAATGGGCAGGAAATGAACATTTTTGAAGGCAGGAACATTCTGGGTTCTTGACTGTAACAACCCAAATTATGGGCCCCAAATTGGCTTTGTTAATTCTAAACATGGCCAGTAATACACCATGGCACCTCCCCCCCCCAAAAAAAATACATTTATCCAACCTCTCACTGTACCTTATACCCCCCAGATATAGCAAAGATCCCCCTTACTCTCAGATCTCTGACATCTCCAATATCCCCCCACCCCTCCACACTTTCCTGGAGTTTTCTAAGGCAGTCTCTTGTTTCCGGTGGGGCTGCTCCTGCCCGTCACTAATACTGCTAGGAGATAAACTGACCAATAAAGGTATGCAGCCTTTTTTGGCAGTTTGACCCACTTACCATGTTTCCCCGAAAATAAGACCTATCCCCAAAATAAGCCCTAGCATGATTTTTAAAGATTCTCCAAATATTTTTTTTTTAATTCAAAATTTTTTTATTGAGTTTAGTAGATGAAGTACAATAAATGTTAACAAGGCAAGAAACATGCATGCCATACCAATGCAAAGATTCACAAAATATTATCTACATAATGTAATACAGGAGGCAAACCTATGCCTATCTACAAGGAGGAAAGTAGCAGCAAAACATGCAGCCAAAAATACATGTAAAATCCAAAATATTAACCCTACCCCCAAAAGAAGCCCTAGTTAAGATTGACCCACGAAGCCCCCTCCCCCCCAGAATGTCCCCGACATTCCCTGACTCCATTCCTGACACTAGTGCTACCCGATTCACCCCAAAAATTGGACTCATCAATTCAGCAATCCCCACCCTGGTGAGACCTGACATACCTCCGCTCCGAAGCCTCCTAAAGCAGCAGTGGCAGCAGCACCCTGAACAGACTGCTTTGCGGCCTTCCCCGCCGGGGCCTTCCCTCTGCCATGTCACTGACTCTAATGTAGGTTGTATGTGTGGTGTTTGTAGTCTCTAAACTACTTGGATTTATTGTGACTTTCATATTTGTTATATTTAAGACAGCCAAGGACCCAATAAGACCCCTGAGAAAGCCATTTTTATTTTGCCAAAACATGGCCCGTGTTTGTATTTTATGCATTATTTAGTTTTCATTCTGTGGGTCACTTGTGACTGCGTACATCCTTTGTGGATTGTTTTTAAGCTTTTTGAACACTTATTAAACTACATACTGGTACATCCGATCTGTTCAATAATCTTTTGCTGTTTTGCTGCTATCAAATACTCCCTCCTACCAATCCTTCAGGAAATCAATCAAAACCTATCTCTTTGATAAATTTCTCTAACCTCCTTCCTGCCTTGCTGTATCCCTGAAATTCTTGTGGTATCTCTGACTAAACTAAACTAAACTAAACTAAACCTTGGGTTTATATACCGCACCATCTCCACATATTCCTGACTTTACCTAACCACTCTCGACTTCCAATGTAATTTAAATTTTTTACTAATGTACCTGACAATATCTACTGTAACATCACTGTATATGTACAGTCTCTTCTTCTGTAAACCGCTCTGAACTGCTTGTGGTATTGCGGTATACAAATAAAGTTGTTATTATTATTATTATTCTGTTCTATACATTTTATTTTGGGGGATACTTACTTACAGCATACAAGGGCATGTTCACAGGGGAGGGGCGTAGGCGGGTCAAACATGCATGTGCAAACCTTCAGCTCAGTGTGCAGCAGTGGCTAAGAAAGCAAATAGAATGTTAGGAATTATCAAGTAAACCAAGATGAGAATGTTATAATGCTTTTGTATCATTAAATGGTACACAATTATAGTCCTCTCTGGAAGCAAATGGAGCATACTGGTCTGAATGACCCTCAAATTAGCATTCGAAAAACTCCAGGGAATTGGGGCCTCGGCACAGTAGTATAGAGCTTTTGGTACAATATCAACCAAAACATGGTGTATTCAGTCTGCTTATCCATTCCTTCCTCTCCCTTAGAGATCCTGGGCAAGATTCTATAAATGGTGCCTGAAAAGATTGACACTAAGCCTGATTCTATAAAGAGTACACGTCCTTTATAGAACAGCGATTAGAGCCAATTCCCATGCCCCAACTATGGGTATTACTTACATCTGCTGAAATCTGGTGTAAATGCTGGTAAACCAAGTTGGCCATGCTGACCTATAATTCTATAACAACGTGCATAATTTTTTGGACTGCCCCTGACATGCCCATGCTCCTCTCCTGGCCACAACCCCTTCCTTCTGAGTTGCAAGCTATTGGGTGCCCTGGTGCACATGCAGATCCCAATCGGTGCTATTTAACGTCAATAAATCGATTGCCAGCATCCAATAGTTGCTCGTTAATAGCTCATTAGACAGTAAGTTGCACATGCATCTCGGAATCATGCCCAAATCTGGGAGTCCATATGCTTGTCCCATTCTTTCTCAATAGACTTTATATGCATTAACTAAGCTAAATGATTAATACTTAGTAGCTCACGTCTGAAAATGAGGTACCTGTAACATACATTTTGATTTTGTGATAGATTTTGTTGTATCTCTCAAAACTATTTATTTAAAGATATAATATTGAAACTTCAATGTAAAGATGAAAACTTGACATATTCATTTGGAAATAGCTGTGAATAACTATGCAAAGGCAGACTATAAACTTTGTTTTTGTTAGATCTTGCTTTTATGCCTCTAAGCAACATTAGCTTATTGTGTTTCTCGGGTGGCATTTTTACCCATTCCAAACATGTTTTTTTGCATTTGACAAGCCATTTTGTTTGAAAGTAAAAAAAGAGCTAAACTGGATGTTATTAGTCCAAAAAAGAAAGAAAGAAAATTTAGCTGCCACCCTAGTGTGGTTTTATTTTTAAGCAAATTGCTCATTTTATTGCATCTTATTCTTGAAATAGGAACTGTAGGTCTGATTGCTAGCCGTGTAACAAAAATCTTTCTCTTGAGAATGCCAGTCACATACACCCTATGAGTCAGCTTTTATTTCTAGACAGTTTGTCTCCTTTCTTTTAGCATATAAGGAAAGTTTGGCTAAAGTCTACTTTGAAGAAGTGGCACCAATGTTAAGAGATATAATAAAGGGAATAAAGCATTTATTCCACACTTTATTACAATGGTATGTGAAATGGACTTGTATGACAGAAAATGCACTGAAAGCAGGAGCCTGCTGGAGCGTGAGAGGTCTGATGAAACATTAACCCTATGTGCAGTGCCATACAGCAGAGGTTCCCAACCAATGGACCGCAAACCAGTACCAGGCCTTGAGCTGTGCTGAACTGGGCCACACAGAAATTTTATTTACATTACAGGCAGTTCCCGGGTTCTAGCTGGCTCACTCCTCCCAGTAGCACTTCTCTTCACAAAGCCATGAGCAGCGGCTCCTATACACTGCCCACAGCTGACACAGAATCCTTCCCTCTAGGCTTCTGTGTCAGCCACAGGCCGCATGTAGGAACCACAGCCATGGCTTTATGAAGAGAAGTGTGGCTGGAAGGAAGGAGCTGGCTAGAACAGGTAAACACAAACTTGGAATACAGAATAGAGGGAGGTAAGGACGAAGAGGGGCATGTTGGAACATGAAAGAGAGGAGGCATGTTGGGACACAGAATGGAGGGATGGAGGGGAGCATGAACTTGGGACTTAGGATGGAACAATGGAGGGAGTGAGGGAAAGAGATGCTGAGGTGGGGGAGGGAATAGAAAGGGAGAATTGTTGGGCATGGGTGTCTGAGTGAGAGGGAATGAGATGGTACACATGAGGAAATAAAAGTGGTGAATTGTTAGGCACAGGGAGGGAGAGAGAATGATTGGACATGGTGGTGGGAGAGGAGTGAGGTTCAGATGTATGGGGAAGACAGAGATGAGGGGGAGAAATGTTGGTTATGCTGGTGGAAGAGGGAACAGTGGGATGGGTGGAAAGGGATGCAAGAGGGGACTCAAGGAGGTGGAGAAGGGGGGAAGAATACTAGGATCAGACATTGGGAGGGATAAAAAGTTGCTCAGAGGGGAAGGCTTCCGGGTTAGTTGTGGGCAGCGTGGTGGGAAGGAGGGAAGAATGTTGGACGTGGTGGTGGAGGCAGTAGAGGGAAAGATGTGGCATGATGTGATAGAGAGGTGATACATGGAAAAATGTTGGGTACATGGCTGGTGGACAGGGGTGAAAGATGTTTCACCCGGTCCTGGTGATGAGACAGGGAGAAATGTTGAATGTGGCAGTACAGGTGATGGGAGAGATGCACCCTAGGAGGGGAAAAGGAATGTGCTATGTCTAGTTGGATTATATGCTTGAATCTCTCCCATCCTCCCATCTCCCCGATCCATGGAAAAATTGTCTTGCATGAAACTGGTCCCTGGTGCAAAAAAGGTTGGGAGCCACTGCCATACAGAACAAGCATTGTCATTTTATGGGCTGCTGCTACAACTTGGTCTTCCTAAAACTCCATGACAAATGTGAGATTAATGCATTGTCACACTGTGTCATTTTCTGTTGGTTCTATTTTATGAAACAGCCAAATTAAAGTATCTAAAAAAGCCAAATACTTCAATACAGAGTGGAGGAGTAGTCTAGTGGTTAGTGCAGTAGCCGGAAAACCAGGAGAACTGGGTTCAATTCCCACTGCAGCTCCCTACAATCTTGGCAAATCACTTAACCCTCAATTGCTCCAAGTACAAAATAAATACCTGCCGTATAAAGTCAAATATAAACTGAGATTTTTGGGCTTCAAAATGGGGATCTTGGTGTATATTTGAGCCACCACCTGACCAGTGGCACAGCTGTCCTCATCCTTCCCCCCTTCTGCTATATGTTGATCTGGTGCAGGGCCTTGAGCATCTGCATATGCTCAAGGCTTTCTGACTTCAACCCCCTCTGAGATTCTCAGAGAAGGCGGGAGGCAGCAAGTCTTGAACATACGCAGTGGTGGCATCAGATTTCTTTAGTGCGGGGCAGTGGTGAAGGATACCGACTTTGGACAGACACTGCTTGTAGATCACGAGGGGAAGGTAGGTAAACAGCCTTGTACTATACTGCAAATCAGACTGTACACCTTGTGTGAATCATATAAAATGTATCTAGTAGGAGGAGTTATAATGGAAGTTAGAGAAAATGGCTGGCAGGATGGAGGAGAGTAAAAAAGAAAGGCAGTAGGTCAGGGGTGTCAAAGTCCCTCCTCGAGGGCCGCAATCTAGTCAGGTTTTCAGGATTTCCCCTATGAATATGCATTAGATCTATTAGCATACAATGAAAGCAGTGCATGCAAATAGATCTCATGCATATTCATTGGGGAAATCCTGAAAACCTGACTGGATTGCGGCCCTTGAGGAGGGACTTTGACACCCCTGCAGTAGAGGAAAAGAGTTGATGAGGGGCTAAACCAGCTTCCCTTGCCCTATAGGCTTGGATGACCAATCCATTCACTACGCTCCATTCCTTACTCCTCCTCTTTCCTACACAAATTAGGCTGTCCTCACTGGTAGCTGCAATCAAGTTTTATGACAATAGAGGTTATCTGGATATACTGTAGAGTTTTACTTATCCTGCTTAATTTTCTTTACTTATTAAGTGGCTACTCTTGTCCCTTTTTTTCTGTTAAAATAGCACATGGTCATTAATGAAACAAAAATTATTAGAAAAATATGTGTTTTTATGTGCATGGTATAAATGACCATAGTGCATGGGAAAGACCCACACCAAGGCTTATTTTTGCCATAGCTTAGTAAAAGGACACCTTAGGGCTTCTTTTAAAAAGCTGCAGTAGTGATTCTCCGGTGCATTTGCTATAGAAGCCCGTAGGAGCTTTGGTGCATTTGCTACAGGATACTCTCTACCATGTCTTTGTGAAAAGAGCCCTTAATTTGTAATCGTACTTATCATTTTATCAATTTTATAGTACTTTTTACATGTTAATGTTCAGGCATTATTTTCATGTACCATTGTCATAATCAGTGTCTACATTGAAGACTATCTTCCCCTGGTAAAGTTTTCCTTTAGTAATATTTATGTTCATTCTATTAATTTTGCTTAGTTTTATACATAGGGCCTGATTCTCAAAATGCGCATTCAGATTGCAGGCAGCAGTAGGTGTCCTACTGCCGTCTGGCAATCAATTGGGATGTATGTTTAAAAAAATAAAATAAAAAATTCTGAGGCAGGAAGCCTACATTATAGGCCTCGGTAAACGTGTCTATGGTGATGTGTGCTCACACTTAAGTACATCCAAGGATGGGCATGGGCGTGGTTTCACCCAGAAGTGATCTTGGGTGGGCTTAAGCATCAGTACGCATCTCTGTAGACGTGAGATGCTGGCCTACATTTAAGGCTTCTATCCGGGAGTGTAGACAAAATTCTAAATAGGACATTGTTGCGTGATTTACATGTGGTCGGCAGCTGCTTCTTAGGTGGTCACTGATATCAACATCCTATACAGAATCAGGCCCATATTGTTTATTTATTTACTTTAAATGCATGTATATATCTTCCTTTATTTATGCCAAATGTCATATTTACTTTTCAATATATTGTACTGCTTATTGTTTTTATGCTTTTATAATATTTATAGTTTTTTTTTATTTATCTATGACACGTATACAGTATATCTGTACAGTATTTATTTCTCTGTATGTTAGTTATTTTAATTTACAATTATATTTTTATGTATGTTTTTAGATCTTTGACATAGACAAAGACTGAAACACAACCCTTGTCGGGTCCTCCAATAAAAACCATGCTGTCCATTCTTTGTCATTAATACTTAATAACATATACTTGTACATGCTTAGAGTGTATGCCCAAACTTATGCTTACTCTACAGCTGATGTGTGAGCATTTGTACACTATCGGGGTTACTATTCAGGACTCTGTGCTTAAAGTTATACCCATAAGTCTGGGCATAGTAATAAGTTGCATTAAGAGGATAACATATGTACTACGTATATTCAGTGCTTAATTTATGCAAAAAAGTCCCATTGAATATAAGCATAAATTTGTGTTAACCTCCCACATTTCTTTGGAATATCAAGCCAGTTGGATTTTCAGGATATCTACAAAGATAAATCATATTCTGGAAATCCAGGGCTGATATTCTAAAGAAATGTGGGAGGTTAACACATAAATTTATGCTTATATTCAATGAGTCCACCGAAAATACACCACATATTTTAAATTTGCATGGAATCATCCAAATGTGTGTGGACAATAACGTTGAATGCTGGATACATTAGTCACCCAAAGTTAGAGCAGCCATAGAACTGGCAAAAGTGGGGGTGCCTAAATATGGCAGGGATGCGTATGACTTAATATGAGTGTAAAGTGAGATCATTGTCTATGTCCTGTCCTTTCTCCTCCCCTTCGTATATCTCTTAGCAAATATGCATTATGCAGTTTAAGTGAGTATTTGCAAAACAGTACCTAGGCAACCTGCTAGCATTTACATTGGTATATGCACACACATACATGTAAGTGATGGTATTCTATTTATTTAAAAACCTAAGACTGAAGCGGTTTACAAAGAAAACATACATAATCATATACATACACATTATCAATAAAGCATTATCTATCCACTCCTCCAGTCTTTCTTAACTTACTAAAACTAGCATATGGCTAATAAGACTTGAATAAAACAGATTGTCCAAATCAGAACATAAGAAGTGCCTCTGCTGGGTCAGACCAGAGGTCCATTGTGCCCAGCAGTCCGCTCGTGCGGCGGCCCAGCAGGTTCAGGACCTGTGTAGTAGACCTCTATCTGTACCCCTCTATCCCCTTTTCCTTCAGAAAATTGTACAATCCCTTCTTGAACCCTAATACTGTACTCTGTCCTATCACGCCCTCTGAAAGCGCATTCCAGGTGTCTACCACCCGTTGGGTGAATAAAAACTTCCTAGCATTGGTTTTGAATCTGTCCCCTTTCAACTTTTCCGAATGCCCTCTCGTTCTTGTAGTTTTTGAAAGTTTGAAGAATCTGTCCCTCTCCACTTTCTCTATGCCCTTCATGATCTTGTAACTCTCTATCATATCCCTTCTAATTCTCCACTTCTTCAGGGAAAAGAGCCCCAGTTTCTCCAGTTCTCAGTGTATGAAAGGTTTTCCATACCCTTTATCAAACGTGTCGCTCTCCTCTGAACACTCTCGAATATCGCCATATCCTTCATAAGGTACGGCGACCAATATTGGACGCAGTACTCCAGATGTACCATCGCCCGATACAACGGCAGGATAACTTCTTTCGTTCTGGTTGTAATACCCTTCTTGATTATTCCTAGCATTCTATTCGCTCTCTTAGCGGCCGTTGCACACTGTGCCGACGGCTTCATTGTCTTATCTACTATTACCCCCGAGTCCCTTTCCTGGGTACTCTCACTCAATAAATATCTCCCATCGTAAAGCTGTACCTTGGAAACATTGCTACCTATTAAAAGGCTTTCACAAAGAAATATGTTTTTTAATTGCTTCCTGAAGGATATCTTGTTTTTACATAACCTCAAATATCCCGGTAGAACATTCCATTTCAGAGGGCCCGCCACAGAAATGGCTGTTGCTTACATCTGTTTGTGATGGGTTTCACCAAGCACCTCTATTGATAGTCTTATGGCAGATTCTAACCTTAACATTCTAGAAGGTATGTTTTTGTTTCAATACCTGCCTTAAATACCTTGGTGTTACCCCATAGATTGCTTGGTGAACAACCATCATAATTGTATAATCAGTTCTACACTGAATTGGCAACCAGTAGAGACTTTTCAGTACCGGCATTCTATGCTCATTCCATGCTACCCCCTTAATAATTCTCGCTGCTGCATTTTGAACAACTTGGAGTGCTTTGACTCTTGTGCATGTAAATTTGGGCACCTAGTTTATAGACTTGTATTTATAAAATTATTTTTTGTATAGTAAGAATACCCATGCTAAAATAACAGTAAAAATTGGAAAGCTGCCTAACATGAGCTTCAGCTCCATAAAATCTCTTTGCCCCTCTTGGAAATCACCAGCTCAGTCAGTGAGAGCAATAGACCGTGTATATTTG
Organism: Geotrypetes seraphini; assembly: GCF_902459505.1. NCBI lineage: Eukaryota > Metazoa > Chordata > Amphibia > Gymnophiona > Dermophiidae > Geotrypetes > Geotrypetes seraphini. Next base: position 342,896,802 of record NC_047085.1, read on the forward strand.
TGCATGTTCCACTTGGATTACTGCTTGATGGCTGAGATCACCTGCAACATTTCTTTCATTTTCAATATCACAAAAGGCAAAAATGAAATGCAAATGCACTCTTGAAAATATCACAATAGTTACAGGCAAGAAAAGAAAGATATGGTGATCTTTATGACTCAATAGCAAGCAGGCCCTCTAATCTGCAAAGGAAAGAAAGTGTAATTTACACATCTGCTTTTTTTTCTGTTGCAGAGAAGGCATACTACGGTATTGCTGTTCCTTTTGTACACAGCATACATACATGTGGGTCACATGGTAATAGAGGGGGATCTGAACATGATAAGGTGATGGCAAAAGTCAGATGGAAGATTGGGTACATCAAAAGAGAGATAGCCAGCAGGAAAAGAAAGAGAAAATGGCTCTGTATAAGTCCTCATCTGTAGGACACATAAGAACATAAGAATTGCAGCTGCTGGGTCAGACCAGTGGTCCATCATGCCCAGCAGTCTGCTCATGCGGCGGCCCTTCGGTCAAAGACCAGGGCCCTAACTGAGACTAGCCTTACCTGCGTACGTTCTGGTTCAACAGGAACTTGTCTAACTTTGTCTTGAATCCCTGGAGGGTGTTTTCCCCTTTAACAGCCTCCGGAAGAGCGTTCCAGATTTCTACCACTCTCTGGGGGAAGAAGAACTTCCTTACGTTCGTAAGGAATCTATCCCTTTTCAACTTTAGAGAGTGCCCTTTTGTTCTCCCTATCTTGGAGAGGGTGAATAACTTGTCCTTATCTACTAAGTCTATCACCTTCAGTATCTTGAATGTTTCGATCATGTCCCCTCTCAATCTCCTCTGTTCGAGGGCGAAAGAGGCCCAGTTTCTCTAATCATTCACTGTACGGCAGCTCCTCCAACCCCTTAACCATCTTAGTTGCTCTTCTCTGGACCCTTTCGAGTAGTACCGTGTCCTCATTCATGTGCGGCAACCTTCCAAAGGGTATAAACTGGTGCAAAGAACAGCTACCAATATATTTTATTTTAAAAAAATATAGAGGGGCCGACTCAAAATCTAAATACATAATGGCCGAATGAAAAGCAGGATATGGCTGAGGCATTTTAGGTAGAAGGGCACATAAGGAGGATCACTTTCTACAGAAAACTGGTTGTGCAACAAGGAATTATGGGGTGGGGGATGAAAACAGTCAGGTTCATGAGTAATCTAACCATTTTTTGTTGAACAATGTAACACAGCTGCTTGATTTTTATAATGTTTACTTGTAAGCCGCTTAGGAGATAAGCGGATAATAAGTTCTGTAAATAAAAAAAATAAAATCTCTTTATAGAAAGGGTAGTGAGTGCAAAAAATGGTTTCCGGAAGAGGTGTCGATACAAGGAGAGGGAATAAATTCAAGAAAACATGGATAAAACACAGAAAAGGGGATTGGAGAGCTAAGCAGATTGGCAGGTAGCTTGAACAGGCAGTGGGGTCTTTTCCTATTGTCCTGCTCTATTAATTAAGCCATTTTATTCTACAGACTCGAGTTCTACGATGTGCTGTTGCACTCGCTTATGTTGACACAGCTAACATGCATTATTAGTAATTAGATCTGAATAATGGGATCTGTGATAAAACAAAGCACAATATGTTTGTTGGACCAGGGGCCAGCCCCTGATTTTCAGAACCATTATATGAATAATGCCATGGAAAATCTTCACTAATCGACCTGGTACTATCTGAATAGTGTCCAAACAGTTGGAAATTATCTTAAGCATAAGGTACCACCATTATTCAGAAAAAGAATTGTCCTAACTTATGCAGATAGTTATCTGTTGGATAGCACATATCTTCTGGCAGCCACCTTATACTCAGATATTCAGCACTGTTGTTCAAGTAAGGCCCAACACTGAATATCTGGATATTAATTTAAATGGCCCCAGTCAACATCTGAAGTCACTGCAGTGTTTAAATGCATATAGCAAATTATACTGATGCCTTATTGAAGCTTCATAATGTCTTGGAGGCTGATATTCAACAAAAGCTGTGCTCCTTGACTAAGGCACCTTACCCCCTCCCCCGTGTTGGAAATTTTTATCATCGGCCATGGCGATAAAAGCTCTAACGCTCATAGAATTGCTATGAGCATCGGAACTTTTACCACCGCGGCCGGCAATATAAAATGCTAAAAGTGGTTTCATAAATGGTGGGGTTAGTTAGGTAGGCAGGGCCGGATTTAGATGAAAAGAGGCCCTAGGCTATTCCACTTATGAGGCCCTTTCACCTCCCATTTTTAAGTTTGTAAATTACATGAGAAATAATAAAATACATCATTACTGTGATATATATCAATATGTTAAATGAAACATGTTGTTATTGGTACTAACCTTTATAAAAAAATGTGACACGGATAATAAATAAAAAAAAGTCGAGAACACTTATTTGGACATTTATTCTCAGCACCATATATAGTACTTGTAACAATAACTAATCAAACATAACACACAACATTGCCCCTTCCTATGTCCATAGTGCCCCCAGTGCGTCCTTCCTCACCTCACCCCCCCCTCCGATGCCCGCCTACCTCCCATCCCCCTTCCATTGAACACTCTCCCATGCCATCCTGCCTGCCTGCCTTCCATTAAACCCTCCCACCCCCCTCCGATGCCAGCCTGCCTGACTCCCATCCCCATCCCCCTTCCACTGAAACCCCCTCCCCCCCCCCCCAATGCCAGTCTGGGCTGCCCTGTCCTGATAGATACACATTTTGCCTCTCTCCCCTCAGGGCTGGGCTATGCCCAGCTGTTTTCGGACTGACGTCTTTCCCTCCCTGATCCTCCTCCCAGGGCGAGAAAAAGAAAGGGAGAAGCCGAGTCGGTGCCCCGTTGCGGCCGGAGCCTGTTCCGATCCCGAAGCGTAGAATTTCTCCTTTTTTTCGGTTCAGTGTTCACTGTTTTTAGAATAGTGTAATTTTAATTTTGCTAACAATTTGAATGTAGACCCTTCTTGATCTTGAGGCCCTAGGCTGAAGCCTAGTTAGCCTATAGGAAAATCCGGCCCTGTAGGTAGATAAATGTATGCCCCCTTTTCAGCCAAACTTTAGGGGCCTAAGTTCTCAGCTGAAAAGTTATCCAACCATAGAAACCTAGAAGTTATGCTCTTAAATTTTAAGATCCTGCCATTCGTTTGGCAGATTTAAAAGACTAATTTAGATGCCTAGGGCTGAACTTCAGTGCTAAGCATCTAACCTTTTCCCCTGTCCCAAAATCTACCACTGTTACCTACCACTTTTTAAGAGTCTAAATTTAGGAGCCTATGGAAACTAGAAGCATAAATTTATGAACTTGGCCCTAGTAAATTTTAAAGAAGCCATATTTTTTCAAAGCTGTGGTAATGAATCACAGAGCGACAAATGTGACACAGCCCATAGGAACTGAATGGGCTGTATCACATTTGGGAATCGCTACCACATATGGGAATCGCTACCACGGATTTGTAAAAGGGGTCCTTAGGATACTAAACCATTTGAGAAAGGAAGTTCACAATTATAAGCAATCAATAAGGGAAAAATGGAAAGCTTTTTATTATGCTAAAATTGGGTTATCAGTAACAAATATAAAAAAATTGTTTAATTTGGTCTCAAATGTTTTTAACACTACCTGTTATACTCATCTCATATTTCTCCTCTAGCATCAGATGATTCAGATCTCCAAATCTTGTTATCAAAATTTGATGTTATTTGGAATTCTTTTGATAAACCAGATTGGGTGTATTTTTAAAGGACTATATAAAAAGTATGCAAAATCATTTTGTTACTTAGACCAATGCTTTCCAAAAATTATGTAGGCTCCAATGGACTTCCAATTAGATTTATTTAATTGGTTGTCTCATAAGTTGGAGATAGGGGTATTTCCTCCAACCAGAGGTCATATCATCATTACTCCCATAGTTAAAAACTCTAAAGAATCTAGTTTGTTGGTTTCCAACTATAGACCAATTGCATCTATCCCTCCTTTTGTTAAATGAATGGAAGGCTGCTTCGCGGTCTTCTCCCACCGATGATTCCCTGTGCTGCATCACTGATGATGTCATCAGCAACACAGCAGGGAAGGGAAGTATATCAGTCTCTGCGGTGGGAGGGTTGACGGGGTTCAGATGGTAGGAAGAGATGGAAAGATGGGAGGGTCAGTGGGGGTTCGGCTATGGGGCGGGGGAAGCGTTGCTGCCAGCAAATCCAGGGACATTTAGATTAGGCTTCTGGGGTCAATATAACTAGGGCATATTTTTGTGGTAGGGCTTATATTAAGACCTACCCCAAAAATCATGCTAGTGTTTATTTTTGAGGAAACATGGTAGTGGATCATATAAAATTATTGGAATGCCTAGATGCCATCAGCATTCAAGATAAAGGGCTCCTTTTACCAAAACGCACTATGGGGGTTAGCACGTCAGACATTTCATCACGCGCTAACCCCCGTGGCAAGCCTAAAAACTAACACCTCGTCAATGGAGGCGTTAGCGACTAGCGCGGCAGGCGGTTGAACGTGCAGTATTCCACACGTTAACCACCTACCGCACCTTGATAATAGGAGCCCAAAGTCTATTACTGGTTTCAGGGATTTCTTTCATTGCATTCTTATCAAGTTCGATTTGATAATGTCTGCTCTGGTAAGTGGAATAACTTATGTGGTGTCCCACAGGGTTCTCTGCTCTTTCCCCTGTTTTTCCAATGTATATTTATCCTCATTTGGCACAAGATATGTAATCTTTGGGCTCAAATTGTTCAGCTATGCTGATGATATTACTGTTATTATTCCAATCTCAATCTTCTATCTCAAGTATTAGTCATATAACAGGTATTTAGGATCATTGAAAAGTGAATGATTGAATTCAAGTTGAAAGTTAATCCTTAGAAGATAACATTTTTTCTTTGCCTCACCATGTCAAACTCAAATGGAGACTTCTTTGACATTAAACACAAAATCTTATTCACAATTAAAATTCTAGGTGTGATCTTAGATCAGAACTTATCTATGAGAAACCAGGTTGATTCTGTGAAACCATTAGAACCAATGGTCAGACCCCGGAGGAATGGAATAGAATAAATTAAACTTCCGTCCATCCTCGACAGTTCCAATTGGGTCAAAAACAAAAGAATAGAACACCTTAAATAAAAAGATTAAAAACTCATGTAAGATGGGAATAAAAACTAGAAATAAAATTTTAAAAAGACAAACAAGGGGGAGAGGCACCTTCTTTAACTGCCTATCCCATTGTTATCTTAAAAAACAAAACAAAACAAAAAAAACAAGTACCATCAGTGCCTTCTTTCTTATTAAGCAGCTATATGGGTTAAGGACTTTAAGCTATTGATATCGACTTCTATTTCCTACCTATACTTTAGAAAACAATTAAAAACTTTTTTTGTTTTCTAGGTTTCTGGGGAATTGATATTCCATATTCAGTTATATGATTTTTAACTTTTTGTAAACTACATAGAATGTTATGGTTATGTGATATAGAAGTTGATTGTTATGTAGGAGAACTTTCACTACCAGGTGTTAGGCTTGAATAGGCACTAAATTCATGAGGAAATGTTTACCATAAAATACATTAACCTAGTGGCGTAACATAGGTTAGAGGCGCCCCTCCCATACCCTCATCTCTTCCCACCAGCTCCTTCCCTGACTCCCCTGCCATGCGTGCGCCCCCTTCCCTTCCCCCGTTCCTCTAGTTGTTCACCGCCGCGACTAACAACTTCAATGTGCTCTTCATGACCATGTCCTCTCCCTCTGACATCACTTCTTATGTGTGGCACCCGGAAGTGACATCAGCAGGAGCCAATGCAGTTGCGAGGAGTACATTGAAGTTGTTACTTGCGGCATTGAACAACTAGCGGGGATGGGAGTGCAGAGGGGGGAGGAGTTGGGAAGAGGCAGGTTGGAGAGGAGCAGGGATATTGGCACCCAAGGCATACTACGCCCCCTTACTGTTCCACTGCATTAACTTGATAATGCAGGGTTAATATAGGAGCACTTAGCACCCCTAAATAGGAGGCAGCTAGTGTTCTGCTGCTGCTTCATACCAATGGCAGCATTCGTAGCCAAATTAGAAGCTTAAGACTTCATACAAATTTAAGAGTTTTAAACTTAGAGAGAAATGCTATAAAGGCCCTTAATTTGTGTGTTAACGTAGGTGGTCATTCAGTTCCTATGGGCTTCAGTGCATTTACCGCAGCATCATTCCTGTGGCTTTGTAAAAGGGTTCTATAGTCAATCAGTGTATACTAAAATTTTGTATTAAAAATGAATGTGTAAAATAAACCCCATAAAAGTCTAAAAATTGGGAAAGAAAAACAAAACATTTTGCCCTAGAGCTCATTCCTAAAAAGAAGTAATATACCTTGGAAACAGCAGGCGTCTATCAAATAAAATAAGGCCTATAGTACATCAGAGTGGGGCTTTTTCACTGGTGTGGATTGTCTGGGTTTCTTTGAGAAAACCTTGCTGGAACTGGAAAAAAAAATTGTGGAAGATTTGAGTGCTACAAAGGTGAACACTTCAGAAATAAAGAGGGATGCATAAGAAACAGCTTCAAATCACAGTTATCCGGTCTACCAGTAACAAAACATGCTATTCCAGCTGCCAGGTGATCCTAACTGAGAGAGAATGACAGATGGCAAGTGATAGATTTCTATATTCAGGTTTTCAACCTGAAAAAAAATCCTGCTCGTGGAAACTAGGTTACAAACACCAGGAGGGATTTCAATCACTGTGGATGAAAGACAAAATAATTAGTTTCCATCTTTCTTTTATTGTACTCAGAATGGTCAACAGAAAAATAGTACTTACTATGCCAACTTTACTATGTCTTAAGTACCTTTCAAAAACTTGTTAAGACTTTAAACTAGGATACCTTTATTGTTCCTACTGTATTTTTCCCCACATTTGCCTAGCTAAGCTATAAGTTTTTAGCTAAGCTTTAGGTTTTTTAAATAAACAAATAGAAGCTTTCTTTTTTAAATTTTTATTTATTTATTTATTTGTTTAGATTTCTATCCTATGCTCTCGGGAGCTCAGAATGGGTTATAATTGACATTCACAATAAAGTTAGAGGACAATAAAATTATAAGCATTCGAAGAAGAGACAGGAGAGAAGGAAAGGGGGAGCAAGGGGAGATGGGAAGGGAAGAGGAGGGTAGAAGTGGGGGAGCAGGAGGGAAGAAAGGAGTTAAAGGAAGGGGAGCAAAGAGCAGAAGAGTGGGAGGAGAGAGGGAGATAAAGAGATAAGGAAGGGGAGCTAAGAGGAGGTTGACCCATTAGCACTGTTCAATTGGGTCATCAACGAGTATTGTGATCTTATCTGGGCAGGCAATTGATTCCAAAGATGGGGATGAAGTGGCTGTATGAGCATTTATGAGCTGCTTCCATTTGGAGAGATCTTCCTGCAGGGATGTAAAGTCATTTCTCGGCTTCATAGCAGAGTGGGTGGACAGGAGTGGGGGGGTTTTCCCAGGAAATTTTATTGAAAATCTTGTCAAAATACAAAGAAAAAGAATATTCCGATATACCAATTGGACGGAGAAGCAATAATTATATGAACAACATCAAATGTGCAAGGTATAAACTCTCCAAGCCACTTCATAGTAAAGTTCAATATAAATCATGAGGGAAGAGAAACCAGGGAAGGATGGAGGAAAAGGAGAGGTGTGGAATACATGTGTAAGCAAAGAAATAAAAAATAAAAAAAAGGGAGGGGGGTTGGGAGATAGAAGTAGGAAACCTCAGAGACCAAGTAGGAAAAGAGAGAAAGAAAGAAAGGTTGATGTGGTAAATATGTAGAGGTTAATATGGCAAAAAGATAGTCATTTAGAAGTTAGGTAAGTTTCAACAATGGTCCATTTCTGGGTTACCTTCTTAGACATAGGCAAATATTTAGAGATTAATACTTCTCGTCTATGCTGCAAAAGCACTGATTGCTACCAAAAATGGACATTTAGTGAACCAAAAGATTTCCAATTGGAGAGCAGCAGTCTCAGTGCAATTATCAAAAGGGTGTTAAATATAGCACGAGAGTGTATTGAGGGAGTTTGGATGTGATGTAGGCAGGGATGATGAGGTGAAATATCTTGTAGGCCATAACAAGGGCTTTGAACACACAGTGTTTGTTAACTGGTAGCCAGTGTTCTTCATGGAGGGCTGGGCAGATGGGGTGGTGGTAATCAAGGTCATGTAGGAGGTGGATCGCAGAGTTCTGGACTTGCTGGAGGCACTTGAGTTCTTTGGCTGTAATTCCATTGAAGATGGAGCTACAGTGGTCCATTTTGGAGAGTACATAGGCATAGAGGAGTTGGGCTAGGTTAGGTTTAGTGATATACGGTTTGATCCTTTTTAGCTGGCGCAGATAGTAGAAGGAGATAGAGACCACTTGCGAGATATGGGCTAAGAGGGACAGGTAGCCATCCAATATAATCCCAAGACTGCACACTTGGTATTTTGCTGACAAGAGTGTGGAATCCCAAGATAGTATTGGGAATGTCACCTACATTCTCTATAAGAAATTAAGGAGCTTCCCTCCCCTCCCCCCCCCCCAAGAAGTACATACAATTATCTGGTTATCTGGGAAATAGAAGGGCATAAGGATGACGAGAAGCCTATTGTGACTGTAGCATTTTCAATATTGCATGTTACTTACTATAATTGAATCTTATTTTCCAGGGGAATTAATAACCTTTCAAGTCATGCATTAAGCTGCTCACTTTGGAAGAAATGGAGCAGACTGACGAAGATAGCAGGGCTGTACTTGTCTACATACAGTGGCGTACCAAGGGGGTGGGGGCGGTCCAACCCGGGTGCATGCTTTCCTTAACCAGCAGCAGCGGCAGTAAACTTCAAATCAGGGGTGTCCGCGGCCCAGCTTGTGCTCCCTCCGGTGGGTGTTTAGTTTCTGGCTGGCTCCCCTGCAGCAGTTTTTCTGCTCAAAGACTCGGCCGTCGGCTCCTCATGCGATCCTAACTTAGTCATTTACTGAAAAAGCATTTCTGGAAAAGCAAAGTTTTAATCATTTTCCTAAATTGAAGTAAACTAGAAGCACTCCTTATATCCAGTGGTAATGCATTTCACAATATTACTCCCTGCACAGTTATCCCCCCCCTCCCCTTTACTATACCGCGATAGCAGTTATTAGCGCAAGGAGCCTTGCTGAATGCTCCACGATGCTCCTGGAGCTCATAGAAACTTTAGGAGCGTCTGAAGCAACACGGCACATACAGTGCAACTCCCTGCGCTAATAACCACTATTGTGGTTTAGTAAAATGGGGGGGGGTTAATAAGATATGATGAATGCCTGCTAACTTTACTTGTTTAATGGATGGGACCTGTAGACAGATCTTATTCTCATATCGTAGATGACACATGTGCAAAAGGGAACTAAGCAGTGTTGGACATCTATCATTCAATAGCTTAAAAATTAAACAAACTGTCTTAGCATCTCTCTTCTTATTTCCACCGCTCAGATCTGATATCTCTGTCTCCTTCCCCATTCTCTGGCATCTCTCTCTCTTCTTTCTTCTCTGGTCTTCCTTCTTTATTTTCTGCCTCTGTCTAAATTAAATTCTTTCTTATTATGCAGTCCTCAGTTTCCCTCTTTCCACTGTGTCTACCCACCCACAGCATGCCTTCACCCCTCCACTATCTCACTAACTCACTAACTCTATCTTCTTCCCCCATCCATCATATGTTCATTTTCTTTATCACTCCTTCCATCCAGTATGTGTTCTCTTTCTCTACTTCCATTCAGCATTTGCTCTCCCTTCTCCCTTTTTCCATCATCTGCTCTCTTCTCTCTTCCCCTTCTCCCCACTTCCACCATCTGCCCCTTCTCTCTCCTTCCCCCCACTTCCATCATCTGCCCTCTTCTCTCTCTCCCTTTTCCCCACTTCCATCATCTGCTCCCTTCTCTCCATCCACCATAAGTCCATCTCTCTCCCTTCCTCTCACCTTTCTTTACGATTTTGACAACAAGATCGGCAACGGCCCCCCCCTGCGATGACACTCAAGATCGGCAACAGTCCCCCCCTGCGATGACACTCAAGATCTGCAACAGTCCCCCCCCCCCCGCGATGACGCTCAAGATCAGCAACAGGCCCCTGCCAGCATCAACAGCACTTCAAATCAGCAACGCGATGCTTAGTCCAAAGCTTCCCTGTGACTTGAACTGCCTGGGTGGAAACAGGAAGCTGTGTCAGAGGGAGTTTTGGGCTGAGCACCGTGTTGACAATCTGAAGTGCTGTTGATGCTGGGGGGAGAAGAAGGGCTGTTGCCGATCTTGAGTGCCGGGGGGGGGGGGGGGCCGTTGCCGATAATCGCTGTTTGAAAAAATAAAAATAATAAGGGGGGCTCTCTCTTTGCCCTCCTTTAGCGGGCCCCCTCACAGTTTTGGACCCTAGGCACGTGCCTATTGGGCCTATTGATTAATCCAGCCCTGATGTTGTTACATTTGGTTGCAGTTATACTCAGCAAAGTGATTCATGGGCGCAACACAATAATAATCTTCCTTCAAGTTCAGAAGTGCATTCCTGTTCTGAACTGGGGAATGTGCATGTAATTTTTGGCCCCATCATAGTCAAAACATTCCTAAACTATGTCCCTTGTTATATGTACATATCTATGATTTGCAAAGTTAAATCCCAGCTTTCTAAAATCAGGTTTTCTAGGTGTACATGAGAAGCACATATAAATGCTGGTCTTGTACATGTAAATCATGAATAGGACTTCTAAAATAACTACCTAAGTTCCCCTTCTATGGCATTCTGCTCCCTAAATGCTTCCTTTATCCCTCGATCTCTAAATGGCCCAATAGACTTCCTCACATGTTTATTGCTTCAAAAGTAGATGAAAATGATTTTAATTGTTTTACTTCTATTTCTTTTGATATGTTAGTGAAAGGAGGAAGTGTAAAACTGGCATTGTAAGACTCAGTGGTGAAGAAGAGGAATATATTGAAGCTGTTAAAGATAAGGCTGAATTGCTTAACAAATATTGCTGTTCTATATTCACAGCTGAAGCTTTGGGAGTGGGACCACAGAAGACAAATGCAAATGGTGATGGAGGTGTGGTAGATCCTGATCAATTTTCAGGGAATTGTGTGTTTGAGGTGCTAGCTAAACTAAAGGTGGACAAAGTGATGGGGCTGGATAGTATATATCTGAGGGTACTGAAAGAACTTAAGGAAGTTCTAGTGGCTCAGTGTGCTGACCTTTTCAATGCTCCTCTGGAATCGGGAGAGGTACCGGAGGACTGGAGAAGGGCAGATATGGTCCTTCTCCACAAAAGTGGAAGTAAGGAAGAAGTAGGGAACTACAGGCCGGTAGGTCTGACTTCTGTGGTAAGTAAATGAATGGAAACGTTTTTAAAATGGAGAATAGTGATGTTTCTGGAATCCAGTGGATTACAGGATGCAAAGCAACTTGGATTCATTAGTGACAGGTCTTGTCAGACAAATCTGATCAATTTTTTTGACTGGGTAACCAGAGAATTTGATAAAGGGAGAGCGCTAGATGTGGTGTATTTAGACTTTAGCAAAGGCTTTGACAGTGTTCCACACAGGCATCTAATAAATATAATAAGTACCCTTGATATGGGCCCCAAAGTGATGGACTGGGTCAGAAACTGGTTGAGTTGGAAGGTGACAGAGGGTAGTGGGAAAGAGTTGGTACCAGTGGTGTACCACAAGGTTCAGTTCTTGGGCCTGATGTTAACATTTTATAAATGATATTGCTAAAGGGCTGTTTGGTAAGACTTGCAATAAAGTAGACATTTTTGATGATGTGGATAACAGACCTAGCAAAGCTTGAAGAATGGTTCGGAATTTGACAGCTAAGACATAATGCTAAGAAATGCAAGGTAATGCATTTGGGCTGCAAAAACCTGAGGGAATAGTACTGCTTAGGGGGTGAAGAACTTTTGTGTACAAAAGAGGAACAGGACTTGGGTGTGATAGTATGTGATGATATTAAAGTGGCCAAACAGGTTATAAAAGCAACAATGAAAGCTAGAAGGATGCTTTGGTGCATTAGGAGAGGAATGGCCAATAGGAAAAAGGAAGTCATAATGTCTGTGTATAAGACTCTGATGAGACCTCATTTATAATATTGTGTACAATTCTGGAGACCACACTTTTAAGGATGGAGTTGGTCCAGAGGAAGGCTACTATAATGGTTGGTGGCCTTTATCATGAGGCATATGAGGGCAGAATTAAAGATCTCAATATGTATACTTTCGAGGAAAGGCGCAAAAGGGGAGATATGATAGAGATGTTCAAATATCTATGTGGCAAAAATGTACATGAGGCAAGGTTGTTGTTTTTTTTCAATTGAAAGGAAACTCTGGAATGAGGGGGCATAGGATGAAGGTGAAAGAGAATGGATTCAGAAGTAACCTTAGAAAATACTTTTTCATGGACAGAGTGGTAAATGATTGGTACAACCTCCCAGTGGAGATGGTGGAGGCAAAAGGTATATCTGTATTCAAGAAAGCTTTGGATAAGTACGTTGGATCTCTAAGATAGGGGAGGGGATAGCAGATGTTATGATTAGGCAGGTTAGATAGGCCATATGGTCTTTATCTGCCTTCATTTTTCTATGTTTCTAAGTAAATTCTATTTTTGCCAGCCTATATATATGTACATTTATACCTGTATGTACAATATGGACCAGATACAGTAAATTACATGCATACATGGGTGGCACCAATTCTGTTCTATGAAGGGCTCTCCTGGAGGAGCATATTTATAGAATAGTGTTGGTAACTTAATTTCACGCCCAACTTTGGGTGAGAACTTATACCAACTTGATGATGCAGATGGGCAGACTGGATGGGCCCATTGGCCTTTATCTGCCATCATGTTTCTATAGTATATTTCTATGAAACCAAGAGTAAATCCTGGTATTCTATAATACTGTGCACAATTTTCCAGAATGCCCCTAACCCATCCATGCCCTTCCTATAGGAGTGCCTCCTTTACAGTTGCACACAGCTTCAGTTAGGCACTATCTTATAACTGGACACTGATCTGCCATTTCAGCCTTATTTTGGTGCCCTGTATCTGCTAGAACATATTTCCACACTTAAAGTTGGGCACAGAATAGGTGCTATTTCTAGAATTCCCCATTTCATGACTGACACGCGATTGGTGGCCGCTTTTTAGGCAACCGTTGATTTTGGCGCTGTATAGAGAATCTGGGCCTAGGTGGTTATTTTCTGCAGCAACAACTGGTGCTGAAAATTAGCAGCTATTTAACCAGTCAGTGGATGTTTATGGCCAGTTAAATTGCTTTGAATATCGATCAGATTTTTTTTTTGTAAAGATATATGCAATACTTTCTGGTGTGCATTGTTTTTAATCTTAAAAATGAATTACTACTATTTGGGGTTTTGCCAGGCACTTGGATTGGTTAATGAGGAAACGAGACACTGGGCTAGATGGACCATCGGTCTGACCCAATATGGCTATTCTTATGTTCGTACTTGATTTTATCCCGGTTATGTGCCGTCACCTTTCACTCAGAATATAATTCAGTAGGACTCCCAAAGCACACTGAAGTATTGCTTAATTACACATTTTGAAACTTTAGGACAAACTCTTCCAGAAATATTGCTCTTGGACAGTCAAGGCCTGGAAACGTTCCACACTGTTTTCTGCTTCAGCTTGACTAGCACAATTGAGAATGGAACAACCTTTCATTTCTATTAACTGTAAAACAATAAAAAGATCAATAACCAAAGCAACAGCACATCTACTGCCAATCCTTTTAAAAGTGTAGCTGGCCAGTCTGATTTATGGGTCTGCAGTGGGCAGCTGCTGGAAAGCTGTGGCATCTTGATTGATTTCAGTGGGAGGCTGGCAGGTGACCCATGGGCAGATATTGTGAGTTGACAAGTAGAGATGGAGAGGCACACGTTTTGATGAAGGCAGCATGTAGCTCGATGTAGGCATTCTTTAATGTACACACACATAAACTGGCAGCACTTTGCATTGTTTTCCATTATATCTTCACAAGTGACAAAAAAAGAGGCTGGATCGGTGTGTATCATTTGCTTGCGACTGACATAGCATGAAGAATGGTTATACAACAAAAGCTGATTATAGAGGTCGTTTTTATAACAGGGTACCTATTTTTAGCCTCTCTTATACAGATGCATAAAATGCTAGGAAGAATCTAACAGATATAGGTTAGAAATATAACCATGGGTAAATAGTGTCATTTACATATTGTGGCATTTCCAGTCCTAATTCTAGTCCCGTCATTTTTAAAGCCACAGCAAAAGTGTTTCCCAAAAACAGAAAAGTACTTGCACGCAGAGATTCAGGGGCTGCAGAAGCCAGGGCTGCCTATCCTGGGAGATGTGGAATAGCATTTCGGAAAAGACGTTCCACTCAGAAATATGGACGTCCAAGTCAGTTCATTACAAATGAGCATCCATTTTATATATATTTTAGAACATGCATTCTGAGTTGGGTATCCTTTCTGAAATGGCAAAATTGTTCATCCAGTGTTACACCTGCAATTATGATGGGGTTGATTGACCTTGAAAATGTACTTGTATAATTTTAAAAATCAAAACTATTCCAACATCTCTCCATTCCTGCCCTTCCCTCCCCCCTCCCAATGCCTCTCCTGAATGTAGGTACAAGTATATGTATTTCAGGGCTTGTATGCACACTCTGGCTACAGATCATACATAGTAACACAGTAAGTGTCAGCAGATAAAGACCTGCATGGTCCATCCAGTTTGCCCAACAGGGTGGCCGGAGTTGAATCTAGCACTCTGCACTTGTTCTACTTCTTCATGATTAAACATTGGTATACTTAATCTCTATCTCTTCCTGCCAGTTTTGGAACACAGACCACAGAAGTCTGCCTGCCACCAATTCCACTTCCCAACTACTGGAGTTGCCATCAAAGTCAACTCCAGCCTTGATCCTGACCTGTGTTTGCCTGTTATAGGACCCAAATGATAGAATTCTGCCTGGCATTGGTCTTACTTACCAATCTCTGAAGCTGCCATCAAAGCTCTCTCCAGCTATGAGGTCATTTAAGTGTTGCTTTAATTGGATTCCATCCTTTTTCTACATAATGATCCTCTGTGTTTATCCCACACATTCTTGAATTCCATCCCTTTTTTTTGTCTTCACAGTTGAGGACATTCCAGGCTACTCTGGGAGATAAAGTTATAAAAGGACATTTACAAAGCTAAAACACTGTTCGGTCCATGGAAATGTCTTTTAAATTACTCTTTGTGACATAACAGAAATTATAGTGGGCATAAATAGAATTTTTCCTCAGCATCAAAAGGGGGCTCTAGGTTATATTAGAGCAGGTCAACTTAACCACATTCAAGGGATTCAAATGAAGGGATCTATTTACTAACTAGTCGTTAAGCCCGTTACATTAACGGGTGCGAGAATATATGTGTGTCTGTCTGTGTTTCTTTATCTCTCTCTCCTTGGCCGCTGTCTGTGTCCTTCTGTCTCCCTCTCCCCCCCCCCCCCCCCCCCCGAGCAAAGCTGTCTGCCTCCAGCACACCCCTCCCCCCAATGCAGCCCCCTTTCCTCTCTCTAACTGTCTCTCCATGGCCCTCTTCTGTCTTCCCCCCCCAGAGCAAAGCTGTTTGCCCTAAGCACACCCCTACCCCCAAAAGCAGCCCCCTTTCCTTCTCCCTAACTGTCTCTCCATGGCCCCTTCTGTCTTCCACCCAGAGCAAACCTGTCTGTCCCCAGCACACCTCCTCCCCAAAGCAGCCACCTTTTCCCTCTCCCTATCTCTCCATGGCCCCTTCTGTCTCCCCTCAGCACACCCCTCCCCCCAAAGCAGCCCCCTTTCCCTCTCCCTCTGGCCCCCTGTATTGATTCACCTGCTTAACCTCCCTGCATCCCGACGTTTTCTGGCCTGCTCCAGGCCGCGATCGTGGTGGCCAGCCCCAGCGAACCTCACAGGCCGCTCCCCAACCCGGAAGCACGCTCCCTCCCGACGCGATCCCGTGTGTCTGAGGGAATGTGCCACCGAGGCCGGAAAACGGCCCGCGAGGCCCGCCAAAGCCGGCCACGATCGCAGGCTGCCCAGAAGAGAAGGATCAGCGGCAGCAGTAGTGGTGAGCAAGGGCGGGAGGTGAGGTGCTTGCTTCCGGTTGGTGAGGAGCTTGCTTCGGATTGGTGAGTGAGGAGAGGAGTGGCCAGAGTGATCCCTGGCCGCGTTCTAAAATGGAACGCGGCCACGGATCAGAAAACACGGTGCCAGGGATCACTATTTTTCAAGAGCTCATGCGCGCTCTATAGAGTTTTATTATATAGGATCAAGTGGTTAATGTACATTAATGTGTGTTAATTTTAATGATTTTTTTTTTTTTTATAAACTGGTTCCATTTAAAATGTGTTCAGTCTCATTAACACATATATTAACTTGCATGAACCATTAATGTGTGTTAGTAAAAAGAACTCTGAATTTGAAAAAGTGAGTTTCACAGCTCAAACCAATGGGCTAGATGCACTAAAGTCAGTCGGTAATACCGACTGGATCGCTTGGCCAGAATCAGTCAGCAATCGTCGCTATACCTGTTTTCAGAGCTTTAACGATCGCTTTTACCGGCCCGATGCACAAAACATATATTTTGTTACACATGCAAAATATGTCCCATTAAAAAAAAAAAAAGAAAAAAAAAATGTCTCCATCACCGATAACAGCCCTCCCCAATGACCCCCCATGAACCGGCATTGCGACCCCTTCCCCCCATCCATGGTAGAAAAAATGGCAGGAGGGATGCCTACTCCCTCCTGCCTGGCAAAATATCCCCACACCATGCCCACACCTGGTCCTGGACTCCCCGCACCACTGCCCCCCCCAACCATCCCCTACCTGCCCCCTTTCTCCCGGGGAAAGAAAAGGCAGGAAGGATGCCCACTCCCTCCTGCCATCTAGCCCCTAACCCTTAAAGCCACATTCTTAAAAAAAAAAAAGTATTTGAAGTAAAATAAAAATATTGTATTCTGTTGCTATTGCTTTTGGTTCGCATCATTTTGGAAGTCTGATACTAAAATATTATTATTTTTTACCTTTTCATCTATTTTTGTGACTGTGTGGAACATGAATCAAAAATATGACATCTATAGAATGACAAAATGCATTAGTATATAAACAATTTAGGATAGACATTTTGTGATAACTTGTTTAGTTTCTGACAGTTGAGTGTGCTTGTTAAACTGTACCCATGTTGTAAAGCCATTGAAAATTTAATAGAAAAAAATCAAATAGAATTTGTTCTCTCAAGGTCAGTGGTTACCAATTTTTATGGAACTACAAACCCAGAGGGGAGTGCAAATCCATCCTAGAGATTAATCATCATGGCAACACATGGCCATTAAAACATTAGTTCTTTGCCAAAGTTGGGTTTAGCTTCTAATGTCAGGAAAAATAACTAGCAAAATCCTAATGCACAGAACTAAAGTGAAATATTAAGTGATTCTCCTGATTCTGACCCAGTATCTCTCTGAGAATCATCTGAGGGCAGAAACTATGGGCTCCTTTTACAAAGGCGCACTAGCGGTTTAACGCACGCTAAACCGCCGGACGCGCTAGCCGCTACCGCCTCCACTTGGGCAGGCGGTAGTTTTTGGCCAGCGCAGGGGTTAGCGCGTGATGAAAAGTCACGTGCGTTAACCCCGCTAGCGCGCCTTTGTAAAAGGAGCCCTATATTTTGGTTGTTAAAGTATACTGTAATAACTCTAAAAGCCAGGAATTAAATGAGCATTTGTTCTCGCTACAAAAGACAAAACATCTTTTTTGTACTTAATACTCTCCCCCCCCCCCCCTCTCCATTCATACATACACACACACAATTAAGTTGAGATGAATTTGTCATTCAATGGCTATAAAGGGTGATTTTTATAATTGCCTACACGGGACTTTTCAGTGATTCAAAGTTAATGGATGTGGATACTTTCACATTGTTTAATTAACCTGGAAAAAGTATCTACATTCTCCACACATGAGCACCTGACAATTTGAGCAGATACTTGTTCAGAATAACACATATAGGGGCCCTTTTACTAAAGTGCATTAGGTTTTGTAGTTACTCTACCTTAATGCAAAAAAATTAACATGCAGTAAGTGCAAATTTATTCCCACCCCCCTTTTTACAAAGCTGCATTAGGTTTTTTTTTATCACCAGCCGCAGTGGTATTAGCTCCAATGCGCATAGAAATTCTATGAGAAGACAGCAATAAAAAAGCCAATTAGGGCCTTAGGCCTCTCCCACTGCATCCCAAGATGCAATGGGAGGAGGAAGGCCCATTCCTCTGAACATGTGGCCCTATAGGCAGGAGTAAGTGGGCTTCCCTCCTACCGATATGTCATCTGAAGGTACGGGGGATGTTGGGGGATGTCAGGGTGGGTCCAGGAATGTTGGGAGCTGTTGGGGGGTTGTCTGGGGATTTCAGGGGACCTAGGGATGTTGTGGGGGTATCCAAGGATGTTGGGGTCCAGGGATGTGTGGGGGATGTTAGGGGAAGGGGTATAGGGCTCGGCAGCTCTTTTTTTTTATTTGTTAGTTTGAGGCATACTGGAGGGGATCGGTGCTTAGGAGGGAGAGAGGAACCGTTTATAAAGATGTTGAAGAGCACGGGTCCAAGCACAGAGCTCTGCGGCACCCCACTGGTGATGCTCTTCCAGTCCAAGTATTATCCATTTACCCCCACTCTCTGTTTCCTATGCTCTAGCCAGTTTCTAATCCACATGAGTATTTCACCCTCGATTCCATGGCTCGCAATTTTCCAAAGTAGTCGTTCATGTGGAACCTTGTCGAATTCCTTCTGAAAATCCAGATATACAATGTCGACGGGTCCCCCTTGTCTATCTGCCTGTTCACTCCCTCAAAGTAGTACAGCAAGTTTGAAGCAGTTTAGCTATGGTCCCTTTCAGTTCCTTGATGACCCTCGAATGGATGCCAACCGGTCCCGGGGATTTATTGCTCTTGAGCCTATCAATCTGCCTGCATACCTCTTCTAAACAAACCGTTAACCCTGTCAGTTTCCTGTTTTCAGTTCTAGCATAAAGCCTGATGGGTTCCGGTATGCTGTGTATATCCTCTTCAGTAAATACAGACGTAAAAAACGTGTTCAGTCTGTCTGCGATTGCTTTGTCCTCCTTTAGTGCTCCCTTTGTTCCTTGGTCATCCAACGGTCCCACCGCTTCCTTCGCGGGTCGTTTCTCTTTAATATATCGAAAGAACGGCTTGAAGTTTTTCGCCTCCTTGGCTATTTTTTCCTTGTAGTCTCTTTTGGCCGCTTTTACTGCCTTATGGCACCTGCGTTGATGTTGTTTGTGCTTATTCCAGTTTTTATCGGTTTTTTATCTTTTCCATTCCTTCAGAGAGGTTTTTTTTTTGTCTCTGATCGCTTCCTTAACCTTTACAGTGAGCTACGCCGGTTCTTTATTCTTTTTCCTCTTTGATCCCTTGTTGATACGCGGTATATATAGATTTTGTGCCTCAGTGACCATATCCTTAAATAGAGACCAAGCTTGCTCTAGTGTCTTTACAATGTTTATCCTTTTCTTAATCTTCTTCCCCACCATGCGTCTCATCCATTCATTATTTCCTTTTCGTAAGTTTAGCGCCATGGCCGTCGTTCTGGACCGATGTTTCGCTCCTGTTTCCAGGTAGAAGCGGATCATATTGTGATCGCTGTTTCCCATCGTCCCTTCTAAAAGTTGCAATGGTAAAGAAGAACCCAAAATGTATTTCAATTATTAGTATCAAGTTTCAGGTTTATTATATTTTTGATGCACCACCTATCTAAGAAAATCTAAGCAGTGTACTTTAAAAATAGACATAATTCCATGAGAGAAAAAAATCATTTTAAAAGAAACAAAGTGGGAAGAGGGGAAAAAATACAATTTATATATAGGAAAGGGGGGGGGGTAGAAGGGACAGCACAGGAGGAGGGGGAAATAAAATGTTGCATATCTTGTTTTTTTTAAAAAAAAATCCTTTGAATTGTAAACATCTTTAAATAAAAATGTTTTAAGTTCTGATTTAAATTTAGATAAGGAATCCTACTGTCTGAGTTGAAGGAGCAAAGCATTCCATAAGGATGGTGCTGTGAAGAAGAAGATGGCCTAGCCACAGTCCTTTTCCAATCAGAGCATGAGCCAGAGCTAGAATATTATTGGATGAAAGCCTCCCTGCAATAAGCCTGTTGTTTAGGGTGGATAAGAGACTGCACTGGAATCATAAGACATCTAGCCAGCATGATGACATACAGCTTGGCATCAACATTATGTAATGAGGGGAAATAGGTCTGTAATTGAAACTTCTAAAGGGTCAGAGCCCAGTTTGGGCAGCACCACTGTAAGGGCTTCTGTAATAGAGCCCTCCATGTGCTCATCATCCACAAATGCATTATACAAGTGGGGGGTTTATTATAACTTCAAGTTTTCAAGCCATCCTGAACCTCTTGAGCTGCAATAGGAGCATCCAATAAATCCCATTCATTTTGTGAAAACCTAGGACCTGAAATAGAAAAGAAAAAAACAAAACTGGTCTTAGTCCCTTGTGAACACACACTTTCCGACTGATATAACTGAATGTAGAAATCATAAAAATGATTTAGGATAAGATTCCATTGAGTATTTCCCCCTTAGGATTTCTTATCGAATGAATCAATGAACTATGTTTCTTCCCTTATAATAGGAGGCAAGGTTATATGCATAACACTACGCTTGTTGAATACAAATTGCCTTGCCAGCCTCAGGACTCACAAGCTTGTTATATTAGAATTTTAGAACATAAGAATTGCTGCTGCTGGGTCAGACCAGTGGTCCATCGTGCCCAGCAGTCCACTCACGCGGCGGCCCTTCGGTCAAAGACCAGTGCTCTAACTGAGATTAGCCTTACCTGCGTATGTTCTGGTTCAGCAAGAACTTGTCTAACTTTGTTTTGAATCCCTGGAGTGTGTTTTCCCCTATAACAGCCTCCGGAAGAGCGTTCCAGTTTTCTACAATTCTCTGGGTGAAGAAGAACTTCCTTACGTTTGTACGGAATCTATCCCCTTTTAACTTTAGAGAGTGCCCTCTCGTTCTCTCTACCTTGGAGAGGGTGAACAACCTGTCTTTATCTACTAAGTCTATTCCCTTCATTATCTTGAATGTTTTGATCATGTCCCCTCTGTCTCCTCTTTTCAAGGAAGAAGAGACCCAGTGTCTCTAACCTCTCACTGTACGGCAACTCCTCCAGCCCCTTAACCATTTTAGTCGCTCTTCTCTGGACCCTTTGAGTAGTACTGTGTCTTTCTTCATGTACGAAGACCAGTGCTGGATGCAATATTCCAGGTGGGGGCGTGCCATGGCCCGGTACAGCAGCATGATAACTTTCTCCGATCTGGATTTGGAGAGAGTGATAGAAGATAAAGTATGCTGGAGATCTTTCTCTAAAGCTTTGTCCCACAAATATCTGTTTGTTTTTAGTAGAACTATAAGCAATTGTCTCCCCGCAGATGGTTAAAAGCACCCCATCAAACTGCCTCTGAGACTGGTGTTACTTGATTCAGAGCATAAGAATAGCCATACTGAGTCAGATCAATGGTCCATCTAATCCAATTTCCTGTTTCATACAGTGGCCAATCCAGGTCACAGTATCTGACAGAAACCCAAATAGTAACAAAATTCCATGCTACTGACCCAGGGCAAGAAGTGGCTTCCCTCATGTTTTTCTTACTAGCAGACTAGCTTGTCTCAATAGCAGAAGAAAGTATTCCTCACATTTAGCCTTTATAAAAGTAAGGAAAGCAGTCATGTACCAAATCATTATTACAATACCACAGTGGTTCAGACCTTGAGGCAACATGCCAGATAATCTAAGGAAGACATCTGCATGATCCACAAGTATAGGCATAAGGTCCAAAAGTATAGGCATATGAGCATCTTCAATCAAAGAAATCAAATCAAAAGGAAATCAGTCTGGAAGAAAGATCAATGCATAGGGGACTGGAAACTATATTCTTGCCAATCAGGATGTGGCATTCTCCAAGGATCAACCTAATGCAATGGAGTCAAAAAGTATCAATATCCCTAGGATGTACTGAGGATTTACATTTTGATGAGCAATCCAATAGAGGATCCTGTACCTGATTAAAATCTCCAGCAATCAATAAAGATGTATTGGATGCCTCAGCAACTAGTGAAGCTATAGATTGAAAAAAGGCAGATATAAGTTAAAAAGAATAAAGTTGCTACCCTGCGCTGTAAAAATAATTGCAACTTATCTTTCAAGAGATTCAGAGCAAAGATATAGAATCTGAATATTCAGATTTTTATGCACTAAAATAGCTACGCCTCCCTTTTTGTGAATCGATGAGGCAGAAATACATTGTTAGCACCATCTACCCTATAATTTAAGAGACTGAGCAAGAGAGATGAGTTTCTTGTAGGACACCAATCTCTATCCTCTTCTGTTTTACAACATTCAACACCTTTTTGCATTTAATAAGATGATGGAGGCCATTCGCAATCCAAGAATATAACTAAAGCCATAGGAAATAGGAATGCATGTAGGACAGTAAGCAGGCACATAAATAGCTCTAAGAATCATAGAACATTGATTATATGTCCATATAAGAGTACCTCTAAACCAGCGGTCTCAAACTTGCGGCCCACGGGCCACATGCGGCCCCCGGGTGCTATTTTGGTGCCCGGGGTCTTGTACACAATCTTGTACTCTGGGCAGGAAGAGAGGTGCTGCCATGAGCTGACTTGCAACTTCCTGCGGCTGTCGCATATGCTGGGACTCCTGCCTTTGTGTATCTGCTGGATAGGCGAAGGCAGGAGTCCCGGCATATGCGACAGCAGCAGGAAGTTGCAAGTCAGCCGACGCCAGAGCCTCTCTTCCTGCCCAGTGTGCAAAATCACATACAAGACCATGGCTACAAAATACAGGTATTGCTGGACAGGGAAGGAAGATAGGAAGAAGGGGTACTGCTAGACAAGGAGAGCAAGGAAGGGAGAAGAGGTGCTGCTGGACCTAGCAGAAAGGAAAGGTGCTACACACTGGAGGGGAGGGTGAGATGGTGCATGGGGAGAGAGCATGTTGGGTTAGGGGGCGGGAATTAGGGATGCCACTCGAGGGAAGAGGCAAGGATAGAGAAAGAAAGCATGCAGGAGGGAGAAAGTGAACTCTCACAGAGGCAAAGTTTGTGGGTACATCTGACCGGGTCAACTGGCCAAAAACATTAAAGTGATGAGGTATTGCTGGTGAGGGAGTCAATGACAGTTCTGGAAATAAAATTGACCCAGGACTTACAAGAGCTGTCAAGTGGTAAAGACAGTGCAAGTATGCTTTGCACAGATACATTTATTGTATCATTTAAAACCAATGTTGTCACCAGTTGACTTTGGTGCTGTTGTACAAGCAATGATTTTGTTGCGGCTGGACTACTGCAATGTCCTGTACCTGAGAATTACTAAAACCAGGTGGAGGACACTGCAGGTGATCCAGAGCACCGCAGCCAGATTGATAACCAGAATGCCAAGATATGAGCATATTACCCCATATCTCCGACAACTGCATTTGCTACCAGTTGTATTTAGAATCCAATATAAAGCAATTATGCTATGTCATCAATTTCTATATGGCACGATGTAACTTTATTGAGTTTTAGTTTGAATTTGGCCATCCATAGTTCGATTTGCATTAAGATGGATGCCAGGTGGTTCTTCGTCTCGGGAGATAGGTTAGTTAGGGGAAAGACTATGGTGATGTCGTCAGAATAGATGTAGAATTTGATTTTTAAACTTTGCAATAGATTCCACAATGCGGCGAGGTAAATTTTGAACAGTGTGGGGGATAGGGGGGATCCCTGCGGGACTCCACAAGAGTTTACCCAGTTGTCGCTGTAAGTTTAGTAAGATCGTTTGCTTAGGAAACCCTGGAACCATATTAACCCATTACCAGAGATACCAATTGATTCCAAACAATCCATAAGAATAGTATGATCAAGTAAGTTGAAGGCACTGCTTAGATCGAATTGCAGGATCAGTGCACTTGTGCCCTGGTTGAATAAGCTGTGGAGAGAATCTAGCAGTTTGAGTGGGCTAGACAGGGGGGTTCCAGCTGGGCTGGGGGGGTTCTGACTGGGGGGTGGGGATCAGGTGGCCTACTTTGGTGGGGGGTTTGGTTTTTCTGGCAGAAGGGACTGGGAATCTCTCCAGCTGGCGATACTTGAGGGAGGGGGAGTCTTGGGGGTATCCAGATGGAGGGATTGGGCATCCCTCGTGCCAGGGAAGATTGCTGGGGATCATGGCAGGAGGGATTGGGCATCCATCCTGTCATGATTGTGGGGGAGGGACGGTTTCATGATTCTTTAACCGGTGCTCATAACAGATGCCAGTTACAGAATCATGTTTTTAGGTGAAGGACTGGCCCCTCCCACACCTAAAATATCTTGTTTTGAGCATTTGGGACTTGGGCAATTTTTTTTTCAGAAATAGGGCTTAAAGATAAACGTAATGGCGGTCTGGGCGATTAAACGACTGAACATACTTTTTTGGGGAAAAACACATTTTGGATGTGTTTTTTCAAGAATGGGCAATTCTTTGCTGCCTACTTTGGGCAACTAGGGCCTTAGGCCAAAAAGAGGCTTAGACTTTTTTGGGGGGATTATGCTCTTCATGGAAACAAATCAGAAAGAAGATTGACTCATTTGAGCTCTGGTGCTGGAGAAGGATTTTATGCATGCTATTGACCGCCAGAAGAACTAATAAATCAATTGTGGAATAGATCAAGCTAGCTATGTCACTCGAAACCCAAATGATGAAGTTACTATTATCTTATTGTGGTCACACTGTCAGAAGAGAAAGATTATTGGAGAAGAACATTATGTTTGGGAAGATCAAAGGAACCAGGTGAAGAGGATGACCTGCAATCAGATGACTAGACACGTTGATAACAACCATGCTGAAGGACCTTTCCAGACTAGCACAAAACCGATCTCTTTCTAGATCTGTAATTCATCAAGTCAAATATGAGTCGATGGCACCTAACATCAGCTCCTTTAGTTAGTGTTTGGCATTATTTTTGTAGATATATAGCTTATGAAGTTCAACACAACTTGGATTATATGAGTTGCTTAAGAAGTGCTTTCCATGCATTTACATGCTTTGGATATCATTATTATCTACACATGTTCAGTTAAACTAACATATGCTATAATAAAATAATGCATGATCTTGCCATGTAAGGAGACAAATATTATGTGTTATTCCCTTAACACACCTTAGTAACTGCCCTCTGTAGTATCAGAATTTGATTTGCATAATTGTTAGGATTCAAAGGCACAAGTTGTTAATATAAATTTGCAGGATGATATACAAACAAAGAAAGGACCCAGGTATTCCATTCAAAGAACGGAAACACATGATATACAAAAATACTTATTAAGCATTTTTTCAAGTTCTTCTATAACTTATCTGCATAAGTGGGAGATATGTTTATGTCCCACCCATGTTCTACCCCTGGGTATGCTCCCCTTACAAATATATGCTATGTTAGTTAAACAGAAATTTTCTGTATAGTGTCAGAGGGTCACAACCCAGTCAGGTTTTCAGGATTTCCTCCATGAATATGCATGAGATTTTTTTTACATACAGTGGAGGCAGTCCATGAAAATAGATCTCATGCATATTCATTAGGAAAATCCTGAAAACAAGATGAGATGAGACATGCTACTTAGGATCCATATGTCTGTGAAATATCTATGGGTTCAGATAATTAATAGAGTGAATTGTTTTATAATTTTAACTATACAGCATCAGTCAAGAAACTAGATATCAATCTGGCAATTTGGGCTAGATTTAACATCTGGGATATGCAGTTCCATGCCAATTAAAATTAATTTACTGCCTAGGCTATGCTTTATCTTCCAAGTCTTTCCTTCTGAAGTCCCAGTTATTGAACTGAAACACATAAAAAAATGACAATTAGATATATTAGGAACTATGGCTTGAATTCTCCAAAAGCTGTAAAAAGTTAGTCGCCAGCAAGTGCCTAGATCACGCCTACTGGCAACTAACTTAAAGGTTTTAATTGGTTCTAAAAAATGTGATAATTGGTCGCACCATTAAAACCCAATTAAAGCCTAATCAAAACAAAAAAATTATATGACAACAGGCGGAAACCCGGACCGGTACCTAGGTCCATGTCACTTAGCATCACCATGTGACGTCAAAGCTTGGAAATGGGCATGTTTAGGAACAGCGTTATTAATAATAATAATAATAACTTTTTGTATACCGCAGTACCATGGCAGTTCAGAGCGGTTAACAGAGGAAGAGACTGTACATTTACAGCGATGTTACAAACAAGACAGTGATGTTGCATACAAGATAATAGTGTTACAAACAAGACATTCAGTTAAACTTAGCATTCAGTTTAATTTAAATATTCAGTTTAACTTCAGCGTCACTAGGCGATGCTAGCTGCAATTCTGGAAGGGCCCTAGGGCCAGAAATGTAGGCCTTTAAAGCCATGGCCTAGGGTCCTTGGCAGCCACAATTCTGGAAGTGATACCTGTTGGTGATTGGCATGAGGCAGGCACCCGTTTTGTAGGCGCCTGCCATGGCAGGCACCAATTACAGAATCCAGGCTTATAAGCCCCTGACCCGGAGTTTCACTGATGTGTCTTTCTTGCTGAAATATTATGTGTCAATTGAGCTGCAATGAGAATTGAACCCAGTTCCCCAGATTTTCGGTCTTCTGCACTATTAGGCTACGCCTCCACTTTGCATGAGTGGTTAAGTGTTGAACATTGCATTTAACCAAATAAAAGAGAGCCGACCACATAAACATATGTATTCAATGCCAGTGCCCAGGCAGGGCCCAGAATTGAATATCTGGGCATAATGCCACTGTGGAAAAAAAAGAAAAGAAACAACACTGACTGCCATCAGCTGATATGTACCCCAGTGTTTATAACCCCACATAGCCATATTATTAATAAATCTTAACACATTAGCTGGACTGGAGTATCCTCATAAATATTTAAATCTCCTAAACACAACCTCTCAGACATAATAAGCTTCTACGTCCCCTATAAAATCTAATAGATCTTGACTAGTAGATGAGTCCACTGGTTCTCTATACACCACACTATATCCTATTTCATTCTAATTTATAGGGCTTGAGAAGTCAGATATTAAAGCTTCCTTGCTCTTAAACTTGGATGCACATTAAAAATTAATGACACTTCCCTTCCTTTTTGCTGATCTCTTGTTTGGGCAGCCCAAGTATATCCCAGGAGACAGGTTTGATTCAATAAAGATACCACCTCCATTTCTGTTTAAAACATTATATCAAACCCTTTAGATCAATATTATTTTCCTGAATTATAGACTGATGCACATTTTTCTTTGATTGACCTTATACTAAGTTCAGAAAATAAGAAACCTGAAAAGTGATTTCCAGCATCTGCATTAGCCTTGTGTGCACATAGAAATTTCATTTGCAGAATATTTAATTCTTTTCTAACCTAATTTACTTTTGACAAATAGTGTAATTGCTTTTAAAAAGGAAAATTTGTTTTCCAGCATTAATTTTGAACTAATGATTTTTTTAAATAGATTTCTGCATATGAGAGGGTCATTGATTGATATCCCACCCAGAGCAGCAGGACCACAGTTCCCTTTGGAATATGAAAGCTAAAGAACCAATAATCATGGCTCTTTACTTCTTGCTGTCTTGGTTTAAGCTGTTCTTCATTTGAATGTCATCTCTTTTTTTTTTTTTTTTTTTTCTTGACCTGATTCCAAAAGATTGATGCCATATGCACAAGCTATTAAAACATAAACTAGGCTATTAAAATGTATATCCATCCAGACATACTAAGGGATATTCTATAACTGAGAGCTTCCATTTAGGCATCCTGAGGGCATGCGGTAGGAGCCTGTCCTATAAAGGAACCTTGGCACATAAGTTCCAGTGCAGAATGCACTTACATGCAAGCAGGTATGCCAATAAATTTGAGTGCCTAAGTGTGGCAGCAACCAACCTAAGTCCTAACCATTCTTCAGTCATGTGTACATGTAGACTACAACTGATCCAAAACACCACAATCAAACTCATTTTCAAGGCCAAAAAATATGATCATGTCACTCCCACTTTTTCGAGAGTTACACTGGTTACCGGTCTCCCATCAAACTACATAGAAAATCCTCCTCCAAACTTTTAAAATCAAGACCTCTCACCTTCCTGTCTTTCTAGATAAATATCTTATACCACATGCTCCTTCTAGGGTCCTTAGATCTACGAATCAAAATCTGCTGACGGTGCCTTCAATCAAGGACCTTTACTATACCAGAAACTCCATTTACGGTACTCAGTAGTTGCTCCCTCGCTCCGGAATGCAATGTCATTCCATCTTCGCAATGAAAATTCTTTAAGTAAATTTAAAACAAATCTCAAAATATTTCTCTTTAAAGATGCCTACCAATAACTGGGGTGGGGGGGGGGGGATCTCTTAAGAAGCAACATCCCTGTTTCCCTCTCATTACTTCCCTTCCCTCTACCCTTCCTTTTATTTTTATTTATCATTGTAATTAAAACTTCCCTATCCCCCAAAACCTCTCGTTTCTAATCAGTCTTAATTCGTTAAAGTTATAGGTTTACCCTCTTTATTTTACCCCACCCAAATCACAAATAATATTAGACCTTTTTAATTTTTAACATTGTAAACCACCCAGATACTTGTGATGGTCGGTATATCAAGCCATAAATAAACTTGAAACATTATGTAGGTATTTTCAGAATAGTGCTTAGGATTCCTTCTTTTATACTGTACACACTTTGGCATCAGAGAGATTTGTTTTAGTTAAAAAAAAATATTTGAAATGTAATTTGTTCTGCCAGATGAAAGCATCTCTTTGACATTCTTTGTTGTGACTATTAATAGTTTTTGTTGTACTTTATTTAGTTATTTTGATTTATTTCCCTCCTTCCCAGAAAGCTCAGGGAGGGTAACAGCAGAACAAACTCAGTTTCAGAGAGTGGGGTAACAGAAGGATTGGTGGGGTTATAGAAAACAGAAGGAACCTAGGTACACTATTAAAGGCGATCAAATTATCATCAAGGAGAAATGTACATATTCCATAGGCAGTGGATCTAAGTACAAGGTGAGGCATACATAGTTTAGAGGGAGGGGACTTGGGTAACATAGGGAGCATAGCAAGGCACTGGCTGAAAAGCATATTGGAGGCATATAAAGGGGAAGCCAAGCATTGGTGTAATCTTGTTCATATAGCTGTTAATATGTCTGTTCATATAGCTTGAGGACTTCATTGTCAGCTTCTTGTAACCCATTTGTGGTCCGAAGCAGTTAGCAGAATAGGAAGGTCTTTACTGCCTTCTGGAAGTCCAGGGATCTCATGTTTTAATCATGTATGTCTCGTTGTACTCCATCTTGGATAAAGGTGGAGGAGGTGGCCTAGTGGTTAAAGCTGCTGCTCCCTGTGACCCTGGGCAAGTTGCCTAACGCTCCACTACCCCCTGGTACCTGCCTGGACAGATAGGGGAAATACTTAAGGATACTTGATTACTATTCAATGAATTGTAAACCACTTTGGGTGAATCTCTTCATGAAAAGGTGATTAATGGATCTAAAATAATTAACATGCTAGTGTTTTAAACGTTCATGTATGTTATAAGATTGCTCATACGGGATCCGATATTCAGCTACCGTCCAGATAACTATCACATAGCTAGTTATCCAGCGATATTCAGCGGGAGATAGCCTAAAGGTGAGGTCTATCTTTGACCATTAAGACTTAGCCAACTAGCTGCTGAATATTGGCCTAGCTGCCTGTGTCTCGGCCAGACAAAAATAGACCGGAAATTCAATGCCGGTCACTGACTATGGGTGACTGCCGCTATCTCCCGTGCTCTGAATACTGAGGAAGGGGGAGGAATATGTCCAGAGTGTCATTCTTATATGAAGGCTATAGACATGTATTCCCCTGATATTAGGACTATTTAATGGACCAGGAATGGCTTAGCTGGCTAAGTACTAATATTCAACACAAGATATCCAGTTATCTGCGTTGAATATTAGTGCTTAGCATCCAGCTGCTAACTAGCTATACCGTGAAACTTAGCCAGTTAAGCATGAATATTCAACACTAACTGGCTATGTTTAGTGATTAAGATAGACCACATAAATAGCAGGCCTTCCTTTAACTGCAAAGCAGTTAACCAGTTAGCACTTAATATTGACTTAACTGGTTAAATTGCCATGGACTAAAAAACACTGGCAGCAACAGCTAACCGCACTGCCTGCTGCTGGTTGAATATTGGGCCCATAGAGTTTTCTAGGTCAAGAAACCAAATGTTTTGGTGAATTTAGGTGAGTACTAAAAACGGTGTATCACAAAATGTGTGCCACCCGAGATTTCAAGGTGTATCGCGAGATGTCAATGAGGAGGAGAGATGCCAGCCCCAGCTGACTGCCTACAGGACGTGCCTCTTGCAGCGAGAGGCACATCCTGTAGGCAGTCAGCCGGCACCAGTGCCTCTCCTCCTCTACAGCGCCTCTCTGCGCCTCTGCCCTTCCATCACCCCCCACTGGCAGCTCAGGGCCCCATCTGGAGGGCCTTTGCACATGCGTGTGACATCATCGCCCACATTCTTTCGGATGCCCTCAAGCCACGGCCACCCGTTTAGGGTGCCAGGGCTTCGCAAAGTTTGTGAGACACTAAACCAAAAGCAACTGGAGGCAAATCTATAACTTGGCACCACAATTTAGGAACCTCAATGTGGTGTGCTTAACGTCAGTTTTATAAAAGCACTTAGTCATACCTAAGTTGTTGCAAAATACTAGCACAAACCTGTATAAATGTGCCAAAATGTAGAGGTAACCCCTTATACCATGTCAATGGCAGGTGTAAATGGTTGCACCTAAGTGCACCAAGTGATAATTAAAACTTAAGGCATTCTATGTGTTACATGCATCACTTGGTGCCATGCTCATAGTTTGCTCTTACTTCCTCCATGATTATGCCCACCGTGCAGTTACAAGCTATAGCATTTAGGGGCTACTTGAAAGAATAGTTCCTAGTGTACTTATAGAAACAGAGAAATATGAAGGCAAATAAAGGCCAAATGGCCCTCCAGTCTGCTCATCTGCAGTAACCACCAGATCTGCCAACACTTTGCCTACCATTTAGCTAGCTTGTCATGAACAAAATTCTCTGAAAATCGATCAGAGTCTACCACTCCTCCATTCCTATTTACCGTGAACATAGAGCAGAAATATTTGTTAAGCTATTCAGCCTTTTCTTTATCAGCTTCTACATATTTCTCCCCTTCACCTTTGAGTCTTACAATGCCACTTTTGCACTTCTTCCTATCACTAGGGCATTTGCACTTCCTATCACTAGGGGTGACTGCCGCTATCTCCTGTGGTGCCGCTATCTTCCTATCACTAGGGCATTTGCACTTCTTCCTATCACTAGGGCATTTAGCTGAGGCACCCCCTAAAAGAGAGAGCTTGAACTCCTTGCGGACTCATGAAAGCTAAGTTTTCCTTCATATTTGATGTAGTGGAGGAAACTGCTATTATCAAGAACTGTTTGATTTGAACGTTTTTAGTGATACACTGATGATTTCTTTGATTCTAAATTTGCACATGGCTCTTTATTATTTATTTTTCCATGTATAAAAAAGGCACTTTGGCACTGTTACGGGGTGACAGAAGGTGATGTTTGTGGGTAAAACCTTGTAGGACGCTTTCTGCGCTCATGCACTGAGGATATACCCAGGTGAACTCCTTTATATCAAAATTTTTTTAGGAAGTTCCCATGAACTGATTAGTCACCCTGTGTAAACCAAATTAAATCTAACTTAATACAACCTCTTTTTCCTTGCCTTTTCAACTAATACTTTTGAGCACCAAAGCGGCCTTCTTTTCCACTTACTTTCCTTATAAAATGGTTTATTGTCCTTACAATAGCTCTTTCAATTTTGCCCACTGCTTTCGTGCTTCTTCCAAATGTTCCCGTCCAGTCAGTTCCTTGATGGAATTCCCTATCTGAACAAAGTGAGTTTTTTTGAATGAGCTCTCTTTACAACTGTCTTAATATCAAACCGTACCAAGCAATGATCACCCACTTTAACATCAGAAACTCTTTCCCAGTTTGTAAGTGCTAAGTCAAGTATGACCCCCATCCCACGTGGGTTCCATTACTAACTTCTAGAACAGGTCTCCTTGTAGAGAATCTAAGATCTCTCTCTACTTCTATAAGACCCCACAGTAGGGATACCCTAATCAACATCTGGCATGTTAAAATCACCTATTAGTAATACTTCCCCTTTTACAGCTATATTCTGAAAGTCTACTATTAAATCTCTGTCCACTTCTTCTCTCTGTGAAGGAGGTCTATGCATGAAACTGACAATTAAAAGTGCTTTGATGTGTGTATATGGCACAAAGCTTTAGCTGTGAGTTATAGAATGTTCCAGATAGTCTTATTGTGATCATGTCAAATTCATTTGTGTAAGCAACTGTTCTGTATATAATTATGTATGTTTGACTTCCATTACATATATTTCATCAGTTAGCATTCTAGGAGGCATAAAATCTGAAAAAGAGAAGTTTGTACCTTCAAAAATCAATCACTTGTGCTAAATCTTTTGATTTTCTCATAATGGTCTAATGAAAGACAAACGTGCTACAAAGAATTCACTCCTTTTCATTGACATATGTACTGCTGTTTCTTTTCTCCTTTGACTCTGCATAAAATTAATTTATACAATGTCCCATGGACCTGGAAATAAATTACAATTAGGTTAGACATGAGAACAGTTTTGAAGTCTTTATATACTGCTTGCACCCTATGTGAGGTACAGTACGCCCCTGAAATTTGCGGGGGTTCCGTTCTAAGAACCCCCGCGAATCTTGAAAAACTGCAAATTTTAGCGGAGGAGACTAGAGAGAGCAGCCGGAGCGCCGGCAAGTGAAGGAAATCACTCGCGGTATGCTCCGACCGCCTCTTCCTGCACTAAAGTCAGGCCTCACCAATTAGAAGCTGCTTTGACACACAGCTCCTGATTGGTGAGGCCTGACTTTAGTGCAGGAAGAAGTGGTTGGAGCATACCGCGAGTGATTTCCTTCACTTGCCGGCGCTCCGGCTGCTCTCTCTAGTCTCCTCCGCTAAAATTTGCAGTTTTTCAAGATTCGCGGGGGTTCTTAGAACGGAACCCCCGCAAATTTCAGGGGCGTACTGTACCTCACATAGGGTGCAAGCAGTATATAAAGACTTCAAAACTGTTCTCATGTCTAACCTAATTGTAATTTATTTCCAGGTCCATGGGACATTGTATAAACTAATTTTATGCAGAGTCAAAGGAGAAAAGAAACAGCAGTACATATGTCAATGAAGAGGAGTGAATTCTTTGTAGCACGTTTGTCTTTCATTAGACCATTATGAGAAAATCAAAAGATTTAGCACAAGTGATTGATTTTTGAAGGTACAAACTTCTCTTTTTCAGATTTTATGCCTCCTAGAATGCTAACTGATGAAATATATGTAATAGAAGTCAAACATACATAATTATATACAGAACATGCTCCGCGGTCGGAGCATGATTTCCTTTACTCGCCGGTGCTCCTGCCGCCCTCTCCTGCTCGGTCATTCATGGTTGAAAAATACCGTGAATAACCGGGACCACGAAACACTGACCGCGAATGACTTGGGGAGCACTGTATATGTCATCCATAATTCCCTTTGCTTAACAGTAAAAGAATGGGCATGGTATGATATAGTAGTGAAAGAAAAAAAAATTTAACTGGATTTTGTTCAGTTTTCATGACATGAAGTTTATGAAATTTAATATTTTTCATGATTCATACAAAGGCCTGTGATGGTTAATATTAGACAATCTAAATGTAAAATATAAGTAGGTATTTATTTCTTACCAATTTTATAAAGACGCATAGGTACCTATATGTCTATAAAATATTAAGGGCAAAGAGGTGGAAATCACACCTAGATTGAAGTTGTGGGCACTTATATTTGCTTTGGAGAAAACATAACTTTTTGTGCATAAAATATACGCATATTCAGTCATTTAACATAAGCTCTCGCACAGCTTTCCTTCATTAAAATCTGTATCTTAAATAACTCCAAAACACTGACATATAAATGGAAAACATGGCCTTAGCTTTATTAATCTAGCGTATGGAACACACAATGGCAATGCATAACATAGTAATTACCCCACTCCCAAAACACCCTTCCCCACAAAATTGTTCAGAATGAATGAAAAATAGAACCCTTTATGCTACTCAGTATTAACCTAGCTGAAATAATTTTTAATGCTCGGTTCTTCCTCTCAGCGACCGTCCACAAAATGGCTGCTGATTGCGTGGAGAATCATGGCCTATATTTACGGCACCTACCTTTCATAACAATCATGTCTGCAGAGGTGCCTAAATTCACTTCCAGTGTTAACCATGCCTACAGTAGTCTTAGGTGGTGCAAGCTGCCTCCTTAGATGGGATGATGCCAATTTTGGAGGCGTCAATTAAAATAATTAAGTTAGGTGGCCCTCCCTATGGGTTTTTTTAATGGTGTTATAATAGTTGTTTTTTTTTTAATTGATGCAGTCAATTACTGCACCAATTGAACCAATTAAAACAAGTTAGGTGGTAGTGGGGTGCCATACTACTTCTTAAACTTATAGTGCTATTACTAGAATCCAGCCCATGGTGTCTCCAAGCCCCATTCAATGAACTCAGAGTGGTAACATACTCAGGTTTTCCCACCACTTCCATCAAAACACATCTTTACACCAAAAAAACATCCTATATTGAGATTATATGTACCATTAGTCTCCCCTCCTCACACTACTAAAACTGTGGTAAATAATAAATCTTGAATAGTATGAGGAAAATATCAAACCCTATATTCTTATAAATAAATCCTATCAGGGCAATAAAGACAAGGACAATTAGAAGTTAATTCATAAGAAACAACAAACCCTCCCAATGCAATTACAAATTTAGAAATTTCATCATTAACTTTGCCTCAAATATTCAATACCTTTTGGATTATAAGCATCCTTCCACATAATCCAAAATATAATACAGGACCAAACTAGCTTTTTTTAAAGGAAATATCATGCAATCAAAAATAAATCCCTTTTCTTTTGTCTAATTAACTATCATTTTAATATAAGGGAGAGTGTGGCACAGGGGTTAAAGTTACAGCCTCAGCACCCAGAGGTTTTGGGTTCAAGCCCACACTGTTCCTTGTGACCCTGGGCAAGTCACTTAATCCCCCCATTGTCCCAGGTACATTAGAGAGATTATGAGCCCACCAGAACAGACAGGAAAAATGCTTGAGTACTTGAATAAATTCATGTAAACTGTTCTGAGCACAATTCATGTCCCTCTGGATAAATATGAATCAGCATAGGAGAAGAAAAACATTTGGGTTGCAGTAAGGATTGGAAGCAACTGGTCCCAGAGCATTCTTTGAAGTCCCAGCTTACGAATGCAAATTTCCAATACAGCTAGATCCTGATGTACCACCCTTGTTTCTATCATCTACATATGTTACGGCATTTGAAATCTGTATTAATTAAAGAGAACTCAATAAAATTGGTTTATGCTTTTGTTACTAGTAGATTGGATTACTGTAATTCCTTTTTGTTAAGATCTAGGAAAGCAAATTTACAGCATTTTGCAGTTTATATAGAATACCACTGCTCTGCTCATTAGTGAAGCCAAGAGAACTAATCGTACTACTCCTGTTTTGTGTTAGGTGCATTGACTACCAATTTCAAAACACATTGATTTCAAGCTTTTATGTCTTGTGTTTTAAAGTGTTATATATGGGTCAACCTGAATATTTATCTAAAATGTCCAAATATGTTTCTTCAAAATCACTGCATTCATCTCAGAAGAATTGATTCCTGCAACCTGGCTTAAAGGAAGGAAAGCTCTTGTCAACTAGGAAAAGAGCTTTTTCATATGCAGAACTAGCACTTTGGAACTCTTGGCTGGACAATTTTCAAAATGAACTTTTTTATGGAAATGAATTAAAACAGTGCTATTTCATCAGTATTATGCTTAAGAAGGCCAGGTATTTATTGAGACCTTTCTATTCTACCTTTAACTATATATTTGCAGAGCAAGGTATTTTGCAATCTATACAATAGGTAATAGAAAAGAACTACAATTTTGGATAAAACAGAAACAATCATAGCCAAATACAGTAATTAAACAAACACATAAAACAAAGAAGGAGAAGGGATGTCGGGGCTGGTTACAATCAAATCCCTCAGAGTTGTCCTTTCAGTTCAAAAATGCTTGGCTAAATAGCCAGGTTTTTACAGTGGTTTTGAAATATTTTTTTTAACAAAGTTTCACTACGGATGGACAGTGTTAGGGAATTCCATAATTCTGGCGAAAGAAAAATGCAGTGATGTGTGGATTCAAGTTGTGTATAACGCGGGGATGGTAAAACTAATCAGTGATCGTCTAGTGAGTGGAGATTAGGGGAGGAGGTATATGTAATAGACAATGGAGTTACTCCGGTAAACCGTACCGTGGACTTTAAATGTGAGAAAAAGGATCTTAAATTTAATTACAGTATTTCCTCAATGGGGCAATCAATGATTTTCTTTTAATAGTGAGGAAATGTGTATATTTACTGACTTTGCATACTGGATGGATTGCACAGTTTTGGAGTGTCTGCAGTTTGCGCAACAGACTCTGATAGATATAAGCATAAACTATATTATAATAATAATAATAATTTATTCTTTTATACCGCCAGACCACGAATGGTTCTAGGCGGTTCACAGCAGATAAGGCTGAACATCCAGTGAATATATAGTTCAAAAAGATACATCAATTTCTAGAATGTACACAATATATGTTATATTTAAAAAGCATTAGGAAGCATGGGTTACAAATCTGTCAAATAGTTGTGCCTTTTATAGTTTTCTTAAAAAATAATAGGATGAGACTCCTGGCATGATTTTGACAAACCAGACGTTCATTTTGGCTGCCTGGAAAGAGAGAGTTGTAAAAAAGAGAAAGCACAAGGGTGATAAATGTACCAAGGTTTATATGCAGCAGTAGATTTGTGAATTTGTGATTGCATAATCCCTTTTTAATATTGCAGTGGAATTTTATTTATTTATTTTAAAAGTGTATATATCGTCTACAACTATATGATTTACAAAATACAAACATAAAACCTTAGGAATAAACATCACAAAGCAAAATCTTAAAAATAATTACTCTTAAAATAAACCCACTGTGCCACTGAGAACTCTGGACATTTCACAAAAATGCCATAACAAACAATTGTGTGTTTAATAATTTTTATAAATCTTATCTGGTCAAAACAGAGCCATAACTGTCCCACCAATGTGTTCTATAACTTAATACCTGCAATGCAAAAGGCAGCAGCTCTGGTGTGTGTATCTTTCTTGCATTATTGGGTCCAATAACTTTTGATTTTCAGATGTCACGTGGAGGGGCATAATCGAAAGGGACGTCTTTATCCGTTTACATCCATCTCGCAAGTCGTCCAAAGTAAAAAAACAGCTTAAGACACATATTTGAAAGACACGTCTAACTTTTTTTTTCGTTTCGAAAATCGTCTAATTATATGTCCTGCTGATCTGATCATCCAAGCCACTAAATCATCTATCTTTATACCACATTTTCATCCAACTTTCCATCCAAGTCCAAAATGCCTAGAACAAGCCCTGTTGGGCATGGGAGGGGTCTGTAAAGTGATAGACTGCACACCCAGACATGCCACCTAAATAGTGGGGTACCTTACATGGCACTGCTGTGAACTTCACAAAAAAGGGTGCCACGTCTTCTCCTCACTACAGCTCCCTTATAGGTTATGGTGAACCCCCAAACCACCTCCAGAATCCCCTAGACCCACTTATCTACCACCCCAATAGCCCCTATGGCTGCAGGAGCCACTTATATGCCAGTACAAAGGGTTTTGGGGGTGTATAGGGGAGTGCACATGTTTAAGTATCAATGCAGTGATTACAGGGGCTTATGGGCATGGGTCCTCCTCTCCATGAGTCCCTAATCCACCCCCAAGGTGACTTAAGCTGCCTCTAGGCTTTCCTATGCCAGGCGGCCAGGTGATGATGGTCTGGAGGCTGAATTTTAAAGTTATGATT
The DNA here is from genome assembly GCF_902459505.1 of Geotrypetes seraphini. Classification (NCBI taxonomy): domain Eukaryota; kingdom Metazoa; phylum Chordata; class Amphibia; order Gymnophiona; family Dermophiidae; genus Geotrypetes; species Geotrypetes seraphini. The sequence goes on from NC_047085.1 coordinate 342,935,024, forward strand.
AAAATTTTTATGGGGGTAGGGGGGTTGGTGATCACTGGGGTAGTGTGTGGGGGTCTGTTTTATGTGTTTGCAGTGCTTATCTGGTGACTTTAGGTGGGTTTTTGTGACTTAGACCAAACTGATGTGCGGTGTCGATGGATAGTACTCGCTGTATACGCGATATGGTATTCTTCCATGATTGGCCTTTTTGTCAGATCCAATTGAGTGCCAGTGTATTGTGTATTTCATCATTCACGCTTTTTAAGACTCCTGAGGCAGGCCTGAGGGCCGAAACATGTACATGTCGAGTTATTGAGTCGTGAGTCATTGAGTCGTTGAATGTGTTATTTTGATGTTTGAACAATAAAGACCTTCATATCATCAGACGGTTTGGAGTACATATTTTTCAGTGCACATCTCTCTTATTTGGATAATTCCATTCTGGTTTTTACATACTTACATGGTCTAAGTCACAACGTCCAAGTTCCGTCTAGGTTCTGTTGTAAAACTTTCGGTTACATAGAAACATAGAACATGACGGCAGAAAAGGGCCACGGCCCATCTAGGTGCCCACACTAACGGCCCACCCTCTAACTATCTCCATGAAGAGATCCCACATGCCAATCCCATCTTTTCTTAAAATCTGGCACGCTGCTTGCCTGTTGTGGAAGATTATTCCAGCGATCAATCACTCTTTCGGTGAAGAAATATTTTCTGATATCGCCATGAAATTTCCCACCCCTGATTTTCAACGGATGCCCTCTTGTTGCCGTGGGTCCTTTAAGGAAAAATAGATCCTCTTCCACCTCGATACGGCTTGTGACATATTTGAATGTCTCGATCATGTCTCCCCTCTCTCTGCGTTCCTCGAGTGAGTATAGCTGCAACTTACCAGTCGTTCCTCATACGGGAGATCCTTGAGTCCTGAGACCATCCTGGTGGTCATTCGCTGAACCGACTCAACTCTCCGCACATCTTTTTGATAATGCGGCCTCCAGAATTGTACACAGTATTCCAGATGGGGTCTCACCATGGATCTGTACAACTGCATTATGACCTCGGGCTTATGGCTGACGAAACTTCTACGGATACAGCCCATGATTTGTCTAGCCCTGGATGAAGCTTTCTCCACTTGATTGGCAGTCTTCATGTCTTCGCTAATGATCACCCCCAAGTCACGTTCTGCTACAGTCCTTGCTAGGATCTCACCATTTAGGGTGTAAGTCCTGCATGGATTTTTGCCACCAAGATGCATGACCTTGCATTTTTTGGCATTGAAACTCAGTTGCCAAGTCTTTGACCAATGCTCCAGCAGGAGTAGTTCCTGCGTCATACTGTTGGGCATTGAGCTTTTGTCGGGCACTGTGCTTTCATCTGTTGTGCGGTTGCCTACCCTGTTGAATAGTTTGGTGTCATCGGCGAATAATGTAATTTTACCTCGAAGCCCTTCAGCCAAGTCTCTTACGAAGATGTTAAATAGGATCGGGCCCAAGACCGAGCTCTGCGGCACTCCGCTGATCACCTCCATCATATCGGAGAGGGTACCGTTAACCACTACCCTCTGATGTCTACCCCTAAGCCAGTCCCTAATCCATGCAATTAATGTTACACCCAGTCCCATTGAACTCATCTTGCTCAATAACCTGTGGTGTGGGACGCTATCAAATGCTTTGCTGAAGTCCAAGTACACGACATCCAGGGACTCCCCTATATCCAGCTTTCTTGTTACCCAGTCAAAGAAGCTGATCAGATTTGATTGGCAGGACCTTCCCTTCGTAAAACCATGTTGATGGGGATCTTGTAGATTCTTCTCATTCAGGATTATATCCAATTGGCATTTTATTAGTGTTTCCATAAGTTTACTCACTATCGATGTGAGACTCACCGGTCTATAATTCTCAGCCTCCGTCCTGCATCCCTTTTTGTGGAATGGAGTGACATTAGCCATTTTCCAATCCAATGGGACTCTTCCTGTACTTAAGGAAAGATTGAAGAGCGCGGATAACGGTTCCGCCAGGACATCACTCAACTCCCTGAGCACCTGGGGTGTAGTCTCTCTGGTCCCATAGCTTTGTTCACCTTGAGTCTTGATAGCTCCTCATAGACACTGCTGGGCGTAAACTCAAAATTTCAAAACGGGTCTTCCGAGTTTTCCCTCGTCGGCAGCTGAGGGCCGGATCCCGGCACCTCGCAAGTGAAGACCGAGCAGAAGTATTCATTTAAAAGTTTGGCTTTGTCGGAGTCGGATTCTACATAGTTCCCGTCAGGTTTCCTAAGGCGTACTATCCCATCTGTGTTTCTTTTTCTGTCACCCTTCTTGATGTTCTTCGCAAGGTTCTCCTCCATTCGGAGTTTGGCCTCCCTGACTGCCATTTTGACCACTTTTGACTTGGCCAGATAGTCTTCCTTGGATTCTCACTTCCCTGATTGTTTGTAGATGATGAACGCTCTTTTCTTCTTTTTTATGAGGTCTGAGGTCTCCGCAGAGAACCAACGTATCGCCTACCGAGATCTCTGTGACACTTTCTCCATTGGTGAGTAGGTGTCACAGAGGTCTCGGTAGGCGATACGTTGGCCTCCAGTGACCACAACATGATATGGTTCAACCTCAGGAAAGGTTTCACTAAGTCAAGCACATCAACCAAGGTCCTCAACTTTAAGGGCACAAACTTCGAAAGCATGGGAGATTTCGTCCATCGGGCACTGCAAAAACCATGCCGAAACAGATAATGTAGAGGTAATGTGGTCAACTATGAAATCAACCTGTACGACTGTACGACTAAGTCTAAGCTGGCCCACGTCCCACCCAACTCCTGCCCTCGACACACCTCCTGAAACGCCTATGAAGGCCTAGGTCATTTAGAAATGCTTCCAAAACCCGTTTTTATTATTGGCACTTGAACGTTTTTGATAAATGTTTGTCCAAGTGCCGACTTAGGCCGGTTTTTGGACGTTTTTCTCTTTCGATTATGAGCCCCTTAACATTTAAGTATATATCAGTATATTAAATGCAATAATAATAATAATCCAATCAGAACTTTTCTGCATGTTTTCTGGACCAGAAGATGACAAAATGCCTGCAAACCCAAACACAAATTTCTATAGGCAGTTCTGCAGGGATAGGCACTAGAACAAAATGGAAAGAAAAGAAGAAATTTATTAATTTAGACTAATTTGGAAACTCATATACCAGATGAACACAAGACAAGTACCGATTAGAACACCAATGCCCCAATTATTTAACTCAGGGCCTGTTTACAAAGCCACACTAGCGGCTGCTGCATGGTAATGGCCCCGAAGCCCATAGAGATTTAAAGAGCTTCGGGGCTGTTGCCGTGTGGCTTTGTAAAACAGGCCCTCAGGGTCCTGCAAACTTTTTGACGCAGCGGCTCATTAAACTCGGTGCCGCAGCTTGAGGGCATCTGGAAGTACGTGGACATCGATGTGATGACATCACACGCATGTGTGATGTCATCATGTTGACATTGGTCCATGCGTGGAGGCCCTCCAGCTGTGGCCCTGAGCCTTTTTCTACATTAGTAGGGGTTACTGATGGAGGAGAGGTGTGGGGAGAGGAGGTGAGATGCCAGCGAGTAGGAGAGGTGCTGATACCAGCTGACAGCCTACAGGACATGGTTCTCGCTGCAAGAGGTACATCATGTAAGCAGTCAGCTGGCGCTGGTGTCTCTTCTCTTTGCAGGCGTTTCGCAGCACACCTGGAATCTGCCACGGCACAAAGTTTGCAATACACTGATTTAATTGCTGCTGGAGAAGCCCCATGAGCAGCAGCAAAGGATGCCACACCAGTACACAATGAACGAGTGCTGTAGTGCCTAGAATCAAAGCCATCATACATCAAACTCTTTTTAAAAATTACTGTAAATTGAAAACAGGTCAAAATGACACCAGAGCAATGTGCCAGCCAATAAATCCCACCAGCAAGTTGCATCTGCCCATAAACTTTTGCATAATGCACCAGACAAGTTAATTATCTGAGTGATTCATGCAACTTTACACACATTCCCCTACTCATTTGATCCATCTTTTTTTATTCTTTTATTTATTAATTTGATAACTTCAAAAGCATGCATACAAACTTGAGTACAGATTTATTTGAAACCACAAAATATTTACAGTGAACAAAGTCACTCAACAAAAGGAATTTTGATTATGTAGTCCACAATTTCATAGAGACCAAGAACAAGTAAAATTATAAGAAAATTACGTAATTCCTAAGAAGGCAACATTGGAGAAATAAAGTTGGCAGCTGGTACGTATCAAGCTACAGGAGAAGCCACAGTAAAGTCCAGCAATTGCTTCAGCTCAAAAAAAATAAAAATTTTACAACTCAGTGAAACACAGTATTTTGCAGGAAATTTCAATACAAAGGATACTCCCAAAGATTGGACCATAGGCCTATAAGCCAAAAAGTCCATCCTTCCTTCTTTTCATTGTCACTTGAGACAAATCAGGAAACAAACGAATTGATGAGCCAAGAAATTGATCATTAATATATCTGAAATAGGTACAAAGAATTGAATCTCTATCATATTCCAAGGCAAGCGTCACTATGAGAGTAGTTCTTTCAGTAATTACTTCAAAGGAATTCTCCACCAATCCCTCCAGCCATATCAGTGGGGGTAGAACTCCCTAATTTGCTCATAATGGCTAGATACTGAGCTCTCAAAATAGGTGGTAAGTTCTCTGTTGGAATCATCAATATCTCTCTCATGTAGCTCCGTACCATTTCAACAGCTGATACAACTTGAGATTTTGGAAAATTTAACATTCTCAAATTATTTTTCCTCTGCCTATTTTCAATGAATTCTAACTTTTCCTGGATATAAGACCTCTCTTTAATCATTTCCACTTCTAAAGTCTTAATTTGATTAAGCTGTTGTTCATGCTTTTTAATACTCTCACTGTGTTTGCGTAGTGTTTCACCTTGAGTATTCACCAAAGAATTAATAGCTCTACAGTCATGTTGCAAATTTGTTGCTGCTTTCTTCAGGTTGGAATCCATAACTTCAATAGCTTTCCATAGTGCATCCAAATTGACTATGGCAGGTTTTGTTATCTCTCCAAATCAGATGTTTTCACTCTCAAAAAAGGGAGCTTCTTTGGCTTCCTCACAAAGTGCTGATGCCCAGGTTCCAACAGGGGAAACTTCCATCAACCTTCCCCCTCCAGTAGCAGACACCGTCCTTTTCTCTTGGGAGGACTGACTTGTCTGCTTGCCTACTATGCTTTTACTTCCTGGTTGGAAGGGAGCCTGCCCCTGATCCGGGCTTAAAGAAACCCAATCGATACTGAGGTCCACTGAATGGTCTGGCGTTCCTCCCAAAGCCAACGATGCCTCCATCATGTGGCGTGCAACCGCTTCAACAATGGTTGTATGAATGAGATGCCTTGAGTCCCCCCAGCTGCTGGACCGGGAACTTCCCTTCCGCTTCCCCAAGATGGAACACCAGCCAAAAGCATGAAAAAAAATGAAGGTAAAGTTCAGCAATTATTCAAACTTCTATCAGGGCTCAACACAGGGCGTCTGCCTTTGACACCATCTTGGTCTCCACCTTACATTACATTATATTAAAATACATTTCTAGACCATAATACCTTCCAGATCGATGCGGTTTACATCATCAAGGGACTGTACATCACATTGAAATACAAAAGAAATATCATCTTCCTTACTTTCCTAAGAATTTTACAAAAAGAGATGTCTTTAATAGTTTTTGGAAATGCATATATGAAATCAAAGAAAGAAACAAAATACGCAGTTCTGAATCCCAACTAGCAGCCTGATATGAAATTGTTCGATGCAAGAATTTCTTGTAAAGACATCCTCTTACTGGAGGGAACACAAACAGTGAAGTTATACTTAATGGATGAACCGTCTTAAAAAATGTAAATTGTTCTATTAAATAACCAGGTGCCTAAAGTATGGAGTAACATGATCTGATTTCTTCAAATCAAAAATTAGATGCACAGCTGCATTCTGGATTTTGTGCAATCTATGCAAATTTGACTGAAGACCTGCCAAATGAACTGAATTACAGTAGTTCATTATATTAAGTACCAGAGATTAGACCAGTATTCTGAATACAATGGGACTAAAAAAAAGACGTAATAGTGCGTAACTTCCAAAAATCCATGATGAATCCTAAGACCCAATAGATTATGTTCCCAAAATACATCTTGCAATAACAAACTATAATCACCCAGAGCACTCTTATTAAATTCCCATCCAAAATTGCAGCAAAAAGGGTCACTGAGAATGCAGGTTGGAACAATACAACCTCAAAGGGAGGGGGTAATAACAAACATGGTAAAGTGATAAAGCACCCAAAAACAAACACATCATTCAGATCAGTAGTCTGGACCAGTGTTTCTCAACTTCTTCAAACCAAGTACCTCCCTAAGTCTAACAAATATCAACTGAGTACCCCCAACCACCGACCGCCCAAGCTCCGTCCCAGACCCCACTCCCATTACTAATTGTAATGCAATTTCTTCCATTTATTTTTCATATATATACAATATACACAGCTGCTATAAATTCTCAAAACTGACATTTCAGTCACTAAATTGAAAATAAAATAATTTTCCCTACCTTTGGTAATTTTATTTTAAATGTGCTCATAAGCTCTTCAACAAGGCGCCACAGCAGCGGTACAATGTCGCTGGAAAGGTACTTCAATTTTAATCATAACACATTGGATGGAGCAAGGAAACTTTCCAGTGACATTGTACCGCTGCTGTGGTGCCTTGCTGAAGAGCTTATGAGCACATTTAAATATTTAAAAGCCTTTAAATGTTATATGAAGATACTATTTGAGAAACTTGCCCAGTATTGACGAGAGAGGTTTTTTTGTGTTTTGTTCTATTTTGAAAGTATTGTCCCCTCAAGTGGACTGTAATTTAAAATCCCCGGTCTGGTTGGAACAATACAACCTCAAAGGGTAAGGTCTGATTGGTAAGGCCCGACTTTAGTGCAGGAAGAAGCGGTCGGAGCATACCGCGAGTGATTTCCTTCACTCGCCGGTGCTCCGGCTGCTCTCCTGCCTCTCCCGCTGCCCTCTCCAGTCTCCCCCACGAAAAACCGTATTCGCGGTTTTTCAAGATTCGGTAGGTCGATTTATGGTTGTACTAATTAGCGTAACATAAATAAATCATGTCTCTTTGTTGCTAGGGGAAACCATAAACTCCATCCAGGTTCAGCAAGCTTTGCCTACTTACACGACACAGAGACCCAGGCTTTATGAAATACTTTTATTATGAAAATAGAAAAATATAGTTCATAAGACAGCAGCAAATAATGATTATTGTTCACAAAATATCCGAATACATATGAAACTCAGTACATAATTATCACACCACACTTGCGAGATAAATGAGTAAAACTAATTCTTACATTCTAAACAATTCCTTATAATAATAATTCCTGATTAACAGCAACTAAAAATATAGCTTATCACCAAGAGTACTTCACTTCCTTGTTCCAAAGACAATAGAATTCTCTCTCTAACCCAGCTGAAAAGACATATAATTCCTTATTCTCACCATCCGATTAGGCCTTAGCACAGAATCAGGTGAAAGGGAAGACGTCTTCTTCTCAGCACTGAAGATGAGAATTCTTGTGGTACAGGAACAAGAGTCCGTTAGTCACTGGAACAGCTATAAATTAGGTTGGCAGCAAAGGTTTCCTTTATGTGATGGAATCCAGATCTGTATGAAAGTCCGGTTTCTCTCTCTCTAGCAGAGAGTCACAAGAGGTAACTTTTCAGGTCTTAATTATTATAGAAGAGGTGCAGAGAATCCAATGTTAAGATGTAAGCTCCCTCACACCTCAACATAGATAAACTATTAATTAGGCACCTTCTACTTGGTTCTAGTCAGATGACCTCTCAGGACCAATCCAGAAACAATCCCAATTAGCAGTCTTTCATCAATTAGTAGCCATTCTGTATCTTCGTGTACCAGCCTTCAGAGAGGTGCCTCAGTAGATAACAGAGAGACACATACCGATCATGAAAGCTAATTCCTCCTACAACTTTTTCAGGAGCTGAGCCGGGCAGATGTCCTCGACTGGAGAAACACAGAGTTCTTGTAAACAAGTCCAAAATGCATCTGGCAGGCAGCAGGCAGCAAAGATGATTTCTTCTTTTCTCTTTTTGCAAAAGATGGTTCAGGCTTTGTGATATCAGAGAGGCCTAACCTTCAGGTGTGAACAAGGAACTACCCCTACAATTGGCGGGGGTTCCTGGACTGGAACCTCTACGAATTTCAGGGAGTATTGTATATAGATGGTAAATTGATTCAACATATTAAGGAGCTTAAGGATTTAAAACAAGATCTGACTGTTTCAAAATCTTCAATTCAAAAGCTTGACCAAGACTTATCATCTAAACAATTGCAAGAGGCCCTAATTAAGGATAATGTGAATATTAGAAGGAAACTAGAAATGCTTGAGAATAATTTACAAAATAATAATTTGAGACTTATTAATTTTCCTAGACTAATAACGGTAACTCCTAGAGAGATACTTAGGAGACAATTGGTAGAAATTCTGCAAGTCCCAGAGGATACTTTACCCCCATTCTCTCAAATGCATTATTTACCAAATAAGAATGAGACTCAATTACAGTCAAAAATACCTGATCAAGCACCACTGAATGTATCGGAAATTCTAGAAACGTCAGATAAGGACATAGTAACACCTTCTACTTTGACATTAACTGTAGCTCTCTCGATTGATAAAGTATGGTTATTGAGGCTTTTATTTAAAAATAAACAGAAAGAGTTTCTTGGATGCAAAATTCAAATGTTCCCTGATCTTTCAAGAGAAACTCAAATTTCTCCTTTTGAGACCAGGGGTCATTTCATTAGGGGCTACATTCTATTTGAGACATCCTTGTAAGTGTATTATTTGCCACCGCTCAGTTAAATATGTTTTCTTTGAACCTCAACAGTTAACTGCTTTTTAGGCCTTGTCCCGACTGGCTGGAGAAAAATCAAGTGCTCCATAGTTTAAATATGTCACTCCTACCTCATCTCTATGTAAAGCACATCCTAATATATAGATTTATATCCTTCTTTTGTCTCGCTCAGTGTTCAGGTGTAATATGATTTATACTTTAAAGAAAGTAATATCTTGTCTAACCAACTTTTTGAATAACCTTCAAGATTTCTGTGAAACACACTAAATAATCGTCAAATTTGGCTAAAACACAAGAGAAACTATCCAACTGGATATACAGGAGTAATACTTAAGGATCTCAAGCGCTCACAGCTAAAGGCCCGATGTATGTCACAAGCCAATAACCAAAAAGTGAGCTATCATTGGTCCTGTATATTCTCCTATTTTCTCAATTTTATCAAAAATTGCTTTATTTTATTATTCCTTAATTATTATTTTCTTCTTTTTCAAACTGTATTTAATTTTAAAACTTAATTCAATATTATGCCCATCTTATTTGCTTATTTGCATATTTATTTCTAAATTTATTGATGTGCTGATTTTCTTCTATCACAAAGTGCTTTCTCATTCAAAATATATGAATTATGAAGTACTTAGCTTCATGACATGACGACGGAAGATCTCCGTTTCGCTCATAATAAAAGAGCTTCGTCAGGGACGGCACCAGTATTCAAACTACAAATAAAACAAAATAGGACTTAAATTCAGATTTTACATGTTTTACAATATGTAAATAGCATGAGAACTTACATTCATAGTCGCGTTAATGAACGCATAGTGACGGAACTATCGGAAACACACATTAAATATCCAGTATTTTCTAAAAAAGCTTCTAAAAGAGGCTATCAAATGCAATATCATTCTTTTTTATTTACTTTCAACTCTCAATAATACCAGGAGATTCTTTATATTTCAACTACTTGCAACTCTCAATAATACCGGGAAGTTCTTTATATTACAACTCTATTTCCAAGCCCCCAAAGGACAATTTAGAATTCTCTTTTAACATACCTGTTTATGCCAGTAAATCAGTATATCATAAAGTTTAGGTTTTAACCATGGGGAGACTGCCTAGTATCACGGCCCGATAAGTCAGCCACTTTAGCCGTCGTCGTCATCTTTCATACTTTACCCAAACTCATGGGATTAAATACTAGTCCGACGGCGTCTGACGTCACATCCGGAAATTTAACAATCTGATGCCAAGCATCCGAGATTAAGCCTATGTAATAACAAAAGACTTAAGGGATTTTAAATATGTGAACAAAAGCCACCCATTATATAAAGAACACCAAACTCTCAAACTATCAAACTACATCGCGTCTGTCTTCTTGTTTTTAAAGAGCTCACCCGAGAAAAAACTCACCCGGGAAAAAACAGACGCCTGACGTCATATCCGGTAACGATCTATCTCACTAAACCTGAATCTATAGAGAGAGGGGGGGTGTAAGGGCAAGAAGCCGGCTATCTCAACCTCTAAAACTCGGAAAGGAACAAAACTCGGGACTAAAACAGCATCTAAGCCCTATCAAGGGGACTAAAACGCTATAAATGAGAATGTTTATAAGTAGAAAATACAGATCAATTTATTGCATAGCTACTATATAGGACGTCCCAACTAAGCCTCCTGTCGAATTTGACTCTGAAAAGACAACTATTGTCAAAAAAAACAACTATTGTTAAAAAAAGGCTTGCCAGTTAATAGTTATATTCAAGCCTAGTGGTTGCAAACTACGCAAACGATCAATCCACCTTTGCTCAGATTGCAACAACTTCTTTCCTCTATCTCCCCCTCTTATTGAAGCTGGTATGTGGTCTAAGATCATACATTTTAGCTCACCAAAAGTATGACTCTGTGCTAAACAATGTGCTACAAGCGGAACCTCTTTTCTTTTAAGTTTTAAACACGATTTATGTTCTGCCATCCTTATGTTAAACTGCCTGGTGGTTTTTCCAACATAAATTTTTTGGCAAGGGCATAAGATTGTATAAACAACATAATCTGATTTACAGGTAGTAACATGCTTTAACATATACTGTCTATGATCTAAGGGATTCACAAACACTGCACCCTGAATGTTTAAGGGACAAATTTGGCATCTGCCACAGCTTGAGTGAAACCCATTCAGCTTACTAGCTACAGTTGGAATTGGATCTGGTTGCAGTCTTAAATACTCTTTAAGGTTACGCGACCTGGAGTATGTTAAATGTAATTTTGAATCTTCAAAACAAGAATTATTCTGAACTATTCTCCAATGGTTATGAACAATTTTTGCAATATGTTCAGATTCTACATTATATCTCAACACAAAAGTTTGAAATTGTGTATCATCCTCAATCTCAGACTCATATCCTACAGAATGTATATTTTGAGAACATCATTTCTGGAAGAATGTAGCAACCATTCTTGGTGATTGTATTTAGCTCTACGATATGATTTTTTTAGAGCGTTTTCAGGATACCTGAAAACGCTCTAAAAAAAATCATATCATAGAGCTAAATACAATCACCAAGAATGGTTGCTACATTCTTCCAGAAATGATGTGTTAAAGAATGTTACTACCTGTAAATCAGATTATGTTGTTTATACAATCTTATGCCCTTGCCAAAAAATTTATGTTGGAAAAACCACCAGGCAGTTTAACATAAGGATGGCAGAACATAAATCGTGTTTAAAACTTAAAAGAAAAGAGGCTCCGCTTGTAGCACATTGTTTAGCACAGAGTCATACTTTTGGTGAGCTAAAATGTATGATCTTAGACCACATACCAGCTTCAATAAGAGGGGGAGATAGAGGAAAGAAGTTGTTGCAATCTGAGCAAAGGTGGATTGATCGTTTGCGTAGTTTGCAACCACTAGGCTTGAATATAACTATTAACTGGCAAGCCTTTTTTTAACAATAGTTGTTTTTTTGACAATAGTTGTCTTTTCAGAGTCAAATTCGACAGGAGGCTTAGTTGGGACGTCCTATATAGTAGCTATGCAATAAATTGATCTGTATTTTCTACTTATAAACATTCTCATTTATAGCGTTTTAGTCCCCTTGATAGGGCTTAGATGCTGTTTTAGTCCCGAGTTTTGTTCCTTTGCGAGTTTTAGAGGTTGAGATAGCCGGCTTCTTGCCCTTACACCCCCCCCCCCCCCACCCCTCTCTCTATAGATTCAGGTTTAGTGAGATAGATCGTTACCGGATATGACGTCAGGCGTCTGTTTTTTCCCGGGTGAGTTTTTTCTCAGGTGAGCTCTTTAAAAACAAGAAGACAGACGCGATGTAGTTTGATAGTTTGAGAGTTTGGTGTTCTTTATATAATGGGTGGCTTTTGTTCACATATTTAAAATCCCTTAAGTCTTTTGTTATTACATAGGCTTAATCTCGGATGCTTGGCATCAGATTGTTAAATTTCCGGATGTGACGTCAGACGCCGTCGGACTAGTATTTAATCCCGTGAGTTTGGGTAAAGTATGAAAGACGACGACGGCTAAAGTGGCTGACTTATCGGGCCATGATACTAGGCAATCTCCCCATGGTTAAAACCTAAACTTTATGATTTACTGATTTACTGGCATAAACAGGTATGTTAAAAGAGAATTCTAAATTGTCCTTTGGGGGCTTGGAAATAGAGTTGTAATATAAAGAACTTCCCGGTATTATTGAGAGTTGAAAGTAAATAAAAAAGAATGATATTGCATTTGATAGCCTCTTTTAGAAGCTTTTTAGAAAATATTGGATATTTAATGCGTGTTTCCGATAGTTCCGTCACTATGCGTTCATTAACGCGACTATGAATGTAAGTTCTCATGCTATTTACATATTGTAAAACATGTAAAATCTGAATTTAAGTCCTATTTTGTTTTATTTGTAGTTTGAATACTGGTGCCGTCCCTGACGAAGCTCTTTTATTATGAGCGAAACGGAGATCTTCCGTTGTCATGTCATGAAGCTAAGTACTTCATAATTCATATATTTTGAATGAGAAAGCACTTTGTGATAGAAGAAAATCAGCACATCAATAACATTTAGAAATAAATATGCAAATAAGCAAATAAGATGGGCATAATATAGAATTAAGTTTTAAAATTAAATACAGTTTGAAAAAGAAGAAAATAATAATTAAGGAATAATAAAATAAAGCAATTTTTGATAAAATTGAGAAAATAGGAGAATATACAGGACCAATGATAGCTCACTTTTTGGTTATTGGCTTGTGACATACATCGGGCCTTTAGCTGTGAGCGCTTGAGATCCTTAAGTATTACTCCTGTATATCCAGTTGGATAGTTTCTCTTGTGTTTTAGCCAAATTTGATAACCAACTTTCTGTACAAGTGTATACTTGGTATGTAATTTGAAAATTCATAAATAAACAAAACTTTCCTTAAGTCTTAATAATAATATTGTAATTTATAGCTAAAGAGACATATCATCAAGAAACTGTTTTATTTTACTTATGTGATTATGATAAACACACCGAAGGCCTCAAAATAGGACCTGGTGGGCCGTGAGTTTGAAACCAGTGCTCTAACTCAGTGGTTCCCAACCCTGTCCTGGAGGATCAGCAGGCCTATCGGGTTTTCAGGCTAGCCCTAACGAATTTGCATGAGAGAGATTTGCATATAATGGAAGTGACAGGCATGCAAATCTGCACCATGCATATTCATTAGGGCTAGCTTGAAAACCCAATTGACCTGCTGGTCCTCCAGGACAGGGTTGGGAACCACTTTCTCTAACACCATTAAAATGCCTGAGAAATTTGCAAATCTTTCTTCATAGCAGCTGAAATATGTTTCTTTACCAAGCCTTAGGACAGCAACATTTATTCTTTCAGCAGGAAGGATTGTTAATACAAAATTAAAACGGCCCACTAAAGTTTGAATTGGCTGAATAGTCAAACAGCTTTTTTTATAGTTGTGTCACTGACTACCATTTTTTTAAGATGCTGTCAATATTATTTTATTGTTTTTTTATTTGTTCACATCTGTGTTGTGGCTTTCTTTTCACAATTACAACATTATTCACCATATAGGTCTGCTCTATGTTTGATTCCATATCAGGGCCTATTTACTAAACTGCTGTAAGTTTTGCACATACCACACACTGGATGCAAAAATTAGTTTGAGGTAAGTGCCAAGCGTATATGGTAACTGTTAGGGGTGTGTCCAGCTTTCCCACTGCAGTTACTGTTCTCTCTTGTGCATTAATGTTTAGCACAGTTATCACATATGCACCTAATGCCACCTCTTGAAGTGAAATAAAGTAAACACCTGTAGCTTCACATTTGGCAATTAGAATGCTGTGTGCTAACTATAATCTTCAATCCATGCCCCATCTCTGCCCATGCCCTACCAACTCCCTGCCCTATCCCACACTAAGCAGTTAGCTTGGGATTTTTTACCGCTGTTGTTATTGTAAAGAGACCTTCATCGCAGCTGTGCAAACTGCTTTATGCACTTTAGTAAACATGTCCCATATTGCGTACATTTGAGTTTGTTTCCTTAGCATCCCGTTCCATTCTGCTGTCTTTAACAAATACAAGGTTCTGTGAAAATGCATAAGTTCCATCTGCCAATGAGATCCTGTCTGGTTAAGTGTCTCTACAAATTAGAGTTGGAGAAGGGAAATTTAATAGCGGCAGTGCATAATTCGTAATCCACTTGTAAATTGAATTTCTGGAATCACAGTGATTGATATGGGCCTGAAGATTGCATTACTTTATATTACCCACTAGGCATCCAGTCCTGCTTGTCATGTATTAGTTGAAAGCAATTTGAACATGGTGGTTTGTCAGCCAGCCTCAGATAATCATGCACTGAAATCCTACAGCTCACTCTAAATCATAACGTGAAAAAAATAGTGGAGTAATGCATTTTAGTGCCCCAATATCTAACGGAAGAGAGAAAAAAAATAATACTCAGGACCATTCGCTGAAACAAAATAAAATAAATGTACAGTAAATAATAGGGTCCATATTCAAAGGCACTTATCCTGTTAACAGGTGAGGCTCATTTGATCAGGGCCAGTGAGTGGGATTTTAAACAGCACTAACCAGAGAGTGCCACTGAAGAGCCCCTGTAACCGCCTAGGCAGTATCCCTAGATTCTTTATAGGGTGTCCAGATTTGAGCATCTAAATTTGCATGTGATCCTGAGATGAACGCACAACTTACTTGGCTAATGAGCAATTAACATGCAATAATTGGCTGCTAACAATCCATTATTGATTTTAATTGGCAAAAATTAGGATTTTGCGCGTGCTTATGGCTGCATGCTATTCTACAATGCATGTCGCCCAAATCTCATGTAACTAAAAAGGAGGTATGAACATGGGAGGGGCTTGGGCATGTCAGGGGCACTCCAAAATATTGCATTTGTTATAACACAGAACACAATATAGGTATTATTCCTTTACATTAGTTTATTTTATTCTTCTAATACTTTACAGTTCTAGGCGAATTACAAAAGGAAGAGATTTTGGTCATTTCCAGAAGATTACAGGGAAGCTATTGGTTGTAACATTTGGAGACTGGTGATGGAGTGAGGATAATTGGTTGTATCAGGAGTTTGTCTTGACATATTTCTTACGTAGGATAATTGATTATGATCTACATCTGTCTGTACTAAAAACCATCTCAGATAACTCTAACTCTATTGTAACACCTTTACAGGAGCTCATGTATTGTGACACCTTTACAGCTCATGTAAACTGCTCTAAATTGACCCCCCAGTCATTAGTAGCGGTATAGAAGCTTTCAATAAACAATGTAACAGAATACTGGGTCTCTGCGCCCAACTTAGTCACCAGTATTTATACCATGTTTGGTACCCAAAGTTAAGGTGCAGGAATAAACACTAAGGGACGGATTCTATAACTGGCGCTTATGTCGATGGCTGCCTAAAAAGCGGCCGCCAATCATGTGTCAATATACAACAGCACTAGTTACAGAATTGCGCCTAAATTCAGCCAAGATATGCAGCTGAAATGTAGACCCAAAAAACCCTGGCCTAAATTTCAGCCGCCTATCTATGCCATTGCAGGATCCTAAAGTCAGGCTACAGCAGCCATAAACTGATCACGGCAGGGGAAGCTATCCTCTATCAGCTGAGCAGGCATTGTTTCCCAAAGCCAAGGCTTCAGGGTGGCCTACTGGATCAGCTGATCTAGGGGGAAATACCCCTGCAGCAATCAGCTGAGCTGCTGTGGCAGGAGACCCTCCCTGACATCACCAGGAGGGATGCCCACTCCTTCCTGCTGAAACCCCTGAATCCCCCTTCAAAGTCCTTTGGCAGAAGGGATGTTCACTCCCTCCTACCTGAACACCTCCTAACTATGATTGGTAGGAGGGATGCCTACTCCCTCCAGCCTGCAGGCCCCCCCCCAAACTGATGATCAACCCCAACCGCCAATACCCACAAACCCCCCACCCTTGACACCCCTCCAAACCCCGACCCTACGAACCCAAGACCCCCCCCAAATGCCACAATATGCCTGACATCCCCTCAAGCACCAACCCTCCCCCCATACTTTTAGCTATAAGACTGACTGTAGGGATGCCTATACCCTCCGGCTGGCAGGCCCACCTCTTCACAATGGCAAGCCTTTCCCTTCCAGGTGCATCCTGGACTGCACCAGGGAGAGGCCTAAGGCCCTGATTGGCCCAGGCCTTAGGTACCTGGGCCAATTGGATTCTTTGGTTTCCTTCTTAGTGTATTCTAGGATGCACTGGGAGTGGCCTAAGACTCTGATTGGCCAGATACCTAAGGCCCATGGGAGTGTGAAGAGGCGGGCCTGCCAGCCGGAGGGTATAGGCATCCCTTTGGCTGGCCTTACAGCAAAAGGTATGGGGTTTTAGGGGAGTGTTGGGGTAGGGGTTCAGGGATATCAGTATTTGGGGGATCATGTGTTTGATGATTTAAGGGGTGTCAGAGTTCAGCGGTATTTGGTTGGGACAGGTCATGGGTATGGGGGAGGGGGGCCTGCAGGCAGGAGGGAGTGGGCATCCCTACTGCCTATTGCAGTTGGGTGGGTGCTTCAGGTAAATTCAACCAACAGAATGGAGTGGGCACCCCTCCTGCTCCAGGACTTTGAAGGGGGTTTGGGGGTTCCGGTAGGAGGGAGTGGGTATCACTCCCGCAGCCACTCTGCTGAGTGTGGCAGGGGTATTTCCCCCTCACCCCGATCAGATGAGCCAGCAGGACTCTCCAAAGCCTTCCAAAACCCCCACCCCATCCCGTGCATCATCTGTTCTTCCCTGCCTACCCAATAATAATAATAATAATAATAACAGTTTATATACCGCAATACCGTTAAGTTCTATGCGGTTTACAGAAGATTAGTGGAGTACAAGTTGAGTTGACATACAAGTTGAGTTAACTTAAGGGATGTGGGAACAATGGGGAGAAAGGGCAAGAGAGGGGAAGGAGGGAAGTGGGTCAGCTGTCTAGGTATTTCAGGAATATTTGAGTTTTGAGGCGTTTCCGGAATACCTCATAAGTGGTGGGCAATAGGAGTTGTTCTAGGTCTTTATCCCATAGAGAAAAGATGCTCATTGTGTTTTTTTAGTTTGCATCCTCTAACCGGGGGAGAAACGAAGTGCGAGTGGGAGCTTCTCTTGTGTTTGTTGGCTGAGAAGGAGAATAGGTCAGTGATGTATTTAGGGGTTAGACCATAGAAAACTTTAAAACAGAGGCAGGCGAACTTAAACTTTACACGAGCTTCCATCGGCAGCCAATGTAGCTGTTTGAAGTATGGCGTCACGTGATCGAACTTCTTTAGACCGAAGATTAGTCTGACCGCAGTGTTTTGCATTAGTTGTAATCGTCGCATATTCTTTTGGGGGATTGCTAAGTAGGCGATGTTATAGTAGTCGAGTTGACTTAATACGAGGGATTGTACCAAGATTCTGAAGGCAGAGTTATCAAAGTATGCTTTAATGGATTTAAGTTTCCAGAGGGTGAAATAACTCTTTTTGATTAGGGAGTCCACCTGATCTGTCATGGTGAGGCATTGGTCCAGAGTTACACCCAGTATTTTAATGGTGGGCTGTATGGGGTAGTTATGTTTGTTGATGTCTAGTGGGGTTTTGGTGTCAAGAGGGCGCGGTGAAGCGACAAAGAATTTTGTCTTCTCAGTATTGAGCTTGAGTTTGAAGTCTGTCATCCAATGTTCCATCAAGTTTATGGCTTCTGATGCTTTTGGAATTGTTTCCGAGATGGAGTTGGCAAATGGGATAATAATTGTGAAGTCATCAGTGTAACTGAATAATTTTATCCCCAGCTGGGTTAACTGAACGCTCAGTGAGGTCATGTAGATATTGAAAAGCAGAGGGGATAGTGGGGACCCTTGCGGAACGCCGGATGGGTTGCTCCAGGTGTTGGAGAGATCATTGTTGAAGCAAACCTGATAGGTTCGGGACAAAAGGAAACCATGAAACCAGTTTAGCACTTCGCCTCTGATGCCAATAGCTTCTAGACACTATAGCAAATTCGCATGGTCTACCCATCCCAGCCCATGCAGCATTTGTACTTCCCTGCCTTCCCATCCCCCCCCACCCGTGCAGCATATGTTCTTTCTCCACCCAGAGGGATCCTGTGGCATGACCTCTATCTCCAGCTCCTGACTTCCCTACCTACCTCTTCCCTTGCCGCCATAATTTTAAATCTTTAGCATTATATGGTGTATATTATTAATATAAAAGAAAATACAAAAATGCACATATCTGTGAAGTAATGCAGTATGGAAGTGTAAAATGAAATGCAATGTGCCTCTTCATAAACAAGGGAAAAAAGAGAGTAACTACAGGTTGGTTGAATTTACCTCAGTGGTGGACAAATTAATGGAGACTCCTATGAAAATAAGGATTACATAGCTAATCTAATCTTCCATTTGTGTATCGCTCTTACCTAAGTAGGCTCTAGGCAACTTACAGAGAGAAGGAAGAAGAGGGGAGCAGAGGGAGGGGGTAGGGGAAGGATACAAAGGAGAGGTCTAAATAGAGGGAATTGGAAAGAAGGTAATAGTATTAATTGTCAAATGAAGAGTTTTTGGCTTCTTGCGGAATAATGTGTAGCTGATTTCCATTGTGATTGTTTCTGGATAATGAAAATGAAATTAAATCACATTAAAACAGTAGTTTGGAAGAGTCAAAGCAGCATGGTTTACCAGAGACAGATTATGTCTAATGAAATTGATCAATTTCTTCGATTAAACGACCAGAGAATTAGATAAGTACTGTATGTGTATTGTATTGTGGTTTACTTGGATTTCAAACACTCAGACCCACTGGTGAAAACCAAAATGACACTGAAGGTAATTTATCTACAAAGGAACAAGCCTCAGATTATGGAGCATCACACACTTTGTGTATTCTTGAGAAGAAATTCCAATTCTCCTGTTCCTCTTTACATCACTGGCTTGAACCCAACCTACCTACCTTTCACTAAAGTTATGTTTTCTCTCTCTACCTTTATATTAAGGGGCCCTTTTATCAAGCTGCGATAGGGGTTTAACATGCGGAACTATCTTTTATTTATTTTTATTTTATTGTATCTTTAATGCATCTTTATTGTAAACCGCTTTGAACCTCACGGTATAGCGGTATATAAGAAATAAAATAAAATTAAATTAAATACCGTCCGTTAAATCACCTGCTGCGCTAGATGCTAACGCCTGCATTGAGCAGGCGTTAATTTCTTAGATGGCCGCGGGGGCTAGCGTGTGATGAAATGTCCGACGCGCTAACCCCGCTAGTGTGGCTTGCTAAAAGGAGCCCTAAATCTCTTGTTGGTATAATAAAATCATTCTTTTAAAAGCCTCTTTAATTCATTATTTATGAATCTACTATGGACTTAATAAACTCTTTACTGAGAATAATTAACCTAGCAGTTCATTAAGTTTAAGTCCTTAGTAGGTAAATAATGAATTAAAGAGGCTTTTTTAGGAATGATTTTATTATACCAACAAGAGATTTAATAAAGATAAAGAGAAAAAATATAACTTTAGTGGAAGGTAGGTAGGTTGGGTTCAAGCCAGTGATGTACAAAGGAGCAGGAGAATTGGAATTTCTTCTCAAGAATACCCGAAGTGTGTGATGCTCCATAATCTGAGGCTTGTTCCTTTGTAAATAAATTACCTTCAGTGTCATTTTGGTTTTCACCAGTGGTTCTGAGTGTTTGATTTAACAATTGGGTGACCACTAGTTTTTTTCATTGTGTTACTTGGATTTCAGCCACATTTTTTGATATGGTTTTGCATCAGAAGCTCATTAATAAATTGAGCAGCCTTGGTGTGAGTTCCAAGCTAGAGGACTGGTTGAGTGATAAATGACAGTGGTAAATGGATATAATTCAGAGGAAAGAAAAGAAATTGGCATGCCTCGTGATCAGTCCTAGCCCTGGTTCCATTCAATAACTTAGTGAGTGATATTCTGCAGGGTTAGAAGAAAAGTATGTTTTTGTGGATGACGCCAAGATTCCCAAAAGAATAAACACTCCTGCAGGAGTAGACAAAATGAGATGTAATTAAAAAAAATGTTTGAGCAATGGTTAAATGTTTGGTATTTAATATTTAATGCAAGGCAAAAGCAGATTGATGCATTTGGGCTGTAGAAATCTGAAGGATCAGTACAGGATGGGAAAGGAGATAGTGACCAAGAGAGAGACCTCATGATCTCAAGTGCCAAAAACTTTGATAAGGCCGTGGCTAATAGAGATGGATAGTCAACCTGTCATTGGCAAATGAGAACAGGCAGGGTTTAGTTTGGCAAAGGCAGCAAATGTCCCACCCTCCCCACCCCACAATTTCAAGCATCCCACCTTCCCCTTTTTAGTTGCTTGCATGTGCAGTGAGAGCAGCCATTTGACAAATATCCATGTTAAAAAAAAAAAAAATGAACGGCTTGAATCCAGCAGTTCCAATGTGGAGGTGTTGGCATTGACATGTAGACATGGTGATTTTACGGCCTCTACACATAGCCTCTCCACTTTACAAACCTGCACATATAAGAGCTGCTAATCAGAAGTGAGCTCTAATTTTAATGCAATTTTATTTCAGAGGTAGATATAAAGCTAAGTGGGATTAAGAAGAATGATTTCCTTAGTCCCTCGTGTAAAAATATCAACATTTAAACATGTGTATGCACATGAAGACTGCAAATAAGGCCTCTAAAATAATCCCTCACATTTATATGTAGGGTTACCAGATGTCTGGATTTCGCCGGGGTCTGGACGGCTTTTCAAAGCCTGGCACTTTGGGTTTTGAAAAGCTTCCTGTCAAAATCGCATCGGGAAAGAGCATCTGTACATGTGGGAGCAGGGCTTGGGGTGGAGAACGGTGCATGACACAGTCAGAATGGGGTGGAACCGGGTGGGCCTGGGGGCGTGGCCTTGGGTCCAGATTTTCCTTCGGGAAAATCTGGTAACCTTATTTATATGGCAACTAACAAATGATTCTGGAAGAGATCAAACCAGATATGTCACTAGAAGCCCAAATGAAGTTGTGACTGTCTTGTTTTGGTCATACTGTCAGCAGAGATAGATAGGGACAGATGCAGGTGGGGAGGGCTACCAGCAGTCAGATGGTGTTGAAAACAACTATGGAGATGACGCTGGCGGACCTTACTGGACTAGCACAAAAGCCAATTTCTTTTTAGATCTGTAACTTATCAAGTCACTAGGACTTGAGCACAAGTTGATGACACCTAAAGAAGAAGATATGGCAAATATATATGAGGGGCATATGTGAGGGACTATTTTAGAGGCCTTCTGTTTGATTCTATTTCTAAGTATTCCCCCTTGGAGATGTATATTGTTCTAGAACTTTCCTTCCATTAAAAAAGCTTGCCCTATATGCTTTATTAATGCATTGCAGGCATATAAATGTTTCTATCTTCTGTTATCTGTTTCTCCTCACATTTCAATAATGCATTTGCCTTGAATCAAATGTTAAATACCACATATTTAACCATTGCTCAAATATTTTTTTAAAATCATAGCTTATAGATACATATCTAGGCTGTTTACATCAGGTAAAAATAGTAAAAAAAAAAAAAAAATACAAAGGGGGAGAAAGACACATCAAGATCCCAGGTTACAGCTGTAAAACATTTAATAGGAAAAGGGAAGGGAGAATACAGTTAAGATAAGCCATAAACGGGAGGAAGGCTGTGAAAAGAAAAAGCCAAAATACATAAGTGAAGACGCTGCTCAAGAAATCATGACAGTGAGAAAAAGCAAAAGCAAGACCTAGGGGGCTTTAAGGATGACTGTGAGATATATCTGCAATTAATAAAGCATACTGTTTAAGGCAAGCCTTTTTCAATGGAAGGAAAGTTCTAGAGCAGTAAACAGCTCCAAGGGGGGCATACTTACAATAGTATCAGACAGAATGTGTGAAAGGGTGAGTGGTTCTTGGAATGCATGCCCAAAAGAGACGGTGGACACAAACACGGTAATAGAATTTAAAAAGCAAGGAATAGGTACAAAGGATCCCTAGCGGCAGGAGGATGGTAATGAAGCACTGAAGTAACCCACATGGAGTGACAGTTTACAGCACAAAAAAAGCTGTGATATGACAGCTTCTGAGAAAGCATGGGATAGCCAGCATGGAGCAGCAGTTAAAACCCTGAATGACAATAGGTTGGCTGAAAGACAAGAATGAAAGGGGAAGAGGGCATGGAGATTTATGTAAGCATCTTGTTAAAGTGGACAACATGATAATGAACGGACTACTGTACATGGGCTATTTTGGTCACCATTTACTATTTTACTTTGTAACTGGATTGCCCCATTAGGATCTATTGGGCACTTTTTCCAGGCTATTAAGAGCTAGGATGCTGAGCTCGATGAACCACTGATGTGATTCAGTGCAACAGTTCTTGCCTCCAAATTGAAACTAAATCCAGAAAAAACTAAATTTTTTTCTTGCAACCCCCAATGATAAGATTAAAGAAACATCAATACACTTGAATGGCCTCTACTATACTATAGAACAGTCTATAAAAATATTGGGAGTGACTATAGATAACATCTCACTGTTGAACATCATACTGATCTATTATTGAAGAAATGTTTTGCTGTGCTCTGGAAACTTCGCACTATTAAGACAGGTTTAGAACAAATGCTAGGAAGTTCTTTTATACCCAGAGGGTGGTGGACACATGGAGCGCGCTTCCAGAGGATGTGATAGGCCAGAGCACTTTACAGGAGTTCAAGGAAGGTTTGGATAGGTTCCTGGAGGATAGGGGGATTGAGGGGTACAGATAGAATTAGAGGTAGGTCATAGAAGGGGTCAGAAACCACTTCACAGGTCATAGACCTGATGGGCCGCTGTGGGAGCGGACCGCTGGGCAAGATGGACCTCTGGTCTGACCCAGTGGAGGCAACTTCTTATGTTCTTATGTAAGCTTCATTCCGTTTGTTAGTGCAGTCATCGTTTTAAGTATTCTTGATTATTGTAATGTTATCTATTTGGGGGCTTTTAAGAAAATTTTAAGAAAATTGAGAGTGGTCCAAACTACCTCAGTTTGATTGATATTTGGATTGAAAAAATGGGAGCATATTACACCATATTATTTGAAATTTCACTGGCTGCCGATTGAGGCCAGAGTTTTGCTTGTTTGCTTGTATCTGTTACAAATCAATTTTTGGCTTGTCATCTGGATACCTTGTCTCCCATTTTTCTTTGAATCACCCAAATAAGATTACACGCAGACTCTGTTTATTTACATTTCCTTCAGTTAAATTATGTTGTTACAAAAGATTTCTTGAGAGAACTCTCTTTTCAAGCTGCCAAATTGAATGGTTGGTTTGGTAAAATTAGGTTAGGATCCTCTTCTTATCTTGATTTTAGAAAATTATTGAAGACTCTGTTCAATATTTTTATTAGTTTTATAACAATAATGCATAAAATACATATACTTTGTAACCTGCACATTATTGATAATCAGTGTCAAATATCGTACACATCTTAGTAATCTGCATGTGCAAGTAATAGAACAATGTATATCAACATAGAACTATACAACTAAAATATAAAAGAAGGAAAGGAAGTCAGTCATAAATTGAGACCTGGTCTGTATCATCCTCTAAAACCTCTAATTTGAAACAAATATTAATGTATAATACTAAAGAGATTCATATGCAAGCAATTCCATACTAAAGAGATTCACAATATTTGATCATAGTACCCCATACCTTAATATATTTAGCAAAGCTACTATGTTTCTCTGCGTATGCTTTTTCAAATTTTGCTATCTGACATACCTGAGCCCACCAGAGATGATAAGATAAGTTACCACTGTTCTTCCAGTTACACAGAATAGTTTTAACAGTAATAAGAAGTAGGCATCTCAGTAGTCTCCCAGACCATTCATCAATAGGTTCTTTTAACCCATATTTGCCATATATGATAATTGCAAGAGTAAGGTCTTCCTTAATACCAGTGATTATGCCTATCGTGTCCCATAATTTATCCCAGTATGTTTTGATAGGGGGGCATTCAAACATCATGTGAGCTAGGGTTCCCACTGCTGACTTACACGACCAACAACAGTTCGATGTAGAATTAGGAAGTTTGCTGAGTTTATAAGGTGTCCAAAAGGCACGGTTGAGGAGAAAATATGCTGATTGAGATATACTTGCAGAGTGTAGAGAGTGGATACACTCAGACCAAATTCCATTCCACTCCTGGGAGTCGACCTCTTTTCCAGTGTCTTTAATCCATTTGTCACGTAGGTCCGAAGATCCTTGAAATTTGGCATCAATTAGATAGTTATACCAAAAGGCAGCTTTGCCTTTCTTCTTAGATTCTACCACTCGATTCAATCTCATTAGAGTGGGTTGAGACTCATGTATAGATGACAGATCAATAGAGGCTTTGATAGAATGACAGATTTGTATCCACCTAAAGTGTTGAGACATCGGAAGGTAATATTTCTCCTGAAGTATAGAGAAGGGAATCCATTCATCTGAACAATATAGTTGGTGAAGATAACAGATACCTACAGTGTGCCATAGCGACCAGTGTATGGGTTTCCCTTGAATCAAAATCTTTGCATTGTTCCACAAATAAACAAAAGAAGTGGTTTCCCATCTAATATCCGCCAGATCATCAGCTGCACGAAGAGCTAGTTTAGTTGAGTGAGTAGGTTCTCTTTGTTCGCCTTTTTTGTGTATATTTGTGAATACAGCCGAGCGCAAGTCTGGAATACCCAACGCTGACTTTTCCAAGTTGGTCCAACTTTTTTGATGTGTAGCTTGTGTATCAGATATCCAGAAGGAGCATCTTCTCAATATGAACGCTGTGTGGTAGTCAAAAAAACTGGGAAATTTAACCCCTCCCTCTGAGATCTCGCCTTTCAGATTTTTCAAACCTATCCTTGGAGTAGAATTATTCCATAGAAATTTGGATAGTATAGACTCAATTTTGGCATATATATGTCTAGGTAAGTACATCGGAAGCATACTTAAAACGTAGTTCACAACAGGTGTTATCATCATCTTTATGGTACACAGTCGCCCCCACCATGTAAGACGCAGAGGGGTCCATTTGGAAGTAAGTGATTGAATCGAGTCTAAAATGTAGTTCATGTTGTATTCCGCAGTCTCTTCTAGTGTTTTGCCAAAAAAAAATACCTAAATATTTCATTTTGCTGGTGGTCCATTGAAGCCCAAGTTCCACAATCTCATTCTTTATTTCAGGACAGTTAAGAGCTAGAATTTCGGTTTTAGTTAAGTTCAGTTTGTAACCCGATACCTGAGAATGAGTCAAGCACCTCCAGCACTTTTCTAAGCGATGTCGGAGATACATAAAGCAGGACATCGTCCGCATATGCGGATAATTTTATTTCAGTATTCTCGCATTCGATGCCCCTAATATGTGGGTGTGTCCGTATCGCTATCAATAGTGGTTCTAAAGCGATATTAAATAGTAGGGGCGATAATGGGCAGCCCTGTCTGGTTCCTCTACTTGGTCTAAACATTTTTGAGTATAACCCATTAATAAGTACCTTTGTGGATGGTTTGGAGTACAACACTTTAACCAGTGCCAAAAATTCAGGTGTAAATCCGAACCATTTCATCACAGAAAACAAAAAAGGCCATTCGACACGATCGAAAGCCTTTTCTGCATCTAGGGCCATGGCCACCAATGCAGAATCGTTATGGTTGGCATAGTCTATGATATGCGTGAATAATCCGGTGTTGTCAGCAGCAAGACGTCCAGCCATGAATCCATTTTGATCAGCTGAGATGATGTGAGGTAGTACAGCTTGAAGGCGAGTAGCTAGTGTTTTTGCATACAACTTTGCGTCGATATTTATTAATGACAAAGGCCTATAGTTCTGTATCGACAATTTATCCTTGCCAGGCTTGGGCAATACTATTATTGTAGCTTCAGTGAACGTGCCATCAACATCCCCAGATTCAATTAGATAATTGTAGAAAGATAATAATCTAGGAAGTAATAAGTCTTGAAAGGCCTGATAAAATTCTGATGACAGTCCATCTGGACCTGGAGATTTTGCTCTCGCCATTGAAGATAAAGCCGTAGCTAATTCTGACTGAGAAAGTGACTTATTCAGTATATTGTTGTCTTCCTCTGATAATATCGGCCGTGACAGGTCTTTCAAAAATGTCTCAGGATTTATATTGGGATCAATTGAGGTTGTATATAGTTGTTCGTAAAATTGTTGAAACTTACTTAAAATGGTGGGCGGATCAGTCGAGATGGTATCATTCTCCGTTCTCATGGCAGTAATATTGGTTTTTTCATTTCTTCCTTTAAGATAGTTAGCTAAGCTACGGCCACAAACATTAGTCTCCATATAATACTTAGCTGATTGTAAAAATATATGCTCTGCTGCCGAACAGCTTTGTATAAGATTATAATTGAATTTTGTGGCTTGTAAAAGCCGGAGTGTATGCATATCAGAAGTGTCAGAGCTGTGTGCTCGTTCTAGAGACTTGATATTGCTATCCATAGATTCCAAAGTGGACACTGTTTTTTTCTTCTTATAAGCAGCATATGAAATAATAATCCCACGTATATAAGCCTTGAAAGCATCCCAGATAATTCTCCAATTGGTATCCTCTGGTGTATTCAAGTCAAAATAGTCCTGGATGGCACGTTCGATATAAGGTTTGAATTCAGGATCTTGTAGAAGGCTATTGTTGAATCTCCATTGAGATCTATTTACGGGTATTCCTATATCAGATAGACTTAACACCACCGGAGCGTGATCAGACAAGGCTATAGCTTTGATGGAAGAAGAGCATATGTGCCGGACAAGGGAAGGAGTTACTAAAAAGTAATCAATTCGTGAGTACGAATTGTGGGGATTGGAAAAAAATGTGTATTCACGTTCTGACATGTGCAGCAGTCTCCATGGATCTGTAAGTTGAAATTGATTAATCATATCTTGTAATTGAGACCACATTTTAGATTTTTTAAAGATACAGGAGGATTGTCTATCAATATCAGGGTTGGAAATTAAGTTGAAATCTCCTCCTAATATGCATGGGATTTCAATATGTTCATATAGACGTTCAGCTATAGAGGCATAAAAATGTAGGTCGTCAATATTGGGACCATAAATATTCAGTATCATCATAGGAGAACCTCCAATATCTAGAACCACCTCAGCCCATCTACCACACCCATCATTAGACTGTGATATAATTTTGATCTCTGGTTTTTTCCTTATTAGTATAAGCACCCCATTTTTTTTATCAAGAGCAGGAGATGATATAGTGGGAAAAGCCCATGGAACCTTAATTTTACTTGAGTCATGAGCATTGAGGTGTGTCTCCTGCAGCAGCACAATATCAGCCTTTAATTCATTTAAATATGATATAATTTTCTGCTGTTTAACATTGTTGTTAAGACCTTTAACATTCATGGTAACACAGTTCAAAGGCATTTCAAATAGCTAAATAAAACATCAGCATAAGCATGTGGTACATTATGAGCATATAGCAAAAGAGTATGACACAGAAAAATCTGCAAGTGCATCTAGACTGACAGTGCAAGTAAACATATTTCCATAACTGCAACAATAACAATTGTAAATGTTGAACACGGGTCAGCAAGGCCACCGGTAGAGCAGTCCTGTACTGCCCAGCGTGAAAAATAATTGACCAACAAACCGTGGGTTCAGCAATATGTAGTCATGGTGCTATAAAATATAACAGCAGTTGATTTTAAGAATTCACCTCAATTATGATTTTTACAAGTAGCCCATCAGGTGGTATCAATGGACGAGGGTGCCAGCTTCTCCAAATAATCAGCAAGATCCATAGGTCTGACAAAATCTTTTGTGCAATTATTGTACGTGACCCTCATCTGGGCAGGGTAAATCATTCCAAACTTTGCACCCATTGCCTTTAGTTTCGGACGATATTCCAGAAGTAGCTTACGGTTTTTGGCCGTTTGCTTACTGAGGTCGGGTACAAACATCAAAGTGCGGCCCTCATATTTTATAGGTGAGCGTAGTCGGGCCTGTTGCATGATGATAAGAACTTGAGTGTATCGGAGAAGCTTGACCACCACTGCCCTCGGGTATTTATCATTTAAATTTTGTTGTGCTGGCACCCTGTGGGCTCTCTCTATTTCAAACGGTTGGGCAAATTCTATTTCAAGTAATTTTGGTAGAAGATCAGATAGGAATTTTATCATGTCACGACCCTCCCTTGACTCCGGTAATCCGAGGATCCGGAAATTACTCCGCCGGGCACGATTGTTCGCGTCCTCCAACTCTAATTCAAGGCGATCAATTCTTTTTATCTGTTTCATCGTGGTGGAGATATTTTCCGAGTTAACTTTAGTTTTAATTTCCAGCGTCTCCACGCGGTGATTTAGGTCCGTGAGCTCGGCCCTGAATGTTGTCAGCTCCGTCTTGATGTCGGCCATTAGTGAGCGCATGGCGCGGATTTCTTCTAGTATGGTGCAGGCCGTATCATCGTCAACCTTCGCGGCCGATTTACTCGGGGAGACAGGGTCTGTGTTACGCCGTTTACCGGTTTTGGCGGTTGCCATGGTGTCGAGGGAGAAATGAAATGATAGCTGAGCACTCTTACCCACGATAGGTCAGTGAAAATCGGGACTTTCGTTCGAGTCACGCTGGAGCACAGGATTAGGCAGCCATACCGTTTAGCGCTCGCTAGCGCCCCCCTAAAATTATTGAAGACTCAACTATTTGCAAAATTTGTATCCTAACTGGGTTTCTCATTTAATAATTTTATGCTTCCGTTATGTAATGTATTACCTTTTAAATTTCATTTTTACTGTATGTTCGGTTTTTATTTGTTGTAAACTGCTCAGAACCATTCTTTTAAAATGTACTTTTTTAAAAATCATATTCTTCACTGTAGGATTAGTTCTTATTTATTGTACATTTATTAGAATTGTACTTTCCTTTTAAATTGTACTCTTCACTGTATGACTAGTGCTTATTTGTTGTAAACCGTCTAGAACCATTTTTGGTTAGGCGGTATATAAAAAATAAAATTATTACTATTATTATTATCTGCATACGTACTGTACTGTCTGATATAAATACAACCTTTAGCTTAAGCGCAATGTAAGTACGCATGGTTCTGTTTATTCTACTTTTGAGTTCTCTCCTCATGCTTTCATAGGGTTGAAAGATTTTACATTCGTAAAATCCAGACTCCTCTAGACCCACCTTCCAGGCCCGCCCATCCCCGCCCCATTACGTCCCAGTGCTGCCCCTAATCCCACCCCAGCCCCACACTCGCTGCTTACTCTGGTTGGGCAGGAGGGCATCCGCACATGCGTAGATGCCCTCTTGCCTGACACAATCTTGGAGGAAGCTTTTAAAAACCCGGACAAAGTGCCAAGTTTTGAAAAGCCATCCAAACCCCCCTCGAAAGGAGGACATGATCGGGGAAATCCGGACGTCTGGTAACCCCTATGTATTTATTGTACTTCTCCCCCCCTCTCCTCCTCGCTCTTAGTACATTTATTTTGTGCTTTTTGTTAGTCTGAGTAAAACTGGTCTGTTTATCATTGAACTTCCTTTAATTTTGAGGTGTCCCAGCTCTTTCCAATCTTTTCGTAAATCTTTAATAACTTTTGTATTTGCTAAACATTTTTGAAAATTAATCCCCTTGTATTTTAGCATATTTCTTAACTTATTGTGAACCGCGTTGTTTCCTCTGGTTGAAGACCCGGTATATAAAGTTAAGATTTAGTTTAGTTTAGTTGTTTTTAATTTTGTTCTTACCCCAATTTTATTGTTGTAAAACGCGTGGAGGGGCATAATCGAAAGAAACATCTAAGTCCCTTTTTGTCTAAGTTGCAAGTCGTCCAAAGTCAGACAAAGCTTAGGACACATTTTCAAAAAATACGCCCAAAATATTTTTTTCCCAAAAATCGTCCAACTATACGTCTAGCCGTCTCATCATCCAAGCTGCTAAATCGTCCATATTTATACCACATTTTCGTCCAAATATTCATCCAAGTCAAAAATGCCTAGAATAAGCCTTGTTGGACGTGAGAGGGGTCAGCAAAGTGATGGATTGGACACCCAGACATGGCACCTGAATAGTGGGGTACCTTACAGAGCACTGCTGTGAACTTCACAAAAAGGGTGCCCCATAAACATCTCACTACAACTCCCTTATAGGTAATGGTAAGCCCCCCCAAAAAACACCCCCAAAACGTACTATACCCACCTGTCTATAACCCAAGTAGCCCTTATAGCTGCAGGAGCCACTTGTATGACAGCACAGAAGGGTTTGGGGGGAGTGCACATTTTTTACCATGAATGCAGTGATTAAAGTGGCTTATAGGCCTGGGTCCTCCTCTCCATGGGTCCCTAACCAACCCCCAAGATGACTTAAGCCGCCTCTGTGCAGCTCTACTAGGCTTTCCTATGGCAGGCTGCCAGGTGCTGATGTTCTGGAGGCAGATATTTAAAGTTGTGATTATGATTTTTATGGGGGGGGGGTCAGTGATCACTGGGGTAGTGTATTGTGGTCTGTACTATGTGTTTGCAGTGCTTATCTGGACACTTTATATAGATTTTTGTGACTTAGACCATGTTTTAAATGGCCTAAATCACAACGTCCAAGTTCCGTCTAGGCTGTGTTGTAAAACTTTGTGTTATACATTCAGTACGACTAAGTCTAGCAAATCCCATGTCCCACCCAAATCCCACCCTCGACACTCCTCCTGAAATGCCCCATTTAGCTCTGGTCGTTCAGCAGCACTGGGAAGGCCTAGGTCGCTTGTAAACACGTCCAAAACTCGTTTCGATTATCGGCACTTGGACGTCTTTCGTTTATGATCGTCCAAGTGCCGACTTAGGGCTGGTTTTTGGACTTTTTTGATTAGTATTTGATAAGCGTTCAAACTTGGAAATTCTACGCTAGCTACGTAGTCTGCAGAGTTACTCTTCTCTCTTATTGTTTACAGAACTATGTAAAATGGGAGTTTTATTGACCGCCACCCGTGTTATTTCCGGATATTCAATGACGGGTCATGTTTGGAGCTCAGCATTAAATATCTAGTGTATGCGGCACCGGCCAGTGGTGTAGTAAGAGGCAATGGTGCCCCTCCCCCGCTGCACGCCCCCTTCACTTTACCCATTCCTTTTTCACTTCTCTGTGTGAGCAGCATGCTTACCTGGGTGTCCGCTTGCCTTTTGACATCACTTCCTAGGTGTGAGTCCAGGAAGTGACGTCGGAGAGAGCACGGATGCCAATGCAGGCAGCAACCTCACGCCGGGGAAGTAAAAAAATGTTCGGGGAGGGCAAGGGGCACGCACGTGCAGCAAGGAGAGGAGCGGGGGGTGAAGAGGAGGAGGAGTGCCACGCGCTTAGGAAGACTGCACCCAGGGTGGAACCCCCCACCCCCCATATCTACACCATTGGCACCAGCTAACACATAGCTAGTTAAGTCTGGCCATGAGCTGCCACATAGAGATAGGATAGATGTTTCTGTGATCCTATTTATGTGGTTGCTTTGTCTATTTAAGTGCTACATAGCAGCACTTAAGCTGCCAAAATACTGACTAGTCCTCAGAATGCCCCTCAAATAGCCAGTTTTCACTTAAACACTGACTGCTAATTTTCAGAGGCAAGTGCCGCGGAAAATAAGCAGATAGCTCTGAAGAAATGATTTGACCAATCAGAGGCCATTTCTGACCAGTTATATCATATTGAATATCAGCCAAAATGACTTTACTGATATTGAGGGGCCCTTTTACTATCCATGGGTAGGCCTGGGTGGACAGGGACCACTTACTTTGAGCTCAAGGTCACTGTAACAAAAATGAACTTGTCAAGGTCAGTGTTAGTGGGGAGAGAAAACTGAACCCTATAACTACTGTGAGTCCCTATAGTCTGATATCTCCCTCTTCCTCCTCTGCTCAGTCTACCTTATCAGATATTTTTGTTTATCGGGATCACTGGCAGCAGCAGTGATTCACTCATGCTGTTAGCTGCTGAATCTGGAGCCATCTTTCTGCTGCATTCCCCTCTCATGACTTCATGTTTCCACATGAGCAGAAAGCAGCAGAAGAAAGGTTCTGTCTGGGATTGGCTGCCAGCAGGGGTCAGAAGCTGCAAAATGCTTTAACATGTTTGATGTAACCTGTTTTCCCACACAAAATGCATTCAAACATTTAATGCATTGACACATTTCTGCTATAACCCATTTTCTTGCTAGAATATTTTTGGGAGGGGGCAGTTTAGTAAAAGAGCTCCTAAATCTGTAGCTACCACATGATAAATCCTGCAATAAGCCACAGTAACTGTAAATAGTACCATGGTATAGTAAAATGGCCCCTACATTGCTAAGTTTTACTATTATTCACTTACCACCCAAATATCATGTAGCATATGCCTCGATAGCAGCATACAGAATACTGGATTTTTCGAAGAGCCCATTGAAAAGTGCCCTCTTTATTTTCAGCACTTTCAAATTGACATTAATATACTTGAGTACAAAAAAAAATAAAAATTTTATAACATATTGAATGAGTAAACACAGTGGCGTACTAAGGGGGGGCGTGGGGGGCGATCCACCCCGGGTGCCAAGCCCTGAGGGGGTGCTCCCGGTCCGGTCTGATTCCCCCCCCCCTGCGCCGGATGTCACGTCTGGAAACAGCCTGCAGCAAAATCGCGATGCCAGCGATCTTTGCCTGCTTCGGCTGTTTCCTCCACCACGGTCCCACCCCTCCTCTGACATCAGAGGAGGGGCGGGACCGCGGCGGAGGAAACAGCAAGCAAAGATCGCTGGCATCGCGCAATCTTGCTGCAGGCTGTTTCCCCAGGGAAATGAAGCTGGGAGGCCGGGGGAATGAGCAGTGCTTCGTGGTGGTGGTGGTGGGGCCGAGCGGTCCTTCGAGGTAGTGGGGGGGGCAGCAGGCCTTCAGGGTGGGGCGGGCAGGCAGACCTTGTGGAGGGGCAGCACTAGTTTGCGCTACTGTCTTAGACTTTAGGGCCTGGGATTGGGGAGAGATGGCATCCTCAGTACTTTATAATGCAAGTGAAACAAAGATTTGGTCAGATTTTTGAAGGGTCTGCAGAAGAAAAATATTGTATAGGCCGGGGACATGAGACAGCAGGAAATGGGAACTTTTCTTCCTTCTATTTTTGTGAATGGAAAGACTGAGGATGTCGGAGAGTTCAGTTAAAATATGTGCTTTATAAGAAAATATAATAATGTGTTTTATAAAGTTTATAGCATTGCTGGCCTACCTGGTGAAGTGTTCCTAGTGGTGGTGGTGGCAGCGTGACAATGTGTTGAGAGGAAGAGGTGATCTGGGAAATTCTGCTGAGCAAACTCCGGGCCCATTTCCACCCCCCAGTTAGTCCACTCCACTCAACTGGTTCACACACTGAGTGAGTCTTTGGGTGTTGTTCCTGGGTAGTTGGGATCTCTTCCAGTGGTTTGTCAGTATCTCCTTCTGGTCCAAGGAAGGAAACTTTGTTAACCTTAGCACTGACTTACAGAATATGTTTGTAACAGCGCTGCTTGTGTGGCATTAGTCTATGTAGTGATCGAAAGAAAAAAACCAAACCTTTGTACATTTTTGCACTATATGGTGGGTGTATGAGGAGATTCACATTTTCTGCACAGCTAAGTCCGTGTGAAGTTACCTTGTGCTGTATTTGACATCTAGCAAAGTCTCTGTTTGAAAGGAAAGATCTCAGCTTAAAAATTAAGTGGCCAGACGTTATGGTAAAAGCAGATAGCGTAGCTGGTTTTAAGAAAGGTTTGGACAAATTCCTGGAGGAAAAGTCCATAGTCTGTTATTAAGACATGGGGGAAACATCTGCTTGCCCTGGATCGGTAGCATGGAATGTTGCTACTCTTTGGGTTTTGACCAGGTACTTGTGACCTGAATTGGCTTCCATGAGAATGGGTTACTGGGCATGATGGACCATTGGTCTGACCCAGTTAGGCTATTCATATGTTATGTTCTCATCTGTAGGGGCCTTTGTTTTCACTTCTTATTTTAATGTATTTTTTTTCTGAGAACTTATCAGTGTTTTTTATAATGGGAACAAAAATGGAAGAGAATTAATGTGTGTGGAATGGGGGTGGGTAACTAATTTCTTCAGCTAAATAATTCAATCAACCTCAACCAGACATAGGAGAACTCACGCACCATTTACACACCCTCCAACCAAAAACGTCAAAAGAAAAAAACAGTTCGACAACCTCCTAGTCATTCGAGCTGCAACACTCGACCCTCAACTCTACAACCTATTGACCTCGACCACAAACTACAAAACCTTCAAAAAAGAAATAAAAACCCTTCTATTCAAAAAACACATAAAACCGAACTAACACAATCAGAACTGTCCCAAGCATCACCTGCAACTACTCCATACTTCTGATGTCATGACAATTCAGACATAATTTATGTTATGTTATGGTATGTTTGGAATAATGGTTACATATATGAGGTTCAATAAAAAAAAATTTTCACTGCCTGTTTCTATTATGACCATTTATTCAGTTTCATGGTTATTACAAAAAATATTTTTTTAAATGGGGGGGTGTAAAAAAATGATGGGCCACGGGTGCCACATACCCTACGTACGCCACTGAGTAAACATGTCTTATCATTTGCTCTTTATTTCCACCACCTGAGCACAGTATATTGATGCACCTTCTTGTCCAGTTAAGTCTGTCTTGACTAGATTGTAAGCTCTTTTGAGCAGGGACTATCTCTTCTGTGTTTTGATGTACAGCACTGTGTATGTCTAGTAGTGCTAAAGAAATAAGTAGTAGGATCAAGCTCACAGAAAAATAAAGATGTCTTTATGGGTATGATCGATTTTTCACTCTGTCAAAAATTACAAAGACTAGGGGGCACTCGATGAAGTTACAGGGAAATACTTTTAAAAGCAATAGGAGGAAAAAACATTTTAACTCAGAGAATAGTTAAACTCTGGAACGCATTGCCAGAGGTTGTGGATAGCGTAGCTGGTTTTAAGAAAGGTTTGGACAAGTTCCTGGAGGAAAAGTCCATAGTCTGTTATTGAGAAAGACATGAGGGAAGGCAATGCATGCCAGGAATCGGTAGCATGGAATATTGCTACTCCTTGGATTTTGGCCACATACTAGGGACCTGGATTGGCCACCGTGAGAACAGGCTACTGGGCTTGATGGACCATTGGTCTGACCCAGTAAGGCTAGTCTTATGTTCTAGAGGAATTAGTCTAGTGCAGTGATTTTTAACCAGTGTGCCCCCAAGAGGTGATACAGTCCATGTCCTGATTATGTCTAGATAGCTCTGGTTGACCAGGAGTAGGCTTCGATGGCAGTTCCATTGGACCTGGACAGTGAAGCACTTGTTCCAGATGATGTACCTACTTTGATTTCAGAACAATCAGTAGAAATAGTTGTGAAGTCATAAGGTAATACCCTAGATCATTTTCATCAGATCTTGCTGGTTAACCTTTGTGAATTGGTTGACTCTCTCTGTCCTGCTTCGGTTTTCAATCCAGGCCTTTTTTTGCCTTTGATTAATGATTCTTTGAAACAAGGGGAAGTTGGAAAACCATCATCATATGCCCAATTCTTTAGAAACCTTCTCTAGATTCTAGTTAACCTTGAAACTGTAGATCAGCTTCAAATTTGCCTTTTTGTACCTAAATGCTCCAATGCTGCTCCAACTATCATAGGAATTCATGAGCGTCAGAGCAGCATCAGATCATTTAGCATTCCGGGCCGCAGTAGAAATATCTACCATGGCTTAGTAAAGGAGTGGGGGGTCAGTTAGCTCTTGTTTTTATAATTTACCCCAACTTTATAGGATTTATTTCTATTTTATTTTGTCTGATTTTGCTCAATTGCTCTATGCTTATGAGATTTTGCACATTGATCGTTATAATTTCTTGTTTGCAGGATTACCAGTTAAGATTTTAAAGAGCTTTCAATGTATGCAAAATGCTGCAGCCTGGCACTTGACAAATTCTAGGTTGCAAAGTCATGTTGATTCCTTCATCTTTGCATTAGTAGCTGATAGAGAAATGCTCATTCAGTTTCTTAGTTGTAGCTGCTTCTTTTTTTTCCATAGAGTGGTGCCTGGATACTTATTTAGAGGACACTAACGCGATCCTAGCAGTCTGTTACACTCTCAGAGTGAGAGACATTTGGGGGTCTTTTTACTAAGGCGCACTGGCCGTTTTAGAGCGTGCTAAATGTTAACACGTCCATAAAATATAATGGGACGTGTTAGTGTTTAGCGTGCTTTAGTAAAAGGACCCCTTAGTTCAGGGGTAGGGAACTCCGGTCCTCGAGAGCCGTAGTCCAGTCGGGTTTTCAGGATTTCCCCAATGAATATGCATTGAAAGCAGTGCATGCAAATAGAACTCATGCATATTCACTGGGGAAATCCTGAAAACCTGACTTGAATACGGCTCTCGAGGACCGGAGTTCCCCACCCCTGCCTTAGTTATTCCTTCTGCCAAATCCTTTCAACTTGAGTGTGTGCATTCTTGTGCTTACTCTTCATATTCCTTGGTTTTTCTGTGGAATAAAATGTCTTTTTCTTGTAGAATGACAAATGATTGGGGTTTCAAAGAAGCTTTTTTTGTTTTTAACTGAGCCCTGTTTGAGGATAAAGTTTTAGGATTTGCTGGCTTTATGGGCATTTGTCATACTGTTTGAGGTTTTTGTTTTTTTAAAAAATTATGGGATCCTTTTGCACAGGTATGGGAAACAGTGGCCTTAGCACACCCTTACATGGGTCTTTCCCACACACTAAGGCCATTTTTTTTTCCACAGCTGGAAAATGGTTGATTTTCATTTTTCAGCATTAATGATCATTCGCTGTTGCCATTAGTGCATGGCCATTAAAAATGATGATGTGTGTGAGCCCTTACTGCCACTCATTTGAATAAGGGTCCACATGCTAATCAGTAATGCCAATATGCTGATTAACATAGAAATGCCCATACTCTACCCCCGATATCTCCCCTCAGCAAAAAAAAAAGAATATTTTTTTAGAATGTGGTGTGCATACAGAGGCCCTGATTCTATAAATGACACCTAACCTCTAGGCGCTGAGGATCACAACTGTCATTCTGTTACATCCCTTCTGGATTCAGTATGCCACATGTTTAATCTCTTCCCGCAGAAATCCCAACACTCTTCTGAGCACATGTTCCTCCCACCTTAGAGAGAAAGTTAGAGTCCCCTGCAATTTTCAATTTCTGCAACCAATACATGGAAAAGTCTTCTGCGCTGCATCTTTTTCTTATTTTTTCGCTTAAAGTTTGTCTTTTTTGATGACTTGACACCCCTTTGCAGTGGTCCTCTGTTGGAGGAAAGGATGTAGTCCTGCGGAGCCGACTTGCTTCACTGAGAAACTTTGGTGGATCTGTGGAGCCAGCCTGTTGCATGCCACCCTTCCTGGATGGCTCTTCAGCACTCAGCCTTGATGAGGCCTGGTTATTCAGATGTGGTTCTCTCGATGCTTTTGAAGTCCTCAACTATGGCTTCTTATGCCAAAGCCTGGAAAGCTTTCCAACAGTGGTGTGATATGGACCGTGTGAAGCCTGAACGGGATCCAATTTTGGTGGTCCTGGCCTTTCTTCAGGCAAGTTTAGATAAGGGTTTAGCGGTGGCCTCCCTTAAAGTTCAGGTAGCTGGACTTTCATACTTCAGGGCATGCAGAGGTTCTAGTTTGCTTACTGCTCATCCAGATATTACCTGGTTTCTAAGGAGGGAACTTCATTTGCTGGCTCCCTTGAATCATCCTTTTCCTTTGTGGAATCTTAACATCATTCTACAGGGTCTTATGGAAGCCCCAATTGAGCCATTAAAGGATGCTACTCTTGATCTGATGATCAAAACTGTCCTCCTGGTTGCCATTGTCTCAGCACGGCATATTTTGGAGCTTCAAGCTCTTTCATGCAGGGAACACTTTCTCCGAATCACAGACTAGGGAATTGTTCTCTGTACTCTACCTTCCTTTCTATTGAAGGTGGTTTTCACCTTCCATGTCAACCAGAAGGTTTGCTTGCCTACTTTTCATTCCACAGTCTCCGAGCAAAAGGATCAGATTTACACAAGATGGACGTCAAGAGAGTCTTGCTCCACTATTTGGACAGGACTAATGATTTTTGAATGTCTGATCATTTCTTTGTCCTCACTGCTCTGCCTCGACGTAGTTGGCCAGCGTCTTAAACCTCAATCACTCGATGGATTTTGTATAGCCATTTCCGCATCTTTTATCAGCTGCAGCAAGCAGCTACCAGTTTCCCTTAAGGCCCACTCATCTAGAAATGTTGCTGCTTCATGGGCGGAGTCTCGTACGATTCATCCAGATGAAATTTGCAGGGTGGCTTCTTGGTTCTTTCTTCATACTTTTATTCGGTTTTACTGGGTGGATGTGGCGGCTCACTCTGATGCCGCTTTTGGGACCTCAACACTACCATTGCTTTGGTATATCACCTAGTATACTGAATCTGGAAGGGACGTAACAGAATGGAAGATTAGGTTTTCACCTTTGACAATCTTCTCTCTGTTAGTCCCTGGAGGATTCAATATGGCTCGCCCTCTCTGTGTAAGCTCAGTTGGTCTGAATCGCTTGTTTTCTGTCTTGGTTATTCTCCTTACAGGCTTGAAGATCTTCCAGCCAGTAGATGGATCACGTGGGGAATTCGCTCTTCTGTGAGCATGCATATTTCCGAAAGCTTTTTCATGTGGGTGCTCTTTGCATAAAGCAGGTTATTTCTACATTGTTCCTCAATGTTTTTCTGTGTTGCCTTTGAGCCGGTTTATTGCTTAGTTTCATTTTTGCCGAGCAGACCAGTTCAGAAATTGTTTATGTTGCTGGGGCACTTCCCCAGTAACCCCTTCCTTATCATGGATTTGTTCAGGTACATTGCTTGGTTTTGGGACCGAGCTGCAGGGGGCTCTAACTCTCTCTCGAAGGTGGGAGGAGCATGTGCTCAGAAAAGCGTTAGGACTTCTGCAACTCCCGGATGGCGGGAAGGGGTTGAGCACCTAGAATACTAAATCTTCCAGGGACTAACAGAAAGAAGATTATTGAAGGTGGAAACCTAATCTTTCATTAATCCACTAAGTACCATTTATAGAATCATACCTAGCGGCGCCTAAGCAATCTTAGGCAATGGTAGGTATTGAAACCTTAGGTGTACTCCCATTTATGCAATGGCTTTCTTGACCTTTAATGAGTGCATCTAAGTTAGGTGCCTTCCGGCGCCTAAGTCAAATCATGTCCAAAATCCACCACTAATCATGCCTGCTTTCTGGCAGGTGCCTCAGAGTAGAAGCCTACTTCAAAATGGTAGGTGCCTAACCGCTAATTATTTTTTTTGTTTTTTAATTGCTTTTTAATGGTGCTTTTCAATTAATGGTGTGATAAAGCCAAATTGAATTAAGATAGGTGCCTAGATTAGCTAGGCATGCAGATATAGACACCCAACTTGATCTGGGCCAGAGTGCAAAATTACCATGGAACACCTCAGCACATCCTGCGGTAAGTCCTTACAAGTTGCTGTAAGTGCATGCTAGTGTTTACTGCAGTTCAGTAAAATGACCCCTATGTTTGTAAAGATGTTTATTTTATTTTATTTTAATTATGTATGTATTTATGCAACCCATTATGAGCATTATTGGCAGGGCAGGCTAAATATCAAGATAGATAGATAGAGTTAAGCCTACTGTTTGGTTATATGAAGAACAGCTGAATTTGGCACTCTCCATAATACTCTTTTTCCTCAGAATGTACTTGGTCCCTCCATTGCTTATATACATGTATATCATTTTTAGCTGTTTACAAACTCTTATGGCCTTAATTTGGGTGTTTCCTAAACTGGCAATTTAAGTGCAAATCACTCATGCGATCACAGCCTTTGCCAACCGTATAAGTGGCTTTAAATATTGAGCACATTGAGCTTCATCCAAGATTCAATTTTTACAACTATTTGTTCTTTTCTTGCTCTTTAGGCTTTTCCAGGAAACATCAACTCTGATACAGTGGTCCGACATGATTTGCAACATTCAATTGTTGCACGCTATGTCCGCATAGTTCCATTGGATTGGAATGACGAAGGACAAATTGGGTTGAGAGTTGAGATCTATGGTTGCCCCTACT
Organism: Geotrypetes seraphini; assembly: GCF_902459505.1. Taxonomy (NCBI): domain Eukaryota; kingdom Metazoa; phylum Chordata; class Amphibia; order Gymnophiona; family Dermophiidae; genus Geotrypetes; species Geotrypetes seraphini. The sequence goes on from NC_047085.1 coordinate 342,975,583, forward strand.
GTAAGTAGAAAACAATTGAAGTCCAGATGATTTTAAATTTCTAAAATCCCTGCTCTATGTGTATTGTGGCTCTCTCTCCTTCTGTTTTTTTGCTTTTTTCCAGCTTTATCATAGGGGCCCTTCTACTAAAATGTTTATTTTAGGCTTAATATACTATAACTTAGAATCTTAATGCATGGAGGCCTAAAGTTAAAGCTACATCATATAAGGACATTCCCACTATTTTTTATTACAAGTCACGTGTTAACATTCAGAATGACATGTGGTACCTACTCCCAGTTTAAGTGAAAGCATTTAGGGCCAGATTCTATAAGAAGTGCCCTAGTTAGGCACAGCTAGGCATTGTAAATGAGACCGCCTAGTTACACCTAACTAAAATCTGCGCCTTGCCTAAATTACTTCAATTAGCTTAAACGGCATTATAATTGACCATACTATTGAAGTTAATTGAATAATTAATAAAAAATTAAAATTAAGAGTTGGGCATGGAATTCTATGTGGCGCTTAGTGATGCCAAAGTCAAGATGCCTTCTGATGCCTAATGACACTTACCTGAAAAGTAGATGTGGTTAAAGGCCGAGAATAAGCGTGGTTGACTTAGGCATTGCTAGGCATCCTAGTTAAGTGCCGGTAAATTAGGCCCAGTTAAACCTGGACTAATATACTGGTGCTTACCTCCAGGATACCTAGCAATACCTAAGCATGCTTCGGCACCACTAGGTGGGATTATATAAATGGTGCCGAGCAGCACCGTTTATAGAATTGGGGCTTTTGTGCCTCATATTTAAGTGGTGGCAATTGGCCCTGCCACGCCCCTAACAGAACAATTATGAAAGTGCTACATGAAGTCTAATATGCAGAAACACACAAATACTGCAAAATTTCTTCACAAGTTTGTGTGGTAGCCTGTTTCCTTGCATTAACTGTACATTAACTCCCACATTTTGTGCATATTTGGCACTTTAAGTTGTTCATGCTAATCAGTGTGCACAGCTGATTTGCATGCCCAACTTAATTGATTAATTGATCTAATCTGCACTGATAACTGACACCAATTAAAAGGGAATGCATAACCCAGCTCGATTCTATAAAAAATATGTGCCAGTTGCAGGGTATGAATTTGGAAAAGGGATGTGGTAGGGTAGATCATGGACATTCCTGAAAGTTACGTGCATTGTTATAGAATATGCCTGATCCATATACAATGCAGACATTTAGGCCTGGTTTAGCTGGCCTAAATGGGTGTACCTAAGTTATGCGACACAGGCGCTTTGCGCAATTCTATAAAAGGTTTGCACACCTTGTAGAATTACGTTAAGTGCCTTTCTAGTTGGCACTGATTTTTTAGGGGGCGTTGTATATAGAATTTGGAAGGGTTCTTAATGCCCCTTAGTAAAAAGATCTTTAAGGGGGAACTTTCAATATGGACTACAGTTAAGTTGGGGGGGAGGGAGGAGGTTAACACAAGTCAGGTTATTTTAGCAAAATGCAACATTTTATGCAATGAGACCTTAATCTAATCTAATCTAATTAGTAGTCTTACATTCCACTATTTTTCAATTCAGGTTCAGAGTGGATTAGAAGAAGAACCCTACATTGTGGAGAGCACATATACTTAAAAATGATTGCACAAAAGATAAAATATCAGGAATAAGATTTATTAAAAAAGTAGGTCCTTAAAACTTTACAAAAAATAATATACAAATTCAAGCTTCTCATTTCTAAAGGAAGACTTCCATATCTGAACTGTCTAATAAGAAAATGATCGTGCCAGTTGGCTCTTCCTAATTGCTCTAAGAACAGTTGGAAACTGAATTACTAGGTATGATACCTTAAACTTAATCCTGTATCTAATCAGAAGCCAATGCAATTTGCACAAAAGAGGTGATGTCCTTTCAAATTTTCTAACCAAAATGATTAGGCTTGCATCTGCATTTTGAAATCATTGTAATCTATTAAGAACCTTTTCAGAAGCTCCACAGTAAATATTTTTTTTATGTATTTATTTGAAAAATTTGTGTACCATCTAATTTCTAAGCGGTTTCCAAGCAATAAACATTCATAAAAATAACTTTCAAAACATACAGCATATAGGATTTTCTGCAACCTATATACTGTACATGCAGTAACAAACAGCTTGAGTAGTAAAGTTTCCAGGAGTTGAATATATGAAACATATTTCAGCCTCTATATATAGGCATCAACGAACAACTGAGTTTTTTAAAAATAATTTCTTAAACAGTCTATGCATAGCCTTAATTGAGTAACCAGAGCTTTCCAAATATGGCAATTCATTATATTGATTGACAAAGTACTCAAAAACTGGATTGTGACAAGATAGATCTCGTAACTCTCAGTTGTCGATAGACAGAAAAATAATTTTTTTGAGAGAATTCTCATATGATAATTTGATTCTAAACCCATGATTACACCTAAGATTTTAGACATATTATCTATTCTCAAACCTTCACCATATATTAATTTTACTGCATTCATATGGATACTCTTGTAATTTCCGAAACCAATAAGTTTTTTCTTAGCTGTATTCAATTTTAAAAAGTTTTTCCTAGCCCAATCACTAACTTTGCCTATAACTTGACTAATATATTCAGGAACATTTATAGTCACTTCCATAAGTGGACAAAGTAGAAATATGTCATCTGCATTAGTATATAATGCATAGCCTAAATTTGAAAAGATTTTTCCTAATTCGCTCATACATATGTTAAATAAGGAAGGTGTTAAGGGTGAGCCTTGAGGTAAACCACTTCTAGCTTTCCATATTTTAGATAATTCAGTGCCTTTTGCTACTTAATATGTTCTTCTTTCCAAAAATCATTTCAACCATGAAAAAACATTACCATAAATACCAGTTCACTCAACCTATATAGCATTAACTGATGATCCACTGTGTCAAACATAGCGGAAACATCAAACTGCAGTTCCACTGCTTGTCTCCCCATTGTTAAGTGCTCCTGCACAGCTGAAACCATCTCAACAATATTGTCTCTGTACTATAAAAGAATCTAAAACCATGTTGAGTGTAATGTAATACTCCAACTTGATGACAAATTTATTCAATTGATAATTAACCAATGATTCAAGCTATTTAGCAATCTATGGCATACTTCGTATTGCTCTAAAATGTTCACACACGTCTTAACATAGTTTTCAGCATCGGCAGACAATTTGGCCCAGAAGAGCCTGGCCTTGATCAGCTTGGTGGTGCGATCCACACTCATATGGTCTGTCTCATTATGTAAACTTCTTAATACAGAACCACAAAATTTCTGTAGCAGCGCTAACTGTTTTTTTTGTGGCAGCTGGTGGAATCTTGGCTGGCTTGATATAACAAATCATCTGACATAACCAGATGGTCCCATTCACAAAGTAGAGAGGTTCTTCTGGGTGATTTGACATTATAGACTCAATAGGTTTGCAGTACTTCTTTGCTTTCCACACTAGCTCTAAACCTGAATCATTTTCTGGGCCTTCTGCAGGTATATTTAAAGAAGGCAAACCATCTTCACTTAGGCTAGTGACATTGGCATAAGCCACAGGAAGTATGGTGGCAGACACTTCCAGTGAGGTAACTGCTTCACCGTCACTAGTCAGCTGGCCTAAGGCTCTGATCCATCTTCTGATACTTGCACCCATGGAAGGGTTACCGGATTTTCCCGAAGGCAGGCAGCCACTAAGACCACTCTGGCTGCAGTGAGGAAGATTTTACAAAATGCAACTTCATCCTTGTCCAGGACAAGATCATATTGATGCAAAAAAAAAAAAAAATGTTGGGTTGGGCTCTATACTCCTCCTTACAATATGAGAATACATTGCAAATATACTAGCCCAATACCCCTGAATCACCCTACATTGCCACCACATATGGAAATAGGACTCATCAGCCCTGCATCCCCTCCAACAGTATCCCAGCCTTCATCTTTGCTAACCACTAGTATGGTAACTCTTAATGTTTTTATGTTCTGTTCTTAAAGCAAAACAGATTCAGGACCCTTTACTGCCATCTGCATTAGCTCATTTTTACTATTTTAAGCACACATAATTACCCAGTTAGGCCCAAATTAGGTATGTGGCATCTTAAGTTAGTCAAGCAAATCAGTGCGCATAGCTGATTTGTGAAGACCACTTAATTGTTTCACAAGCGAATCGGTGCTGATAATTGGCAATTAATGCCTAATAATTGCTAATTGGCATTCAGTAGAAGTTATGCATTCAACTTTGTAGGAATATTCTGCAAAGTGGTGTGCATCACTTCTAGTGTGTGAATCTCAAAAGGCGGTGTGGCCAGAGAGGGAGCATGGGCAGATTGCCGGTGTTCCTAAAAGTTAGGCACACTGTTATAGAATACACCCGATCCACACACAATTTAGGTGCAGGTGTTTAGGCCTGTCTTTCCTTGGCCTAAGCGAGAGCACCTAAATGTTATGCCATATATGGCTGCTAATCGTGATTCCATATTTAACGGGTACGTTTTATAGAATCATGCTGCCATTCTGATCAGCGCCACTATATATGGACACTATATATAGAAATTGAGGGTTAGTGATCTGAAGATCCCTGTAAATTCCACCCATACTCCGGCTCCCCAGACTGCCTCAGCACTGTCCAGATAATGCCAAGGGGATCTGCCCGGATATTCAACGGCACTATCCATTTCAATCCATTTAAATATCAGCCCCTGCATTTTTAGCCCTTATCCTCATTGTTTAAAGTAATAACACTTTCCTGTAGCTATCAATTTAACTCATTTATAATAATGTCTATCTCTGATTCCTAACTGCAGTATGATGGGACTATACAATTTTCAGGGTTATATGGGCTCCCTCTGCTGGCAAATTATAATTAAAGATGATTGTCATAGAAATGTATTCAGAATTTCACCTTAGTCTGCAGAAGAGTTGAACTTAATGAATGCGTCCTCTTTTGTCCCTTTTCTTTTTACTAGGGGCTTTTCAAGTTTCACACACTGTATATTTTTGCTCTCATACTCTCTATTGTTTCACTTAGATTCATGAGTATCTCAGAGTCATCATATCTAATCTGTAGAACTGAGAACTCTGAGTTGACTTCATAACCTTGTTTATTGTTTCTGTGGTATCTGCTTAGCTTCTTTGTTAAACTTCCCTTTTTAAACTAAGGGCAGATAGGAGATAGCAGGCAGAGAAATGAGGGAACAAGTATTTTAAAATCATTTTGAATTTTAGAAGACTATGATTTGGAGAGGGGTGATTTAACAGAAAGAAATATAACACAATACAGGGCTGGAAGGAATGCTCAAGTAACTTGCATGCTAAACAGCAGCTACGGTAAAGGTCTTACTAAACTAAACTAAACCTTAAGTTTATATACCGCATCATCTCCACAGATGTTGTGGAGCTCGGCACGGTTTACAAGAACTTAAAATATAGGAAGAGAAGGAAAAAAAGGTTTACATGAACTTATATATAGAAGAGAAGAGTAAGGGGGAATAGAATTACATTTTAGTGAAAAGCCAGGTTTTCTGTTGCTTGTGGAATAATTGGAGGGAGCCCAGGTTCCGCAGCGGGGTAGTAAGGTCGTTCCAAAGACCTGTGATTCTGAAGGGATTTTCCCAGTTTGCCTGAATAACGAATACCGTGTAGAGAGGGGAAGGATAGTTTATACTTTTGGGCGGGTCTGGTAGAGTCAGGACTCGAGGATTAAGGGAGGAAGGATGCCGTGAATGATCTTAAAAGCCAGGCAGGAGCATTTGAAATGGATTCTGGAAATCACTGGGAGCCAGTGAAGTTTGGCTATGAGTGGAGAGACATGGTCAGACTTGCGTTTTGCAAAGATCAACTTGGCTGCAGTATTCTGGATTAGCTGGAGTCAAGAAAGCTGGAATAATCTACACAAACAGGCTCTTTTGCTATAGTGTGGTAAGTTTTAAAGTTTGCTCAATGTATGAGTGTGCCCATTTTCTGCCCTGCATTTGCAACACAGGACACTTAGACATTGCATTAATTGCAGTGGCAGAAGACAGAGTTGCTACCAAGCTATCTGCCACTGCTGCTAGGGTTGTGCGAGCCCACCACAAGTAAGTAATAGTGACGGAGCTACTATGGCAGTGCGCTCAAACACACACATCCCTCTCCCCCTGCTCATGCGAACTCCTCCCCCTGATACCTCTAACGTGGTCAGAGCCTCCAGTTCCTGTCGCTCAACACTCCCGTTTAAGCTCCCACCTTCCTGGTGTAAACCCCAGCCCCAAGGCTAAGCTCCTCCACCCTTCAACCCCCTCCCAGTTCCTGACTCATGTCAGTATTGGTTCATAGACAACCCCGCGAAAGACAAAGGTGCGCGCCGACAACTGAGCGCAAGACGGAGGCGCACGCCGAAGAAAATTACAGTTTTTAGGGGCTCCGACGGGGGTTTTTGTTGGGGAGCCCCCCCCAGTTTACTTAATAGAGATCGCGCCGGCGTTGTGGGGGGTTTGGGGGGTTGTAACCCTCCACATTTTACTGTAAACTTAACTTTTTCCCCTAAAAACAGGGAAAAAGTGAAGTTTTCAGTAAAATGTGGGGGGTTACAACCCCCCACAATGCCCCCACAACGCGGCGCGATCTCTATTAAGTAAAGTGGTGTGGTTTCCCCCACACACACCCCCGTCGGAGCCCTAAAAACAATAATTTTCTGCGGCGCACGCCTCCACACTGCGCTCAATTGTCTGCGCGCGCCTTTGTCCCGGCACGCTTTTAATCTGACACCGTCAGTATTTGTAGGCTGTGGTTCTGAGTGGGAGCAGGACCCCTCTGCTTAGGGTTACCAGACATCCTGATTTCCACGGACGTCCTCCTTTTGAGGACATGTCCAGGGGTCCGGATGGCTTTTCAAAACTGGCACTTTGTCCGAGTTTTGAAAAGCTTCCAATGTCGGGATGGCATTCACGAACACACGAATGCCATGCTGTGATGTCATGCGCACACATGTGATATCATCGCATCGCATCCGCGCATGCATGCCATATCATTGCATTGCATCCACGCATGCAGGGATGCCGTCCCAATGCACGAACAGGTTAAGGGGGGTGGAGCTTGGGCTGGGGGGCGGGGGGCGATGCAAATGGAACTGAGCGGGCCTGGGTGCGTGGCCATGGGTCTGGATTATACTTTAGGAAAATTTGGTAACCCTGCCTCTGCTCCCTCCTGTGCTTCAGCCATGATACAAAATGGCCAACATGACCCCTAGTGGTATTCTGGTGGTAATACTGCTAAGAGGCATCTGTCCGTAGTAAAAGGGTGCCAAAGTAGCCATGGGCATAACCATAACAATAGCATAGGATGTTTTTGTACCACATTTTCACTTGTTTTGATGGCTGTTTGGATTTTACAGATCAGTGATAAGATATGGAAGGGGATATGCTGGTTGGATTAGGCATTGCACTTCTAAAAAAAAAAAAAAAGAGAGAAAAATGGAAAGGCCTGTAATAACCTATCATCCCTAATACAGAGTGTATGACTTCTGAAGGCAATCGTGTTATGCTGCTAAGCCAGCTATGAAACAATATACACAGAGGTTAAACTGTGTGCAGAATAAGACAGTCTAGTTCATTTACTCTGAGATAAGAGAACAGCATTTCCAAACTGTTTTTGATCCAGTACCTACATAAAATATACCATGCTTTATCACAAATCACAGTCAAGAAATAAAACTTCATGTTTAAAATAGAAAGAAAATACATATGATGAAAATCAAAATGCTACAGCATCAAATTTAAGGCCTGGAAAAAATAAAACTGATATTCAGCAGTTCATCCACTATTACTGTGTTTCCTCGCATAAAGGCTGCCCCTCTGCATAGGCCGCACCCATGTATAGGCCGCAGAAAAGGGCACCCTATGTTTAAAAACCGGAAGATAAGCCACCCCATGGTATTAGCCACAGCTTATCTTCTAGTACCTCCCCTGCCTTTTCCATTCATCCTCCCCACCCCGGTACCTTTTTCGTAAGCCCCCTCACTGGCACGTGGCTTGGGTAGGGCAACCGGGATCTCTTCAGCATCCGGCCTGCCCCTGCATTGCTTGCTGAGTAGCTGAGGTCAGTTCTTGCAAGTCCCGCAAGAGCTGACATCGGCCATTCAGCGGGCGGTGTGGGGGCAGGCCGGATGCTGAAGAGTTTGCGGCTGCCCTGCACCACTAGAGACTCGAGCCGCACGCTAACGAGGGGGCTTATGAAAAAGGTACCAGGGTTGGGGGGATGATTAAAAATTTTTATATAGGCCGCCCCATTTAACTAGGCTGTGCCCCATACACCGGTTTGCAAAACCCTTGTGTAGGCCGCGGCCTATATATGGGAAAATACGGTAGATATTAAAGATTGCAGCATAAGTTAACAAGATAGCTTTCCAAATGGATGTTATCCATTTGGTTTAGGGATCCTTGTACAAAGCCGTGGCAAATGTGATGAAGCCAATAGGAACTGAAGGCTTTGTTGCATCAGCAACATGGGAATCACTAGTGTGGCTTTGTAAAAGGAGCCCTTAGCCTTTCATAAATGGATAAAGTTATCCAAATAAAGGATAATTTTATACCAGGTTAATTAGGTTGGGAGGTCAAGAGGGTACCTATTTTATAAAGACATGTAGGCATCTATGTGAGTTTTTAATATTACCCCTGAAATTATAGCTAAAATGAAGGTGTAAACGTGTCTGCTCAAAATGTGTTTGGGACAGTAGCATGCAGTCAAGTCAGGGTTTTCATGGGAATTGCCCCACCCCCTAAAGGCCCTGAGAGCACTGCTCTGAATTTGATTGGTTGAGCAGGCAACAGGCAGATGCTGCTCAGCTAATCAAATTCAGATCAGTACTGTCAGGGCCTTCAGGGAGTTCAGAGAATCCCCAGCCCAAGAGCCCTGCTTGGTTTGTTTGTTTGTTTGGGTTTTTTTTGGGGGGGGGTACTTTTTGTTTGATGCAGCTTAACTGATTAAGCAGGCTGCCTACTCAACTAATCAACTAATCAAACTGCATCAAGCAAAAAGTTAAAAAAAAAAAAAGCAGGGCTGTAGAACTGTGGATTCACTGAATCCCCTGAAAGGTCTCAGTACACACGATTCAGGAAAAAAAATTTGATTCGATTCATCCTATTGACAGTGGCGTACGTAGGGTATGTGGCACCCGGGGCCCATAATTTTTTGACACCCCCCCATGTAAAAAAATTTTTTTTGTAATAACCATGAAACTGAATAAATGGTCATAATAGAAACAGGCAGTGAAAATTTTCTTTTATTGAACCTCATATATGTAACCATTATTCCAAACATACCATAACATAACAAAAATTATGTCTGAATTGTCATGACATCAGAAGTACATATGGAGTAGTTGCAGGTGATGCTTGGGACAGTTCTGATTGTGTTAATTCAGTTTTATGTGTTTTTGAATAGAAGGGTTTTTATTTCTATTTTGAAGGTTTTGTAGTTTGTGGTCGAAGTCAATAGGTTGCAGAGTTGGGGGTCGAGTGTTGCAGCTCGAATGGCTAGGAGGTTGTCAAACTGTTTTTTTTTCTTTTGACGTTTTTGGTTGGAGGGTGTGTGAATGGTGCGTGAGTTCTCCTATGTCTGGTTGAGGTGGATTGAATTATTTAGCTGAAGAAATTAGTTACCCCCCCCCCCATTCCACACACATTAATTCTCTTCCATTTTTGTTCCCATTATAAAAAACACTGATAAGTTCTCAGAAAAAAATACATTAAAATAAGAAGTGAAAACAAAGGCCCCTACAGATGAGAACATCTATATAATAAAACCGTAGGCAGCGCATGCACATTCTTATCAGCGTGCTTCCATGATCCGTATGTCCGTGGCCGCCAAGAATGCAGCATGCCCCGCGCTTACTACGGCCCCACGCTCAGCTGAGTTCGGCACGGTGGTTTCCCCAGATAGGGGAAGTCGAACATCTCACTCCCGACGCGCAGCTGAGTTCGGCACGGCGGTTTCCCCAAATAGGGGAAGTCGAAAAACTCACTCCCGGCTCT